>NC_136059.1:858054547-858649336 GCF_964261635.1 Lissotriton helveticus
AGTTACCATTTTAGAAACAGAACACAGGTCCTATGTACAAGCATTCATTTTCACTACTGCAACCCATTGATTTACCCTAAAATTGATTTTTAAAATAAGATTTTAGATACAGAGTGCAAGTCCTATGTACAACCATTCAACTACACTACTGAAACATCACTATTTCACAAAATACAAATCCTCTATTTTACAAATATAGAAACCATGCATTTTCAAAAAGCATCACACAAACCAACAGCAAAGAAAATCAATGTGTTTCTTAATCTGAACTCTCTATCTAAATGAATCATAACTCACCTTTACAAATGCTTTAGGAGATTCAGAACAATGTCAGATACACACACCAATATTTCTTTAGCAGAGCAAAAGGTATGTTCTCCAGGCACTGCAACCATTAATGGCACAGAAAACCTCTCATTCTACACACATATTTCTCATGGTAACCAATCAAAACTCTTCCCTCTCTAATTTCAAATCAACACCCTTCCCCCCCCTCAGCCCTTTCTACCTGTTACCATAGCAACTCCCTCCTCACTGAGCTCCCAGGGTTAAAAGTTTATTCTACAATGTTGCAAAACAAATCAGCAAGGATGTTTGACCTCTCAATACACAAGCTTATCCACTGCGATCTTTCTTTAAATGACTTTTTTTAACCATTCAAATGACTTCTTTCACACAACAGAACCATGCACCCTAACTTTCAGTTTTCAACTATCTGAATCCACCAATCATTGCTTGTGATTCAAGAGCACTGAAACGCCACAGTTTTTTTTTTGTTGCAAACTTCTACTGTTCCAACTGCCATTTCATTCCTACACTTCATCTGACTGCACCAGAACCTCCTCTCACCATGTACTCTGTCTGGATTATTGGACATAGCTATATCCACTGGGCTCAAAGGTATGCAGCTAACACAAATTTTCACAACCTTGATTTACCAAATGTGAACATCAAATGGATTGGCCAGAGAGGATTGAGATGTCACCAATTGATACCATTGGTGAAAACCTTTTTGCATTTGCCACACCCTGACCTCTTAATTGTGCACTGTGGAGGAAATTACTTGGGCACTTTGACTGGGGTAGGTCTGGAAATGCTTTTAAAGGACACCTTTGATCAATTGATGACACTTTTTCCACAAACTGCCTTGGTATATTCCAATATATGCCAAAGACAGAAATGGGACTGGTCCAACCAATTTTGTCCACAATTTGAGAAAGCACGGAAACATGTGAATAAATCTGTTTCTGCTTACTTGAGAGACTATGTAATGGGTTCAATATATAACAACAACTTGCGTTACAACATGCAAGATATTTACAGAGGAGATGGTGTGCACTTCGCAGATGAGGGGAATAGAATATTCCTCCTGAATTTAAGACTGTGCATTGGTACCTACTTGTAGGTACCTAAATCAGCCACACAACCCAAAAGCTCTTTTCAGGGCTACCCTACCTCTGATCACTCCAAATGATAATCTTTTAACTTTTTTCACTATTTTTCACCAAAGTACGCTCCCCGGTACGCTCCCCGGTACGCGTACCGGTCGCTCCCCCCGCGAAAATTTAAAACTATTTTTTTTTTAACCTATATGGGCCTCCTAAGACCCCCTCAGAAAACCTAGGGGGTCAGGGAGTGCCTACCGTGCCCCCTTATACCCATTCCCAACGTTGTTTGTCCGCCATTTTCTGTCTCAAATCTACCGAAACACAAAATGGAGGACTCCCGGGGCGCTCACCGGTAAGCGCTCCCAAAAAATGTTAAAAGTTAATTTACATAAAAACCACTGGAGACACTTTCACCAAATATACAATAGGCCATACTACATACCAGTCCCTACCATTTTCCCAAATTTGGTGGAATTCCATTGATCCATTTGACCTGTAGCCCTCTCTAAATATCCTGAGGTGAATTACTTGACAAAAACACATCTGAAATGTTAGAATTTACAACCAATTAAAATGTTACTTTCATTTTCTACTATTATTTCATGACATTTGATTGGTTATGTACATGAATATATATAAAGAAAGAGAGGGAAACACAGCCATTTTGACTACTACTTCCTGAAGTACATTTCAAAAGCATTTCCACTGAGAACTTAAACTTCTTTTTGAAAGGTAAGATGTTATTTTGAAAACTGAAGTATGTTGTGCACTTTAAGTTAATTTGGAAAACATTTTCTGATAGTTATATACTATCCCTCTGTAATAGTTATAGATTGAGATACACTTCTCTGTTATAGTTATAGATGGAGTTAGGCTTGTCTTGTATAATTATGAATTTACTTAGGCTTCATGATATACACTTTTTTATATTTCTACTTCCAGCCTGATACCAAACACTGCCCAAAGATAACTTCACTGTTAAAAAATCAAAACTACCTGTCTGAACTTAAACCCAACAGTGCCCTATCTCTACGGATATATTTGTTTTTTATGCAAATTACAGCTTGAAAATGGAAGGAGAGCAAAATATTTCCTTCGAAATTGTTCTGGAGAGCAACAATGAACAAGTTATTGAATCCAATGATGACTTAGAATTCATGGATGAATCACGGGACTATGAATTAGTTCAATGTGTAGAAGCGGTAGATTCGCTAATTCAAAATGAGGACATTTCCGACAATCTGTTATTAGAAGTTCTGTTAAATTTGGAAAAAGAATCTGAAAAATAAATTTATATTTAATAATTCTAAAATTGTTTGAGACATTATTCATTTTTATATGTAATTCATAAACTAGTACCAAATTGATTATAATGTAAAGTCAGATTTATAGTACACTGTGCAACTTTTTTATGTTACATAGTAATTTTGCTCCTAGATACTTCCTTTCTCCCAATATATTATCTCCAATGTGTATTTGACATCTCGTTTTCATCTCCTGCCTCCATGTTGTTTCTGCTTTCCTGACAGACTATGATATGGATTCCATATACCACAATAACTTCTGTAACAACATGCAAGATATCTACAGAGGAAACGGTGTACATTAAATTTAAGACTCAGCATTGGTACCTACATGTTGGTACTTAAAACACCCAAACAACAAAACAACTCTATGCAGAGCTACCCTACCTCTAATCACTTTAAATTATTATTTTCCTGTTTCACTGGGTTTTCCCCGTGGTACGCTCCCCGGCACGCTCCCTGGTGCGCGTACCGGGCGCTCCCCACACGAAAATTCGTAAAAAAAATTAAAAAAATGTTTTGCCCCGCGGAGCCTTTTATGGCCCCCACATCAAACCTAGGGGGTCAGGGGGGGTCTACCCTGCCCCCTTTTGGTCATGTGCCCCTTTGTTTTTTGCCACCTCTTGTGTCTCGATCCTACCGAGACACAAGATGGCGGCCGCTGCGGAATGTTTACAGACACCCGAGAGCCAATCAGCTTTCCGCGCGCGAACTCGCGTAGCGCGCTGGTACGCTCCCCGGTACACGTACCGGGGCGCGCTTATAGATATATATATTTTTTTTTAACTTAAATTACTCAAAATCCACTTGAGCACATATCTTGAGACATAGCAAAGGCACATCGGGCTACCAGTCCCTACAATTTTGCCAAGTTTGGTGGAAATCCATTCAGCCGTTTGAGCTAAAAGTGAGTTCGACTGCCCTATGGAAATTAACATGGGGAAAACACGTTTTGGGACCCCCCTTTTATCTCTGTATATATATATATATATATATATATATATATATATATATATATATATATATATATATATATTACCTACTGGCGGTCGCCAGTAGGTATATATAGTTAGGATTTTTTCCCTATGGGATTTTTGAAAATTCTATGTCTAATAACTTTGGCGTTTGTGGACGGAATTGGCTGAAATTTTCTGGAAAATGGAACATTTTGTTTCTGAGCAGCCCCTGAAAATGTGGGGGGGGTTCGTCCAGGGGGGGCCGAGAAAAAAGGGGGGTCCCAAAACGTGTTTTTAACATTGAGTTTTCCATAGGGCGGTTGGCCTCACTTTTAGCCCGAACGGCTGAATGGATTTGCATAAAACTTGGCAAAATTGTAGGGACTGGTAGCCCGATGTGCCTTTTCTAGGTCTCAATATATGTGCTCCAGTGGATTTTGAGAAATTAACGTTTAAAAAAAGATATATATCTGTAAGCGCGCTCCGGGCAGCGCTCCGGTCCGCGGACCTTAAGCGTACCGGAACTTCGCGTAGCTAAGCTGATTGGCTCTCCGGTGTCTGTCAACATTCTAAACAGTCCGGAGCGGCCGCCATCTTGTCTCTCGGTAGGATTGAGAGACAAGAGGAGGCCAAAACAAAGGCGAAAATGACCATAAGGGGGCATACTAGATCCTCCCTGACCCCCTAGGTTTAATGTGGAGGTTTTAAAAGGGCCCCACGGGGCAAAAAAAACAAAAACAATTTTTTTTTTTTTTTTTCGTGGGGAGCGCCCGGTCCGCGAACCGGGAAGCGTTCTGGGCAGCGTACTGCAATGAAAAATGAATGATAGACTTTTCAAATGCTGTATGTTAATTGATTGTTGTTTTTGTTGATTATTTTTTATTTTTTTTATTTTTTAAGCATTTTTTTTTATTGTGATTGTGTTTCATAATTTATTAAACTTTCTAACATTTCATTGTCAGAAATTTCATAATTATCATGGAATATACATTGTAGTCTCTGAGGGTGTAAAATGTCCTCATTTGCAAGGAGGTTATCTACTGCTTGTACACATTGCAGTAGTTCATTGTCCCAAGTTTCATCGAAAAATTCAATGTCAATTTGATCAATTGTATCAATCAATTCTTGGCTGCTCTCTTGCAGGTCCATTTCAAAAGAAACTTGGTTTTCGCCTTCCATTTTGCCTGAAATTTGGATTAAAAAAATATATATTAGTAGAGATAGGGCAATGTTGGGAATATTTTTAGATAGGCATTTTTTATCAGTGAATTTATCTTTGGGCAGTGTATAGTATCAGAGTGGAAGTAGGAATATAAAAAAGTGTATGTGATTTAACGTAAGTAAATTCATAATTATACAAGAGAAGCCTAACTCCATCCATAACTATAACAGAGAAGTCTCTCTAAATCTATAACTACTACAGAGGGATAGTATATATCTATCAGAAAAAGTTTACCATATTAACTTATAGTGCACAATATACTTCAGTTTTAAAAATAAAAACTTACCTTTAGAAAGAAGTTGAAGGAATTAGTGAAAATACTATTGAAATGTACAGCAAGAAGTAGTAGTCAAAATGGCTGTGTTTTCTTCTCTTCCTTTATATATATTCAGGTATATAACCAATGAAATGTCAGGTAAAAAAAGTAGAAAATGAAAGTAACATTTTCATTGGTTGTCAATTCCAACACTTCAGATGTGTTTTGTGAAGTAATTTACCTCAGGGTATTTAGAGAGGTCTACAGGCTAAATGACTAAATGGAATTCCAATCAAATTTGTGAAAATGGTAGGGATTGGTATGTAGTATGAGCTAATCTATATTTGGTGAAATTGTCTCCAGTGGCTTTTCTGTGAACTACTTTCCCACCTTTTTTGATGGTGTGCTTCCCAGGGAGCGACCCGGTACGCGTACCGTTGAGCGCCCCGGTTCGCGAACCTTAAGCGTTCCGGGAGTCCACCATTTTGTGTTTCGGTCGAATTAAGATACAAGATGGAGGGCAAATAATGGTCAGAATGGGTAGAAGGGGGCACGATAGAGTTATCTTGACCCCCTAGGTTTTCTGAGGGTGGCTGAGGAGGCTTATATGTGCGAAAAAAAAAACATTTTTAAAAAAAATTTCGCGAGGTTAGCTCCCGGTTCGTGTACCGGGTAGCGCCCCAGGGAGCGTACTTTGTTGGAAATTAGTGAAAAATGTTAGAGTAAAATAATAATTGTGAGTGATCAGATGTAGGGTAGCTCTGAGAAGAGCTTTTGGGTTTATGGTACATTTAGGTACTTATAAGTAGGTACCAATGCACATTCTTAAATTCAGAGTGAAAACTCTGTTGCCCTCATCTGAGAAGTGAACTCCATCTCCTCTGTAGATATCTTGCATGTAGTAACGCAAGTTATTGTTGTACAGGGAGCCCATTCCATGGTCTCTCATGTAAGCTGAAACAGATTTGTTTACATGCTTCCTCGACTTCTCAATTTGTGGACAAAATTGGTTTGACCACCTCCATTTCTGTCTTTGGCATATATTTGAATATACCAAGGCAGTCTGAGGAAAAAGTGCCATTAATTGCTCAAAGGTGTCCTTTAAAAGCATTTCCAGACCTACACCAGTCAAAGTGCCCAAGTCATTACCTCCACAGTGCACAATTAACAGGTCAGGTTTGGGCAAATGCATAAAGGTTTTCACCAATGGTATCAATTGGTGACATTTTAATCCTCTGTGGCCAAACCACTTAATTTCCACATCTTGTAAATTGAGGTTAGGTAATTTCCTGTTTTCAACGTACCTTTGAGCCCAGTGAATATAACTATGTCCAACAATCCAGACAGAAAACATGGTGAGAGAAGGTTCTCCTGCAGTCAGATGAAGTGTGGCAATGAAATGGCAGTTGAAAAAATGAGAGTTTAAAATGAAAAAAACTGTGGAGTTTCTGTGTTCATGAAGCAGTAACAGTGATTGGTGGATTTTGATTGCTGAAAACAGAAAGTTAGGGTGCACGGATGTGTTTTTTGAAAGATGTATTTTGAATGGTCAATAAAAAATCATTAAATGAAAGAATGCACTGGATATGCAGGTGCACTGAGTTCAGAGTTCAATTGCAACAAAGTTGTGTGAACTTGCAAACACCAGAAGTCTTCCAAGAGGTGGTTGCCATGCAGAAAAGGCATGAAATGGCAGAGGGGGGAAGGGTTTTCATTTGAAAAAAAGTGAGGGAAGAGTTTTGATTGGGTGACATGAGAGATATGTGTGAAGAATTACAGCATTTCTGTGCTTTTGATAGCTGCAGACTCTGGAGTGCATACCTTTTGCTCTGCTGAAGACAAATTGGTGTGTTTCTGAGACTGTTTTCAAACTCAAAGTATTTGCTAAGGTGAGAAAATATTTCTTTAATTTAGATAGAGAATAGTGTGCTTTTAGGAGAAAATTATGAATTATGTGGCGCAAATTGCTTGTAAATATGCTCCCACATGTGCATGGAAAATTTAGATTTTGAATGTTTGTGTTACATAGCCATGTTAAAAGTGATACAAACATGCTGCAAAGGCAATCAAAAAACGCTTTTATGTGTTTTAAGGACATTTTAAGTAATTTTCCCATGTGCAGTGTTTTGAAATTATGATTTGAAAATCGTTTTTGGGGAAAAGGAATTGTTTTTAAATTTATGACAAGGACATAATGGTGTATGCTTCTTTATACGGCAATTGACTGTCCCTGATGTTATTTTTCCCATTTTAATGTAAGACCTTTCTCTGTGGCGCAAGTTGCTTGTAAATATGCTCCGACCTGTGCATGGGAAATTTAGATTTTAAATGTTTGTGTTACATAGCCATGTTAAAAGTGACCCAACCATGCTGGAAAGGCAATAAAAAAACACTTTCATGTGTCTTAAGGACATTTTAAGTAATTTCCCTGTGGGTAGTGTTTTCAAATTATGAATTGAAAATCGTTTTTGAGGTAAAGGAATGTTGTTAAAATTTATGTGCGCCATATGTCCACAAATTTCGTTTTCAGGGGTGCAGCAGGGTGTGCTTGAGACACCCCTGCACCTTTGGAAAAATTCCTAATTTGCGATGAGCTAATTGCTAATCGCAAATTGCACCTTCATTCTTATGGGCCTCCTGCTCCATGGAAATGAATGGGTAATTTGCAATTAGCAATTTGCTCATCGCAAATTAGGAATGGTAAAGAATCGCTATTTATTCCTTAAAATTCGCTATTTAGGAAATGCAAAATAGTTTGATGATACATATGGCGGTTCATCTGTAACAAGATAAGAAGCTTAGGGATACATTTATGATGACTGGCGCAATGAAGTGGACATCACCTACTTCATTGGTAGAGCTTTACATGTATTATCTCCTCTGTATTCTTCATCAAGCGTAACTTTAATCTGCAACCCTGAGTAGGCCTCACCTTAAACAAACCTCTGGATAGGCCACACCTTATCGTCATCCTGAATTAATCATTTAAAATGCTAGGGACAGATTTATGATAGGTGTATGCCTCTTTTGCGCCACTTACAAAACACTGTCCACGGGGAAATGACTTAAAATGTCCTTAAGACACATGAATGTGTTTTTTTAAAGCGTTTGCAATTTTTTGGGGTGACTTTTAACATGGCTATGTGACTCAAACAGTCAAAATCTAAATTCACCATGCACAGGTGGGAGCATATTTACAAGGAATGTGCTCCATGGGGAAAGGTCTTATAATGTAATATGGGAAAAATGACATCAGAGACACTGAAATGCCTTATAGAGAAGCATACACCATTATGTCCTTGTCATATATTTGCAAACCATTACTTTTCCCCAAAAACGATTTTCAAATCATAATTTGAAAACACTGCACATGTGGAAATTACTTAAAATGTCCTTAATTCAAAATTTGCTATTCCTTATTTTGCGATTGCACTGAAGGATTTGCAAATTTTGCGATTCCTTAAATGCAATGTATCAAACAAAAAATATGTAAAAAATGATATTAAGGATTTGGAAACTACCACCAACTTCTAGTTTGTGGTAATTTGCGAATTCTTTTCAAAAAGCATTTTTTTCCAAAAAACAAAAGGTGCCATATGACGCCTATACATGTCCTTAGGACATGTATGTTTGCCATATGCCCCCAAATTTCTTTTTCAGGGGTGTAGCAGGGTGTTCTTGAGATACCCCTGCACGCTTGAAAAAATTCCTATTTTGTGATGAGCTAATTGCTAATCGCAAATTGCAACCTTCATTCCTATGAGCCTCCTAGCCCATGGAAGTGAATGGGTAATTTGCAATTAGCAATTTGCTCATTGCAAATTAGGAATGGTAAAGAATTGCTATTTATTCCTTAAAATTTGCTATTTAGGAAATGCAAAATAGTTTGATGGTACATATGGTGGTTCATCTGTAACAAGATAAGAAGCTTAGGGATACATTTATGATGACTGGCGCAATAAAGTGGACATTACTTACTTCATTGGCAGGCCTTTACATGTATTATCTCCTCTGTATTCTTCATCAAGCGTAACTTTAATCTGCAATCCTGAGTAGGCCTCACCTTAAACAAACCTCTGGATAGGCCACACTTTATCGTCATCCTGGATTAATCATTTAAAATGCTAGGGACAGATTTATGATAGGTGTATGCCTCTTTTGTGCCACTGTGCGTCACTTTTAAGATGCAGCGGCGGTGCAAAAGATTTGCTATGAGGCGACAACATTACAAATTGATGCATTTAGGCAGATATGTCATGGTGTAAAAAAAACGTACCACATGAAACCGATGCAGCAGTGATGCAAAAGATGCACCATGTCGCAAGACAGGCCTCACTTGGGGCCATATGTATCAAGCTAATTAGCATTCGCAAAGATCAAAATTCTACGAATTTCGGCCTTTGCGAATGTTAATTAGACAAATGGTATGTATCAAACAAGTTTGATGCAAAATAAGGAGTAGCAAAATTTGCTATTCCTTATTTTGCAATTGCACTGAAGGATTTGCAAATTTTGTGACTACTTAAATGAAATGTATCAAACAAAAAATATGTAAAAAATGACATTAAGGATTTGTAAACTATTGTGGTAAATTGGTGGTAATTTGTGAATTCTTTTCAAAAAGCTTTTTTTCAAAAAAACAAAAGGTGCCATATGACGCCAACACATGCCCTTAGGGCATGTATGTGTGCCATATGCCCCCAAATTTCTTTTTCAGGGGTGCAGCAGGGTGTTCTTGAGACACCCCTGCACCCTTGGAAAAATTCCTAATTTGTGATGAGCAAATTGCTAATCGCAAATTAAACCTTCATTCCTATGAGCCTCCTAGCCCATGGAAATGAATGGGTAACTTGCAATTAGCAATTTGCTCATTGCAAATTAGGAATGGTAAAGAATTGCTATTTATTCCTTAAAATTCGCTATTTAGGAAATGCAAAATAGTTTCATGCTACATATGGCGGTTCATCTGTAACAAGATAAGAAGCTTAGGGATAGATTTATGATGACTGGTGCATCACCAGGGATGTGTCAGTCATCCTGCGCCGCTGTTCCGCCACCCATGGTGTGCTGCATTTAGAATACGGGGCATCATGGGGCAAAAATGGCACAGATGCGTGACGTATCTGTGCTGTAAAGGTAGTGATTGCTGGAGTTGTATCGCAAGTGCGATGCAGCTCAAGCAAGGCTCAGGGGTGCCCCATCTCCACAATGTTGTGTCAAGACCTATGCCTGCTTAAAGCAGGCGCAGGGTTTTGACGAAGCTTTCTCCTATCTGATTGTAAATACGGCACACCATGGGTGGCAGAGTAGTGGTGCACGTTAACTGGTGCATGCCTGGGGATGTGCCATTTAACATAAATCTGCCCCTTTACATTTAAGTATGTGCAGGACACACAGAGTCGGTGAGGCTTATCCAAGGTTAAGAAGAGATGAGTCCTGTTCACTGAAAATTTAGACATAGTCTTCACCTGCTCAGCATTGCTGGACATGGCTAAATAATAGCTGCAAAATATTACTCTTGTTAAACAATTTTACTATTATAATCTCTGAGATTTGTCTCTTACTCTGCAACATCTCATTGTTGTTATCTTTCTTTAAAGATAAAGACAACCTCAACATGAGCGACAATCTGCAATCAGTTGATTTTGACCTCATCATTGAACTTGTAATTGAAACATCAGTGGATGTTGATCCCTTGGATGATTTAAATCCTGAGGATGAAGAAGAGCGTGATGAGGATGCAGATTTGTCCGAATTATATGACATAGGATGGGAAGCTGACCTGCTTGAGCCTATGGAAATATAAACATTTATTTTTAAAATTTATAATTAATAAAAAGTAAAAAGGTAAACCGTTTAATTTAAAAATAAAGACACCTTCAAAAGCAGGTTATGTGTAGTGTCTTCAATAAAATATTAAAATATGCTCATAAAATTAGATCAGATTCACATATAAAATAGCACAGGTAACATAAATATAAATGTCATTTCTTTTCTGCTATTTCTGTATTGTAAATTTGCAAGGACTAAAAAATCTTCTATTTAAAATGTCAAGTAGTGTGTTAAGTTTTTGATCACTGTTATTGTTTTACTGTTTGGTAATAATGGTTAATAACATTTTTTATTATATTTTACCACAGATTCAACTGCAGATCATTTAAAGATTTCACCATGCCAACAATAGAAAGACAGAGAAAGGCTGCAAAACGTCAAAGACAGCAGGTGAAAGAAAATAAGCAGCAGTCCTCTAACAAAAAGATTTGTCAAGTCACGAAGAAAGCACCGGGTAAGAGCACAAAATATTTCATAAGAAATATGTGTAGTAAAAAAAATATTACTACAGAAAGTGTTTCAGTCCATAAAACGAGAAGGAATTCAAATGGAAAGGAAAGGCCAATCAAAAATGTTACTGCTAGAGCAAGAGATAACTCTGTGCATGATAGTAGAAGGAAACAACAGTTTAGGGAGATTCGTAAACGAATGTTCCGCAACAGGATAATTGGCAATTTGTTAAAAAATATTAAGAAAGGTCAACAGAAACTGGTTTTTTATAAGAGAAAAAAAAAAGTTGAGAAAGTTATTGATCAGGCATTTGAAATTAAACGTAAGTTATTTATTTTGATAATCAATAGAATTAGGAAGCTAAACAAGGTAATTTATGATTTCAAAAGAAATAGTAGATGGAAGAGAATAGTTAATCGTAGTAATTTTTGTGAAGTTTTTTCTGGAGAATGGATGCATAGTTCAAGCTGTGAGGCATTTTTTAATGAGGAGAGTTATTTCCAGGATAATGATTTGGTGCATGCAGTTGACACCAGTGGTCGTGCTTATGAAGTGAAAGATGGTTGTCCAGTTGAAAAAGAAAAACTTGTGACAACAGAGGCAGAAGAGGTGTTAGGTAATGAGGTTTTAGGAAGACGTGCTAAGGGTCCTGTGTACACCTGGAAGTGTAGTAGTATTTGCAGTGTGCGACGGGATTCCATCAATTTGCTTTGTGATTTTGTACGGTCATTTAAAAAGAAAAGTTTGAAGCAGAAAATAAGGTTGTTGCAAGAATTAGATCCTTGCAGAGTAAGAGAAGTGACAGGTTTGCATGGTCATTCACTGGCTTGTCTTTCCAGGAGAGTATGCCAGAGTGTTTTTCATCATTTCAGGATGCTAGCAGTGCATCATAATAAAGTGAGGAAATTAGTTAGAATGTTGTATTATGCTAAGAGTCCAGCAATTATGCTTAAACAATTATGCGCTGCTCTTTTGCATGGTTCTGAAATAGATGTGAAGAATATATGTGAAGAAATTGAGTTTTGTTACTTTGGAAGGTAAGAGGAGAATGTTGAAATTGAGCAAGAAGAAGAGGGTCATGTGGAAGATAGTGTACAGGTTTCCAGTACAGATAATTTCCAGAGGGAAATTGCGACGTTTGAGGTGAAATCAAGTGAGAGGCCTAATTTCACTTGTGTGTGTTGTCGACGCACTTATTATAAGAATCAGACTAAGTTAGTGGATTTATATGCAAAAAGTGAAAGGGAAGATAATAGTGAATGGAAGGATTTCGCAACATACTTGATGGTAGAAAATTGTTTTGATTTGGGATTGGATCAACGTGTGTGTACTTATTGTTGTTGCAAATTAAATCAAAACCAGATGCCTGCTAGAGCAGTTCATAATAATCTGGAATTGGTTGAGATTCCTTCTGAATTGAAGGATTTAAATACTTATGAATCTATTTTGATTCAAAGTATCCATCCCTTTCAGGCTATTGTAAGAATGGAGCCAAAGACAGGGAAATTGCCTCCATCAGATTTACAGAGAGGATTAAAGGGAAGAGTTGTTTATTTGCCTCTAGATTTGAAGAAAAACATTAACACAATTGGAGTAGAAAAAGTGGAAGAGGAACCTCTGGTTATCTTAGTTAATGGGGTTCCGACAAAGAATAAGAAAATATGGCAAGATTTAGTAGATGTTAGGAAAGTTAAAAAGGCAACATTGTATTTGAAAAAAAATAATAAATACTATAAGAATGTATATGTTGCAGAAGAGGAAGTAAGTGAGGAAGAGGATAGCGATTTGTGTGCTGGTCAAATTGAGAAAGTAGAACCCTCTACTAGTGAAGAAATATATGAACATTATAGTGTTCATCCTTTGCATTCCAAGGAAGTCATGGGGAATGCTATTGAGTTGTTTCAAATGAAACAAGCCAAAGGGAGTCCCATTAGTGTTTGGGAGGAAAGTTTGGAAGCTCGGTGTTTCCCACAGCTTTTTCCAACAGGTCAGGGAGGAAGATATGATGAGCGACCTCATCAAATTCCTGCTTCTGAATACCGGACTTTGCGATTGTATGCAGGAGATGCTAGGTTTCGACAATGCATTCCCTATTTGTTTCATCTCCTCTTTGAAAGCGATCTGCCTGGACTGTCATATGCAGTGAACCACATCTTGAAAAGTGGTATACACATGCAAAACATCTCGGCAAGTTACTTTATGGATAAAGTCAATGTCCAAGACAGTATTTTGGATTCTCACCTGATTAATCTCATGGCGTGTCAGCGTGGTACTAATGAGTACTGGTACCGTCGTCATGGTGATTTAAAATGTATGCTGAGGAACTTAGGTACTCCCACATGGTTCCTCACTCTGAGCTGTGCCGAGTATGGCTGGGAAGACTTACTTGAATTTCTACGAGAGGCAAATGCTAACGTAGATAACATCGAATTCAAGACACCCGGAGAACTGTGCTCTTTGGATCCAGTCAATGTATGTAGGTACTTCAATCATAGATTTGAAGCTATGATGTCTTTCATCATGAATAAGAAGAATCCACCTCTTGGAGAGGTGTTGGATTTCTTCTGGAGAAAGGAGTACCAAGCAAGAGGTGCTCCTCATATACATATGTTGCTGTGGATCAAGGATGCACCTAAATTTGGAACGGATCCAGAAGACTCAGTGATGAGTTTCATCCAACAGTATTCTACGTGTGCTGTTCCAAACGCAAAGGAGAAGAAAAGCCTAAGAGAAAAAGTTCTGCGTTTCCAAAGCCATCGATGTGGAAAGTACTGCCGTCGTAAATTCCGAAACAAGGACAAGTTCTACACCAAATGTCGTTTCGGTTTTCCACGACCGGTGATTTCTAAAGGAAGAGTAAACAGTTTGATGTCTTCGCTGCGACATAATGTCATGAAGAAATCACCTAAAAACACATACAATTTGAAGAGGAACGAAGAGTCCAAGTACATCAACGACTACAACCCGGTGATTTTGTCCATGTGGAATGCTAACATGGATATACAGTTTGTGGCTGATAACTGTATGGCTGTGGCTCGGTATGTGACGTCTTACATCACCAAAAAAGAGAAGACAGAATTGAAGGATATGTGGGAGGACATTTTCCATGAAAAGAGCCTCAGCAAGAAGTTGTACAGTTTCAGTCTGAAGATGTTGTCGCATCGAGAAATCAGAGCTTACGAATGCTCTGACCGGTTGTCTTCAGCAAGTCTCTATGCCAAGTCCAGGAGTATCGTTTGGGCGAGTCTTGGTCTTGCTGCAACGCGTAATCGAGTTCTGAAACCTGTGCGGGAAATTGAGTATTTGGCGGAAAAGGAGCCAAACAGTACCGACATTTTGAAGACCAACATGTTGGATACATATTATCCAAATAGAAGCAGTCACCTCGACAATGTTTGTCTGTATGAGGTTCTTCAAAATTACATATTCAAGAGGAACATCAAAGAAGATACTGAGAAAGGAGTGTATGCTGTAATAGGAAGTGAGGGATGTCTGGTCAAGCAAAGAAAATGCCACTTGGTAAACCATCGAAAATTGAGTGGCGAATCTCCTGAAAAAAAGGAGTTTTTCTATTTAGCACTTTTGCAACTTTTCAAGCCTTGGCGTGCAGAAGAGGAACTGCTTGGAGATTTCCTCTGTTACGAAGACTCTTTCAATGCCGCCAAGGAGACCATAGAATGTCCTGCTTTTCCCAAATATGTAGAAATGTTGAATGCGGAAATTGAGCAGGAAGCAACGATTGCAGCCGAGATTGCCAGAGACAGTTCTCAGGACAGTCAGAGTTCTGCTTCATTGAGTCAGGATCCACTAGGAGGACCTGTTATCGAAAATGAAGCTGCCACTGCCATGAATGAAGTGGAAACAGCCATGGCACATGCTCAGGAGGATGCGGTTAACTTAGAAGAGTTGGAAAGACAACTCAACGTTGAGCAGAGGAAAATATATGACGAAGTTACCATGCAAATTGATCATGGATTAAGTCATGACAAGAAAGAGTGCTCATGTACGTCGTTGAAGCCTGTCCGACTGTACGTGAGTGGAGAAGCGGGAACTGGAAAAAGTTTCCTCATTAAAGCAATTTCATGCTATTTGCAGGAAAGGACAGAGTCATCGCTGTCTTGTGTTGTCACCGCTCCAACTGGACTGGCAGCACATAACATTAAAGGGATTACTTTACATCGTTTACTGATGCTGCCAGTGGAGCATGACAACAAATTACAATATCACAAGCTATCTGGAGATGCTTGTTTTGAAGTTTCAAGAATCTTGAGGAAAATGAAACTTCTTATCATTGACGAAGTAAGCATGGTTTCCAATGTCATGCTTGCCTTTGTGCATTTGAGGATGCAAGAAGTTCTCAAAACAGAGTATGATGTGTTATTTGGTGGCAAACACATCATTGTTTTCGGAGATCTTCTGCAGCTGACACCAGTGAAAGGGCAACCTGTGTTCAAAATGCTCACGCATGAAGATACCAGGAAGTGCCTAGGCAGCATTGGCAACGTCAATATATGGTTAAACTTCAATTATGCTGAACTGCATGAAAATATGCGTCAGGCGAAGGATGAAGTTTAAAAGACTATTCTACAAGATGTTAGAATTGGAAAAGTGACCGAGCATGGGAAAGAAGCTTTACATGCACAATTACTGTCAAATTTATATCCAGAACAAGATGTTGTGCCTGAGAATATTTTTCAGAAAATTACTGATAAGAAATCTGGAATATGTTTGATGCCAACTCTTGCAGAATGTGCCAAATTCAACAACAAAATGTTGCATTTAGAAAAGCAAGAGATTGTGAAACTGGAAGCTATTGACAGAGTAGAGCATATGGGATCAACAAATATTTTGTCTGAGAATCTGAAAACAAAATTGGATTCATTAGAGAAGAGTATATCTAAAACTGCAGGTTTTGAAAAGACTCTGAATGTGTGCTTGAACTGCCGTATAATTTTAAGAAGGAATTTACATGTTGAAAGAGGTCTGGTAAATGGATCAATGGGTAATGTTGTTGATTTTGTAAAATACAGAAATGGAGATGGAATTGAATTTTTAAAAATTAAATTTGATGGCATTGAGGAAGTACAGCTAATTGGTCGTTGCTCTGCTAGATTTTTGCTTGTAAAAGACTTATATGTTCGCCGTAAGCAGTTTCCTGTTTGCTTGGCATATGCGGTGACAATCCATAAATCGCAAGGTTTAAGTGTAGACAGTGCATTGGTGAATATTGGCAGTTCTGTGTTCAAGGAGGGTATGGCATATGTGGCATTGTCACGAGTTAGAACTTTATCGGGATTGTACTTGATTGAGTGTGATGTCACAAACATTTGTGCTGATCTAGATTGTGTTAAGGAATACAATAGGTTAAGAAGAGAGTATGCGCCACATTTGCCTCAGTATCCTTTGTTTGAGAAACGTGTGGTAGGCCGGAAACGAAGAAATGTGACCAATACTGGGGAGGTTGTAGCAAAAAGACGAAAAGTCGATGAACCTAAAATTACAAGCAGAAACAAAAAGGATTCTGTTGAAGATGTTGTTGGTTTTCAATTTGAAAACAGTTCTGGTGTCAACTGCTATGCTAATGTAGTGGTTAATATTTTGTTTTCTCTAGAAAATGTAAAAGAAGAGATTGTGGTCAATTCTGATCAAAGATTTTGCAGTTTGTTAAATTCTGTGTTAGAGAAATGTAGCACTGATAGAAGAAACATAGAAAGTGTGTCTGAAATTCGAAATCTGTTAGACAGATGTTCAGGCCAAACACAATTCTCTCAAAATATTCAGCAAGATTGTCAGGAGTTTTTAATGTATATGCTTGATGTATTACATGCTGAAGGTGTAGATGTAGATCAGCTGTTTGGGCTTTCTTATCAATGGCAGCATGACTGCGAGAACTGTATGGTATCAAGTACTACTAGTGTAGACTCAGAAAGATTTATATATTTAACTTTGCCAGACAGTAAATCAGTCTCCTTTAATAAGCTAGTAAAAGCAGCTGATCACAACATGGAGTGTAGCCAATGTAAATCTGAAATGATGTCCACATTATTTATACGAACATATGGCCAGTATGTCATTTTAATGTTCCAACGATGTAGGCCTGATGGAACAAAATTGACAACTTTAATTAAAAATTTTGTAGCTTCGCAGTTGTCAATATCAGGAAGGACTTTTGTAACTGCAGCAATTATATATCATGACGGCCCTTCAATAACATCAGGACATTACACAGCTTATTTAAAGTCTAGAAATGGCTGGTCATTCTGCAATGATTCTGTTTTAATTTTCAAAAAAAAATTGCCGTATGACCTTAAAAACTCTTACCTGGTGTTTTTAAAACCAAAATTTTAGGGAAATAATCTCGGGATGTGCTCTGTGGAATTTCAAGAAGTTCTAATGGCTCCTACACAATTTGGCCTTGAGGATAAGTGTAGTTCAGAGACATAACTTCTAACCATAGGACTGGACATCATGGAGAAATACGTGCACTTTGAATGAGTTCAGAAAAACTGTTTCTTTTTATAAGCTAATTGAAGCAGCCAATCAAAACATGGAGTAGAGGGAATGTAAGTCTGCAATGCTGTCTACTGTTTTACATTGCTTTGTGATTAAAAGTGATGTAGAGAATTAAATAATTGTAGTAGTCATAGAGGTAGTGTAAGTCTGCTTCATAGTAAGCAGTATCAGTGTCATAGGAAATGTAAAACATGACTGAGCAAGAAGGGGAAGATATTACTATTCCAGGATTGTGAAAATGATCTTCAACATTTTAATTCTGAAAGTTGCGGAAATGCCAAATGACGGGATTGGCTTACAAGAAATCCAAGAGTTATAAATGGCTCTGACCAGATTTGGCCTTGTGGAAACTTGTGGTAGAGAGCAAGAAGTCATTTATTGCATGTAACGTGTTTTTAAAAACGATGGAGATTTTCTTTCAGAAAGTGGCGGGCTGAAAGTAATAACAGCACAAAAGAGTGTAAGCTGTTCATAGGACATCCTTGGACGTCATGGAAAGTAAGTTAACTTTAAGGAGTTCTGAATTTTCATTTCTTATGTTGTATGGGTTTTTTAAACACAATCATTTTGATTGTGTTTTTTTTTCCCCGCTGTTATATGATGAATACCTTCAAGTCACTGTTTTTAGTGAATTTTGATACATTCTGAGAACAGCAAAAATAAACCATTTAACATGTATAATTAATTCTGTACTATTTGCATTTATGATGTATATGTAGAACTGTGTAGGAGGCATGGAGAAGGTGAGGCTTCTGTAAGTGTCAAAGTTGTTGCATGCAGTGCTGCACTTCTGCGTATTCTTTCATATGCTGGACTACATCTGCACAATGAGATACCTAAGCAAAGGAAACACAAGTGATGTGATTGTGAAATGAGCAAAATAAATTGCACGTATTTCATTTACATCACCTGTGTTTCCTATCATTACGAATCACATTGTGCAGATCAAGTTTAGGTCTGTCCAGGGAAACATAGGAGGTTTGAACTTTGTTGAAGAGTGCAGTGGACATGACTCACTTCATTGGTAGACCTTCACATGTATTATCTCCTCTGTACTCTTCAACAAGTGTAAATCTCATCTGCAACCCTGAGTAGGCCTCACCTGAAACAAACCTCTGGATAGTAGACATCTTATTGGCATCCTGAAGCAATTATTTAAAATTTTAGTGTCTTGCGACACTTTTCTGAAACAACAGCAATGCAAAAGATGCACCATGTTTTAAGATAGGCCTCACTTCATCTGCATCAAGATACTGTTAGTTTAAAATGTATATCTTTAGGACTGTGTAGGGGGCCTGGAGAAGCAGAAGCTTCTGTAAGTGTCAAAGTTGTTGAAAAACTGTTTGTCCTTCAATCTTTTCCCTTGTCTTTTCTAATTTTTAAATACATTTTTAAATATTTTTCAAATGTTTGTTCTCTCTTTCACAGATTGAAAGTATAAAAACAAAAAGTGAGTAATTTAACGACAATTATAAGGTAAATATTTTGTACTGTTTTCGTTACATTTCTATCACATTTAACTACTATTAGTTCCACTGCTTCATTTCTTTAACCCTCAGTTTCCTGCCTTTGCTACTTCCCTCATTCCTTTCTCTATTACCTACTTACTCAACTCCTTCCACTCTTTTTATCAGTCCCTCTCTTCTCATAGTTCCTCACTCTTGTTCACTCACTGCGTCTCTATTACTCTTAGTGTCTTTGACTGATCACTCTATCACTACTTGTTCATAATGCTTTCTCTGTGTAGTTGAAGCACACTAAGGGGAATATTATGAACACAGCCAATAAAATTATTGCTCTTTTTATTGGCAGAAAACTGGTGCAAAAGTGGTTTTAGTGGCAGTTTTCTGCCACAAAAGCAGCTTTAGCGACACATTTCTGCCAATAAAAGCTGCAAAACTTTTATTGCCTATGTTGATGATATGGCTCTATGTTAATTACATTTCTTTGCTGTTTCAATTAATCTTTTTCTGTTATTTTTTGTTTTCTGTTTTCTATTTTTTCTCTCTGTTATTCCTCATGTTTTAATCTTATTTTGAACATTCACTCACATTCTCCAAGAAACTCTTCTTTGTTAATGTTATACTCTCTTTTTTTTTCTTTCACTTCGTTATCTATTTTGTTTTTCACAATTATACCCTCTTCTGTCTTTTCTTCGGTAAATAGATCTATTAAACAGTATCTCCTCTTTACTCCCTATAGCTGTCTTTCTTTTAACATCACTCTCTGTTTCCTTTCCTTATACTTACACTTTTTTTTTTTTTTTAATTTTTTTGGTTAGCTCCCGGTCCGCGTACCGGGAAGCTAACCCGGAAGCGAACCAAAAGAAATAGAGCTTGCCAGAGTGCTAAACATTCTAGCAATTTTTTTGGAAAGGGAAGGTAGTTCTGAAAAGAACTTTTTTTTTTATATTTTTGTTGTTTTATATTTTTTTTTATTTTTTGAACATTTTTTGTTTTTTTTGTATTTTTTGAACGATTTTATATTTTTTTTGGTTTTTTTTGGGGGGGGGAAACAACAAAAAACAGGCGTTGAAAAGGGCTCAACAGGAGCAAAAAAAAATTACTGGGGGCGGTTAGGGCAATCATGGTGTTCATACGCCAGGTTGAGTGCATTGATGCTCATGTTGCCACAAGCTAATAATGCACGACAGTGCATACATAAGTGAATCATGTGCCCAAAATTTTCTTGAATATTTGGCACAGTTTCCCGTGCCTCTTCTGGTGTTAGAGAAACCGGTATTGTTGGTCTGGCCACAGGAGTTGGTCTTGGATTGTCGTGCATATCCCTTAATTCCGCCCGGCTGTAATTTAGGGGATGTTTCCTCGTCATGTGCCTGTGCATTGTGTGATTTCCAAAGCTATATTTTTTGTCCGTCCCTCTGGACAATTGTTCCTTGCATATCAGGCAGGTGACATACCTCGCGTTGACTTTTTTTTGGCCACGAGGTATTGAAAAAAACTGCCAGATGAAACTGGCTTTCTTTCTGGAAACCCGGGGCAACTCTTCTAAAAATTGTGGTTCTTCTCCCTCCTCATCCATTTCTTCCTCTTCCTCCTCAGTGTTGGTCAGGACCTGGGGAGGTGGTCCTCTCTTCCCATGAGGAGGTGGTGGTGGTGGTGGGGGTCCACCAGCTGAAGCTACCAATGAAGCCATTTTCCAACAAGCAAAATAGGTCTTCCTCTCACAATGATGAAAGTCAGAGTGAGGAAAGAAGGAGGGGTTTTCATCATTTGGGAAAAAACAATACTTCTCAACCAATGAAAAGTGTTATTTTTAAGTCACCTGACCTAGCCTTCCATCATTATGAAACCAAAAGTGAAATGAACCAATGAAAAGTTTTATTAACAAGTCACATGACCTCTCACGCTCATGTTACGCGCTGCGGAACGCTCCCCGGTTAGCTTCCGGGTCGCTAAGCTTCGCGCCCCGGTCCGCGCCCCGGGACACTTCCGGGTGCGCTAACGCGATACGTCACAAGACGCATTTCGCGGCAACGCGATACGTCGCGCTTTCGCGCCGCGGATCGCTTCCGGGGAGCTGCGTTTCGCGCCTCGGTCCGCGCCCCGGGGCACTTCCGGGTGCGCTAACGCAGTACGTCATAAGACGCATTACGCGGCAACGCGATACCGTCACTATGTTGATTTCTTACCGGTTCGCGGACCGGGTCGCGGAATCAAATTGAGCTAACGGGAAGCTTCCCGGTTCGCGGACCGGGAGCGAAACAAAAAAAATATTTAAAAAAAATTATTAATAAACATATAAAATATATTTTTGGATTTAAAGAAGAATACATTTTACAGCTATAGATATTAGCTTTTAAAAAACCAATGAAATTCACTGAAAAAACCATAGGTTATAGACCATATATAGTTAGGAATTAGCATTTACAAAACCTTGAAAATTCACTGAAAAAAACATAGGTTATAGACCATATATAGTTAGGAATTAGCATTTAAAAAACCTTATTTTACTCACACAAAACCATTGAAATTCCATATATAGTTAGTTGTACTAACTATATATCGCGCACCCGCAATCCACTGCTGATCATGTCACATATTACATCATTCATGACATGGTCAGTGACATCACTGATGACATCACTGATGACATCTCAAATGACATCACTGATGACATCACTGATGACATCTCAAATGACATCACTGATGACATCACTGATGACATCTCAAATGACATCACTGATGACATCACTGATAACATCTCAAATGACATCACTGATAACATCTCAAATGACATCACTGATGACATCTCATTTGACATCAATGGTCACATCACTGATGATATCATTCATGTGACAATACAATGCATCTCCTCACACTTTAATATAACCTCTGTTACACCCAGTGTTAAATACAGAATATATTTTTTTAAACAATTGACACACCAATACTAGTTACTACATACGCACTCACTGATTCCTACGTCTACACACACATTCACTCATTCACCCATACAATCATTCATACATACAATCACTCATCTTTACAACACTATCATATGCACTCATACACCCTATACAGACACTCACACTCTGCCACTCATCCTTGGAGTTACTCACACACCTAGTCAGTCCTGTAAAGAATCAATCACACTTCCATTTTCTAATCTATACAGTTAAACATAGAGTACCTTACATTTTCAAACATATTCTAACACATACTTACTCTCTTATAAATCATTGATACAAGAACACATTGATCTGCACAGAGTCACACATCTCCCAGCCAGCCACACACACACTCAGTCTCCCATACAAATACTTGGACAATCAATCAATAACCCATATAGTTACTCATATAGCTACTGATCAACACATGCAGCAGTTTACAGAATACCAGACATAATGATGCACAAATTAAGACAGTTTAGTCACTAACCTATGCATTCAGTGAGACACATTTAATCACTCACTCATACAGTCAGTCACGCACCTACTAAAACCTTCATTCAGACACTTATACATCCACTCATTCAGTTGTGATGTGATGTCATCAGTGATGTCGTTTGAGATGTCATCAGTGATGTCATCAGTGATGTCATTTGAGATGTCATCAGTGATGTCATCAGTGATGTCACTGACCATGTCATGAATGATGTAATATGTGACATGATCAGCAGTGGATTGCGGGTGCGCGATATATAGTTAGTACAACTAACTATATATGGAATTTCAATGGTTTTGTGTGAGTAAAATAAGGTTTTTTAAATGCTAATTCCTAACTATATATGGTCTATAACCTATGGTTTTTTCAGTGAATTTTCAAGGTTTTGTAAATGCTAATTCCTAACTATATATGGTCTATAACCTATGGTTTTTTCAGTGAATATATATATATATATATATATATATATAGGTGCTCCCTTGTGTCTGGACAAAGCTATACCTCTCTGAAGAGCTCTATTTAGAGTGAAACACTGTGTCAGGGGTTGCTTTTACTCATTTCAGGTTGGCTTGCGTTGGTATTTTACCAATTCAAAGCTGTAATATTGTGCCTGGAGTGATAAATGGCTTTTGTTATTTTACAGCTCGGCAAGGACAGCACTGTACTAGTCCTATGCTTAAAGACTTTGCTGTTTAAATGGCAAAAGACTTTGTCATTTTCTATCTCGGCGTGGATAGCACTGTGCTAATCCTATGCTTAAAAACTTTGATAGAAAAACAGACATTTGAGGTGAGCAGATCTAGAGTGTCGCTGGTGTTGAGAGTGCTCTAACAGGAGCTGCTTTCCACCTAAACTGAGAACTACCCAGAGTTCTCTCCTTCTTTTTTGTATATATACACATACACAGACTTTTTAGATAAAATCAAGACAATTGCGTGGGACAATGACTATTTACTGATGACACTTGATGTGACTGCTCTGTACACAAGCATAAACCATAAAGATGGTTTAAGAGCGGTTGCTCACTTTTTAAACAAGAGACCAGCATGCATGCTTGAACACAATATAATGATAATGGAAATGTTGGAGTATTGTCTTAACAACAATTATTTTCTTTTCCAGAATCAGGTGTTCCAACAATTAAGAGGTGTAGCGATGGGGGCCTGCTTCTCCCCTAGCTACGCGTGCTTGCACATGGGGCTGTGGGAGGAGCAGGTCCTAGGGTCCAAACATGCAGAGGTGATGGCTAATAATGTTGTGTCACTGCTCAGATTCATAGATGATCTTTTTATAATCTGGAGGGGCACCGCTATAGAAGCTGAGCAGTTTATCTCTGACCTCAACACAAATGATTTGAATTTAAGCTTCACCGGTATGGTCAGTACGAATAAAGTCAATTTCTTAGATGTGGAAGTCCAAATATCAGGAGGGGAATTACAAACTAAGCTATTTCGCAAGGAGACCGCTGGTAACACGGTTCTTCATGCGACTAGCCATCACCCGAGCCACCTGATCCGCAGCATCCCCTATGGGGAGATGCTGAGGGTCAGAAGGATATGCAGCACAGACGAACTTTGTCAGGCAGCACAATTGGAAAGCATGATGAGATTCAAAGACAGGGGCTATTCGGAGGCCCTGATTGAGAAAGCTATGATAAGATCGAACCGAGTTAACATCTTATCCAACCAGGAGGGTGAACCCGGTAAGACCTCGAAAGTCAAAGATAACACGGGCGGGCAACCTAGACTAATAACAGCATATAGTCGCCAATATAAACAATTACAGAAGATCATACGCAAAAACTGGCCAATTGTCATGGGGGATCCTCTGATTGGCAGAACATTGACTGATTATCCGGCAATAACATACAGCCGTGCCAGGTCAATGGGGGACATGCTAGTTAAGAGTAGTCCAGAGGTGGCCAATAAAAATAACTGGCTCTATAAGAGCAAGGGTTTTATAAAATGTGCCACCTGCAAAGCCTGTACCTTGGGGAAAAACAAAACTAGTTTCTTTTCCCCCTTCAGTGATGTTCCCATTCTGATCAATAAGAAACTCACCTGTAGATCAGATTTTGTCGTGTATGTGCTGGAGTGTGCTTGTGGACTAAGATACGTGGGGAGTACGAAGTTACAGGTCCACAAACGCATACTCCAGTACATGCGGGCCGTCACTAACAGAGATGAAGCCTACCCAGTGGCTAGGCACATCAATGCACATCACAAGGGCGATTTGAACTGTTTAAGTTATTTCGCAATTGATATGGTGTTGCCACTGCGAAGAGGGGGAGACAGAGAGGCACGGCTTAGGTTGTTGGAGACCAGCCACATTCTCAATCTCAATACAAAGACACCCAATGGTCTTAATGCGACCGAAGATCTATATACATGCCTACAATTCTAACTGCATTAACAATCTTTAAGTAAGCGCCCTCAGCATCAAAATGGAATGGTGTGCGTGAAATTTAGTGGGGGGGTAGTGTTAACAGAAAACTGCAGCTGTCATTTATTCAATTTTATAAGTTATATTTGTTCACAGGGGATATCATTTTCATCACTTTTTATTGATTCTTGCGTGGATAGTTGTGTGAGCACGTGGGCAGTATAGACGCAATTTTCCACAATCACAGTGAGCCCACATGGGCGGAATTTTTTGATTTTCTCATGATACTCCCTGTTAAACGATGAATTTCTATTAAAGACTGCATAATGTTTTGCTGCTTCTACTTAGAGGATTGCATTTATAACGGATGAAATGTTAGCCGAAATGTTACATTTGATGTAGATTTAGGGAATTAGGCTGCATTATACATTTACCGTGTATATATTTGTATATTAATTAACCAACTATTTATTTAATGAAATGTACGTAATAGAAATTATTACTTGCTTGTCAAGGGAGGAGTTATCTTGAGACACAAATGTGATTCGATACTGTGTCCATAGTTGGATTAGGCAGAAGTCTGTTTTGCTTGTCTATAGGCCCAAGATCACGTGATCTCACTACGCATTTTAAAAATCACTGGTTATTGTTGGCCAAGTCATGTGATCAAGGGCTCCAGGGCCCGAAACGCGTCATGGCGATCATGGGTTGCACAGAATAAAAGAATAAGCAAATTCATCTGTTTGGGTCCGTTTCGTTTATCACATCCAGTGAAGGGTGTGGGATCGAAGTTCTTTGTGATATATATATATATATATATATATATATCATATATAATACTTATTTAAATATAGAACCAAACCACATTCACTGGATGATGTCATCAGTGAAGTCATTTGAGATATCATAAGTGATGTCACTGACCATGTCATGAATGCTGTAATATGTGACATCATCAGCAGTGGATTGCACGCGCAAGTTATAGTTAGTACAACTAACTATAACGGGGGATTTTCAATGGTTTTGTACGAGTGAAATGTCCAACTAACTATAACACCCCTAAAACATATGTTTTTTTCAGTGAATTTCTAAGGTTTTTTAAATGCTAATTCCTAACTATAACATGTCTGAAACCTATGGGTTTTTTCAGTGAATATATATATATATATATATATATATATATATATATATATATATATATATATATATATATATATATATATATATATATATATATATATATATATAAACTTTACAGAAACACACAGTCACTGGATGATGTCCTCAGTGATATCATTTGAGATGTCATCAGTGATGTCACTGACGATGTCATGAATGATGTAATATGCGACGTCATCAGCAGTGCATTGCGGGGGCGCGAGTTATAGTTAGCTCAACTAACTAAAACAGCCGAATTTCTCTGGTTTTTACGAGTGAAATGTCCAACTAACTATAATGTCCCTGAAACCTGTGGTGTTTTCAGTGAATTATTATATATATGTACTTACTTGATCATTGGTCAGCGGACTGCCGCCAATGGCAGTGACTCTGGTGATTTAAAGGTGGGGGAAGAGTGATTCTTGGTAACACAGCACGCATCTGAGGAAGGCCGTAAAGGCAGAAATGCATCATGCACAGGCTGTTTGAATTTAATTAAAGACTCTTCAAAGTCATCCCGAGTGGCCACTACCTACTTCCTGTTGGAGTGGGGTGTTTGTGAATATTTTCACGTCGGCCAGAGACGCGTGGGAGGCCCCGTTCTGCGAAGAGGCCGGAGCTTCACTGGCATCCGCTGCATGCAGCTTTTCGTTGGTTCAAGGAATTGATTAGACTCCGGCCCGCCCCGAAGCACATGCCTGCACCCTGGACGGCTGCGAGATGCAGCATATCACAGATATGGATAACGGGTTCACTGAAATTCCATTTCACAATCCAGCCGGCACACGTGCTACGAGGTTAGAACGTCAAGGGGGACCAGAGGAGAATCGGCAATTAAACCTGTGCTAAGACTCCAGATCAACAAACCTTGCACCGTACCAGCATATTAAGCCACTGCCGAGCAACACTCACCCAAGCCCACAGCATTTTGGGAACTGTATTTGTGGCAGAACTACAGCAAGGTTGTACTTACTTGACCATTGGTCAGCGGACTGCCGCCAATGGCAGTGACTCTGGTGATTTAAAGGTGGGGGAGGAGTGATTCTTGGTAACACATCACGCATCTGAGGAAGGCCGTAAAGGCAGAAATGCATCATGCGCACGCTGTTTGAATTTAATTAAAGACTCTTTAAAGCCATCCCCCGAGTGGCCTCTACCTATTTCCTGTTGGAGTGGGGTGTTTGTGGATATGTTCGCGACGGCCAGAGACGCGTGGGAGGCCCCGTTCTGCGAAGAGGCCGGAGCTTCACTGGCATCCGCTGCATGCAGCTTTTCGTTGGTTCAAGGAATTGATTAGACTCCGGCCCGCCCCGAAGCACATGCCTGCACCCTGGACGGCTGCGAGATGCAGCATATCACAGATATGGATAACGGGTTCACTGAAATTCCATTTCACAATCCAGCCGGCACACGTGCTACGAGGTTAGAACGTCAAGGGGGACCAGAGGAGAATCGGCAATTAAACCTGTGCTAAGACTCCAGATCAACAAACCTTGCACCGTACCAGCATATTAAGCCACTGCCGAGCAACACTCACCCAAGCCCACAGCATTTTGGGAACTGTATTTGTGGCAGAACTACAGCAAGGTTGTACTTACTTGACCATTGGTCAGCGGACTGCCGCCAATGGCAGTGACTCTGGTGATTTAAAGGTGGGGGAGGATTGATTCTTGGTAACACAGCACGCATCTGAGGAAGGCCGTAAAGACAGAAATGCATAATGCACACGCTGTTTGAATTTAATTAAAGACTCTTCAAAGTCATCCCCCGAGTGGCCTCTACCTATTTCCTGTTGGAGTGGGGTGTTTGTGGATATATATATATATATATATATATATATATATATTACCTACTGGCGGTCGCCAGTAGGTATATATAGTTAGGATTTTTTCTCTATGGGTTTTTTGAAAATTCTATGTCTAATAACTTTGGCGTTTGTGGACGGAATTGGCTGAAATTTTCTGGAAAATGGAACATTTTGTTTCTGAGCAGCCACTGGAAATTTGGGGGGAGTTGGTCCAGGGGGGGCCGAGAAAAAAGGGGGGTCCCAAAACGTGTTTTTAACATTGAGTTTTCCATAGGGCGGTTAGCCTCACTTTTAGCCCGAACGGCTGAATGGATTTGCACGAAACTTGGCAAATTTGTAGGGACTGGTAGCCCGATGTGCCTTTTGTAGGTCTCAATATATGTGCTGCAGTGGATTTTGAGAAAATAACGTTCAAAAAAAGATATATATCTGTAAGCGCGGACCAGGCAGCGCCCCGGTACGCGTACTTGACGCGTAACGGAACTTCGCGTAGCGAAGTTGATTGGCTCTCCGGTGTCTGTCAACATTCTAAACAGTCCGGAGCGGCCGCCATCTTGTCTCTCGGTAGGATCGAGAGACAAGAGGAGGTCAAAAGCGAAGGGGCAAATGACCTTAAGGGGGCATAGTAGATACTCCCTGACCCCCTAGGTTTGATGTGGAGGCTTTAAAGGGGCCCCGCTAAGCAAAAAAAAAAAAAAATTTTTTTTTGTTTTTTTTCGTGGTTAGCGCCCGGTACGCGAACCGGGAAGCGTACTGGGGAGCGTATCACAATAAAAAATGAATGATAGACTTTTCAAATGCTGTATGTTAATTGATTGTTGGTTTTGTTGATTATTTTTTTTTTTTTTTAACTTTTTTTATTGTGTTTCATAATTTATTAAACTTTCTAACATTTCATTGTCAGAAATTTCATAATCATGGAATATAGATTGTAGTCTCTGAGGTTGTAAAATGTCCTCATTTGCAAGGAGGTTATCTACTGCTTGCACACATTGCAGTAGTTCTTGGTCCCATGTTTCATCCATAAATTCAATCTCATTTGGATCAATGATTTCTGTGTTGGACTCTGGAAGGACAATTTCAAATGAAATGTTTTGTTCACTTTCCATTTTTCCTGAAATTTGCATAAAAAAAATATATATTAGTAGAGGTAGGGCACTGTTGGGATTAATTTTAGATAGGCAGTTTTTATCAGAGAATTTATCTTTGGGCAGTGTATAGTATCAGAGTGGAAGTAGGAATATAAAAAAGTGTATCTAAATTTATAAGTACTACAGAGGGATAGTATATAACTAACAGAAAAAGTTTGCCATATTAACTTAAAGTGCACAATATACTTCAGTTTTAAAAATAACAACTTACCTTTAAAAAGAAGTTGAAGTTATTAATGAAAATCCAAATGAAATGTACACCAGGAAGTAGTAGTCAAAATGGCTGTGTTTCCTTCTCTTCCTTTATATATATTCGGGTACATAACCAATCAAATATCATGTAAAAAAAGTAGAAAATGA
The DNA here is from genome assembly GCF_964261635.1 of Lissotriton helveticus. NCBI lineage: Eukaryota > Metazoa > Chordata > Amphibia > Caudata > Salamandridae > Lissotriton > Lissotriton helveticus. The sequence goes on from NC_136059.1 coordinate 858,084,234, forward strand.
AAGTAACATTTTAATTGGTTGTCAATTCCAACACTTCAGATGTGTTTTGTGAAGTAATTTACCTCACGGTATTTAGAGAGGACTACAGGCTAAATGGCTAAATGGAATTCCAATCAAATTTGTGAAAATGGTAGGGATTGGTATGTAGTATGAGTTATTCTATATTTGGTGAAATTGTCTCCAGTGGCTTTTCTGTGAACTACTTTCCCACCTTTTTTGATGGTGCGCTTCCCAGGAAGCGACCCGGTACGCGAACCGGTGAGCGCCCTGGTACGCGAACCTTAAGCGTAACGGGAGTTCACCATTTTGTGTTTCGGTCGAATTATGATACAAGATGGAGGGCAAATAATGTTCAGAATGGGTAGAAGGGGGCACGGTAGACTTATCTTGACCCCCTAGGTTTTGTGAGGGTGGCTGAGGAGGCCCATATGTGCGGAAAAAGAAACATTTTTTTTAAAAATTTCGCGAGGTTAGCTCCCGGTACGCGTACCGGGTAGCGCACCAGGGAGCGTACTTTGTTGAAAATTAGTGAAAATAGTTAGAGTAAAAAAATAATTGTGAGTGATTAGATGTAGGGTAGCTCTGAGAAGAGCTTTTGGGTTTATGGTACATTTAGGTACTTATAAGTAGGTACCAATGCACATTTTTAAATTCAGAGTGAAAACTCTGTTGCCCTCATCTGAGAAGTGAACTCCATCTCCTCTGTAGATATCTTGCATGTAGTAACGCAAGTTATTGTTGTACAGGGAGCCCATTCCATGGTCTCTCATGTAAGCTGAAACAGATTTGTTTACATGCTTCCTCGACTTCTCAATTTGTGGACAAAATTGGTTTGACCACCTCCATTTCTGTCTTTGGCATATATTTGAATATACCAAGGCAGTCTGAGGAAAAAGTGCCATTAATTGCTCAAAGGTGTCCTTTAAAAGCATTTCCAGACCTACACCAGTCAAAGTGCCCAAGTCATTACCTCCACAGTGCACAATTAACAGGTCAGGTTTTGGCAAATGCATAAAGGTTTTCACCAATGGTATCAATTGGTGACATTTTAATCCTCTCTGGCCAAACCACTTAATTTCCACATCTTGTAAATTGAGGTTAGGTAAATTCCTGCTTTCAACGTACCTTTGAGCCCAGTGAATATAACTATGACCAACAATCCAGACAGAAAACATGGTGAGAGAAGGTTCTCCTGCAGTCAGATGAAGTGTGGCAATGAAATGGCAGTTGAAAAAATGTGAGTTTGAAATGAAAAAAACTGTGGAGTTTCTGTGTTCATGAAGTAGTAACAGTGATTGGTGGATTTTGATTGATGAAAACAGAAAGTTAGGGTGTAGAGATGTGTTCTTTGAAAGATGTATTTTGAGTGGTCAATAAAAAATCGTTAAATGAAAGAAAGCACTGGATATGCAGGTGCACTGAGAGTTCAGAGTTCAATTGCAACATTGTTGTGTGAATTTGCAAACACCAGAGTTTCTCCAAGAGGTGGTTGCTATGGAAAATAGGCAGAAAGGGCAGAGGGGGAAGGGTTTTCATTTGAAAAAAAGTGAGGGAAGAGTTTTGATTGGGTGACATGAGAAATATGTGTGAAGAATTACACCATTTCTGTGCTTTTGATAGCTGCAGACTCTGGAGTGCATACCTTTTGCTCTGCTGAAGACAAATTGGTGTGTTTCTGACACTGTTTTCAAACTCAAAGTATTTGCTAAGGTGAGAAAATATTTCTTTACTTTAGATAGAGAATAGTGTGCTTTAAGGAGAAAATTATGATTTATGTGGCGCAATTTGCTAGTAAATATGCTCTCACATGTGCATGGAAATTTTTGATTTTGAATGTTTCTGTTATATAGCCATGTTAAAAGTGACTCAACCATGCTGGAAAGTCAATCAAAAAATGATTTCAGGTGTTTTAATGACATTTTAAGTCATTTTCTGATGTGCAGTGTTTAGAAATTATGATTTGAAAATCGTTTTTGTGGAAAAGGAATTGTTTTTAAAATCATGACAAGGAAATAATGGTGTATGGTTATTTATAAGGCAATTGACTGTCCTTGATGTTATTTTTCTCATTTTAGTGTAAGACCTTTCTCTGTGGCGCAAATTGCTTGTAAATATGCTCTTACATGTGCATGAAAATTTTAATTATCAATGTTTGTGTTACATAGCCATGATAAAAGTGAATCAACCATGCAGGAAAACCAATCAAAAAACGCTTTAATGTGTTTCAATGACATTTTAAGTCATTTTCTCATGTGCAGTTTTTTGAAATTATGATTTGAAAATCGTTTTTGGGAAAAAGGAATTGTTTTTAAATGCATGAGAAGGACATAATGGTGTATGGTTTTTTATAAGGCAATTGACTGTCCCTGATGTTATTTTTGCCATTTTAATGTCAGACCTTTCTTTGTGGCGCAAATTGCTTGTAAATATGCTCCCACCTGTACATGGAAAATTTTGATTTTGAATGTTTATGTTACATAGCCATGTTAAAAGTGACCCTACCATGCAGGAAAGCCAATCAAAAAACGCTTTTATGTGTCTTAAGGACAATTTAAGTAAGGTTATGGATACATTTATGATGACTGGTGCAATGAAGTAGAAATCACTTACTTCATTGGTAGGCATTTACAATAAAATTTTCTCCTCTGTTTTGTTCATCAAGCGTAACTTTAATCTGCAATCCTGAGTAGGCCTCACCTTAAACAAACCTCTGGATAGGCCACATATTATTGTCATCCTGATTTAATCATTTATAATGCTAGGGATAGATTTATGATAGGTGTATACCTCTTTTGTGCCACTTAGAAAACATTCTCCATGGGGAAATGACTTAAAATGTCATTAAGACACATGAATGTTTTTTTTTTTTTAAACGTTTGCAAATTTTTTGGGTCACTTTCAACATGGCTATGTGTCTGAAACAGTCAAAATCTAAATTTGCAATGTACAGGTGGGAGCATATTTACAAGGAATGTGCTTCATGGGGAAATGTTTGCAATTTTTTTGGGTCACTTTCAACATGGCTATGTGTCTGAAACAGTGAAAATATAAATTTGCAATGCACAGGTGGGAGCATATTTACAAGGAATGTGCTTCATGGGGAAAGGTCTTATAATGTAATATGGGAAAAATGACATTAGAGATACTGAAATGCTTTATAGAGAAGCATACACCATTATGTCCTTGTCATAATTTTGCAAACCATTACTTTTCCCCAAAAACGATTTTCAAATTATATTTTGAAAACACTGCACATGTGGAAATTACTTAAAATGTCATGTACATATGGTGGTTCATCTGTAACAAGATAAGAAGCTTAGGGATACATTTATGATGACTGGTGCAATAAAGTGGACATTACTTACTTCATTGGTAGGCCTTTACATGTATTATCTCCTCTGTATTCTTCATCAAGCGTAACTTTGATCTGCAACCCTGAGTAGGCCTCACCTTAAACAAACCTCTGCATAGGCCACACCTTATCGTCATCCTGAATTAATCATTTAAAATGCTAGGGACAGATTTATGATAGGTGTATGCATCTTTTGCGCCACTGTGCGTCACTTTTGTGACGCAGTGGCGGTGCAAAAGATTTGCTATGAGGCGAGAAAATTACAAATTGATGCATTTAGGCAGATGTGTCATGGTGTAAAAAAAACGTGCCACATGAAACTGATGCAGCAGTGGATGTGCCAGTCATTTTGCGCCGCTGTTCCGCCACCCATGGTGTGCTGCATTTACAATGCGGCGCAGCATGGGGCAAAAATGGCACAGATGCGTGACGTATCTGTGCTGTAAAGGTGGCGCATTGCTGGAGTTGTATCGTAAGTGCGATGCAGCTCCAGCAAGGCTCAGGGGTGCCCCATCTATACAATGCTGCGTCAAGACCTATGCCAGCTTCAAGCAGGCGCAGGGTTTTGAAGCAGCTTTCTCCTATCTGATTGTAAATGCGGCACACCATGGGTGGTAAAGCAGTGGTGCACATTAACTGGTGCATGCCTGGGGATGTGCCATTTAATATAAATCTGCACTTTAACATTTGAGTATGTGCAGGGGACACAGAGTCGTTGAGGCTTATCCAAGGTTAAGAACAGATGAGTCCTGTTCAGTGAAAAATTAGACATAGGCTTCACCTGCTCAGCATCGCTGGACATGGCTAAATAATAGCTGCAAAATGTTACTCTTGTTAAATAATTTTACTATTATAATCTGTGAGATTTGTCTCTTACTCTGCAACATCTCATTGTTGTTGTCTTTCTTTAAAGATAAAGACAACCTCAACATGAGCGACAATCTGCAATCAGTTGATTTTGACCTCATCATTGAACTTGTAATTGAAACATCAGTGGATGTTGATCCATTGGATGATTTAAATCCTGAGGATGAAGAAGAGCGTGATGAGGATGCAGATTTGTCCGAATTATATGATATAGGATGGGAAGCTGACCTGCTTGAGCCTTTGGAATTATAAACATTTATTTTTAAAATTTATAATCAATAAAAAGTAAAAAGGTAAACCGTTTAATTTAAAAATAAAGACACCTTCAAAAACAGGTTATGTGTAGTGTCTTCAATAAAATATTAAAATATGCTCATAAAATTAGATCAGATTCACATATAAAATAGCATAGGTAACATAAATATAAATCTCATTTCTTTTCTGCTATTTCTGTATTGTAAATTTGCAAGGACTAAAAAATCTTCTATTTAAAATGTCAAGTAGTGTGTTATGTTTTTGATCACTATTACTGATTTACTGTTTGATAATATTTTTTTATTAACATTTTTATTATATTTTTCCTCAGATTCAACTATGCCTACAAAAATAAGAGAGATGAAGGCTGCGAAACGTCAAAGACAGCAGGAGAAAAAAAAAATGCAGCAGTCCTCTAACAAAAAGATTTCTCAAGCGATGAAGAAAGCACCGGGTAAGAGCTCTAAATATTTCATAAAAAATATTTCTAATAAAAAAAATATTAGTACAGAAAATGTTTCAATCCATAACAACACAAGTAAATCAAATGGAAAGAAAAGGACAAATGAAAATGTTACTGCTAGAGCAAGAGATAAATCTGTGCATGATAGTAGAAGGAAACAACAGTTTACGGAGATTCGTAAACGAATGTTCCGTAACAGGATAATTGGCAATTTGTTAAAAAATATTAAGAAAGGTCAACAGAAATTAGTTTTTTATAGGAGAAAAAAAAAAGTTGAGAAAGTTATTGATCAGGCTTTTGAAATTAAACGTAAGTTATTTATTTTGATAATCAATAGAATTAGGAAGCTAAACAAGGCAATTTTTGATTTCAAAAGAAATAGTAGATGGAAGAGAATAGTTAATCGTAGTAATTTTTGTGAAGTTTTTTCTGGAGAATGGATACATAGTTCAAGCTGTGAGGCATTTTTTAATGAAGAGAGTTATTTCCAGGATAATGATTTGGTGCATGCAGTTGACATCAGTGGTCGTGCTTATGAAGTGAAAGATGGTTGTCCAGTTGAAAAAGAAAAACTTGTGACAACAGAGGCAGAAGAGTTGTTAGGTAATGAGGTTTTAGGAAGACGTGCTAAGGGTCCTGTGTACACCTGGAAGTGTAGTAGTATTTGCAGTGTGCGACAGGATTCTATCAATTTGCTTTGTGATTTTGTACGGTCATTTAACAAGAAAAGTTTGAAGCAGAAAATGAGGTTGTTGCAAGAATTAGATCCTTGCAGAGTGAGAGAAGTGACAGGTTTGCATGGTCATTCACTGGCTTGTCTTTCCAGGAGAGTATGCCAGAGTGTTTTTCATCATTTCAGGATGCTAGCAGTGCATCATAACAAAGTGAGGAAGTTAGTTAGACTGTTGTATTATGCTAAGAGTCCAGCAATTATGCTGAAACAATTATGTGCTGCTCTTCTGCATGGTTCTGAAATAGATGTGAGGAATATATGTGAAGAAATTGAGTTTTGTTACTTTGGAAGTAAAGAGGAGAATGTTGAAATTGAGCAAGAAATAGAGGGTCATTTGGAAGATACTGTACATGTTTCCAGTACAGATAATTTCCAGAGGGAAATTGCGACGTTTGACATGAAATCAAGTGAGAGGCCTAATTTCACTTGTGTGTGTTGTCGACGCACTTATTATAAGAATCAGACTAAGTTAGTGGATTTATATGCAAAAAGTGAAAGGGAAAATAATAGTGAATGGAAGGATTTTGCAACATACTTGATGGTAGAAAATTGTTTTGATTTGGGATTGGATCAACGTGTGTGTACTTATTGTTGTAACAAATTAAAACAAAACCAGATGCCTGCTAGAGCAGTTCATAATAATCTGGAATTGGTTGAGATTCCTTCTGAATTGAAGGATTTAAATACTTATGAATCTATTTTGATTCAAAGTATCCATCCCTTTCAGGCTATTGTAAGAATGGAGCCAAAGACAGGGAAATTGCCTCCATCAGATTTACAGAGAGGATTAAAGGGAAGAGTTGTTTATTTGCCTCTAGATTTGAAGAAAAACATTAACACAATTGGAGTAGAAAAAGTGGAAGAGGAACCTCTGGTTATCTTAGTTAATGGGGTTCCGACAAAGAATAAGAAAATATGGCAAGATTTAGTAGATGTTAGGAAAGTTAAAAAGGCAACATTGTATTTGAAAAAAAATAATAAATACTATAAGAATGTATATGTTGAAGAAGAGGAAGTAAGTGAGGAAGAGGATAGCGATTTGTGTGCTGGTCAAATTGAGAAAGTAGAACCCTCTACTAGTGAGGAAATATATGAACATTATAGTGTTCATCCTTTGCATTCAAAGGAAGTCATGGGGAATGCTATTGAGTTGTTTCAAATGAAACAAGCCAAAGGGAGTCCCATTAGTGTTTGGGAGGAAAGTTTGGAAGCTCGGTGTTTCCCACAGCTTTTTCCAACAGGTCAGGGAGGAAGATATGATGAGCGACCTCATCAAATTCCTGCTTCTGAATACCGGACTTTGCGATTGTATGCAGGAGATGCTAGGTTTCGACAATGCATTCCATATTTGTTTCATCTCCTGTTTGAAAGCGATCTGTCTGGACTGTCATATGCAGTGAACCACATCTTGAAAAGTGGTATACACATGCAAAACATCTCGGCAAGTGATTTTATGGATAAAGTGAATGTCCAAGATAGTATTTTGGATTCTCACCTGATTAATCTCATGGCGTGTCAGCGTGGTACTAATGAGTACTGGTACCGTCGTCATGGTGATTTAAAATGTATGCTGAGGAACTTAGGTACTCCCACATGGTTCCTCACTCTGAGCTGTGCCGAGTATGGCTGGGAAGACTTACTTGAATTTCTACGAGAGGCAAATGCTAACGTAGAAAACATCGAATTCAAGACACCCGGAGAACTGTGCTCTTTGGATCCAGTCAATGTATGTAGGTACTTCAATCATAGATTTGAAGCTATGATGTCTTTCATCATGAATAAGAAGAATCCACCTCTTGGAGAGGTGTTGGATTTCTTCTGGAGAAAGGAGTACCAAGCAAGAGGTGCTCCTCATATACATATGTTGCTGTGGATCAAGGATGCACCTAAATTTGGAACGGATCCAGATGACTCAGTGATGAGTTTCATCCAACAGTATTCTACGTGTGCTGTTCCAAACGCAAAGGAGAAGAAAAGCCTAAGAGAAAAAGTTCTGCGTTTCCAAAGCCATCGATGTGGAAAGTACTGCCGTCGTAAATTCCGAAACAAGGACAAGTTCTACACTAAATGTCGTTTCGGCTTTCCACGACCGGTGATTTCTAAAGGAAGAGTAAACAGTTTGATGTCTTCGCTGCGACACAATGTCATGAAGAAATCACCTAAAAACACTTACAATTTGAAGAGGAACGAAGAGTCCAAGTACATCAACGACTACAACCCGGTGATTTTGTCCATGTGGAATGCTAACATGGATATACAGTTTGTGGCTGATAACTGTATGGCTGTGGCTCGGTATGTGACGTCTTACATCACCAAAAAAGAGAAGACAGAATTGAAGGATATGTGGGAGGACATTTCCCATGAAAAGAGCCTCAGCAAGAAGTTGTACAGTTTCAGTCTGAAGATGTTGTCGCATCGAGAAATCGGAGCGTACGAATGTTCTGACCGGTTGTCTTCAGCAAGTCTCTATGCCAAGTCCAGGAGTATCGTTTGGGCGAGTCTTGGTCTTGCTGCAACGCGTAATCGAGTTCTCAAACCTGTGCGGGAAATTGAGTATTTGGCGGAAAAGGAGCCAAACAGTACCGACATTTTGAAGACAAACATGTTGGATACATATTATCCAAATCGAAGCAGTCACCTAGAGAATGTTTGTCTGTATGAGGTTCTGCAAAATTACATGTTCAAGAGGAACATCAAAGAAGATACTGAGAAAGGAGTGTATGCTGTAATAGGAAGTGAGGGATGTCTGGTGAAGCAAAGAAAATGCCACTTGATAAACCATCGAAAATTGAGTGGCGAATCTCCTGAAAAAAAGGAGTTTTTCTATTTAGCACTTTTGCAACTTTTCAAGCCTTGGCGTGCAGAAGAGGAACTGCTTGGAGATTTCCTCTGTTATGAAGACTCTTTCAATGCCGCCAAGGAGACCATAGAATGTCCTGCTTTTCCCAAATATGTAGAAATGTTGAATGCGGAAATTGAGCAGGAAGCAACGATTGCAGCCGAGATTGCCAGAGACAGTTCTCAGGACAGTCAGAGTTCTGCTTCATTGAGTCAGGATCCACTAGGAGGACCTCTTATTGAAAATGAAGCTGCCACTGCTATGAATGAGGTGGAAAGAGCCATGGCACATGCTCAAGAGGATGCGGTTAACTTAGAAGAGTTGGAAAGGCAACTCAACGTTGAGCAGAGGAAAATATATGACGAAGTTACCATGCAAATTGATCATGGATTAAGTCATGATAAGAAAGAGTGCTCATGTACGTCGTTGAAGCCTGTCCGACTGTACGTGAGTGGAGAAGCGGGAACTGGAAAAAGTTTCCTCATTAAAGCAATTTCATGCTATTTGCAGGAAAGGACAGAGTCATCGCTGTCTTGTGTTGTCACTGCTCCAACTGGACTGGCAGCACATAATATTAAAGGGATTACTTTACATCGTTTACTGATGCTGCCAGTGGAGCATGACAACAAATTAGAATATCACAAGCTATCTGGAGATGCTTGTTTTGAAGTTTCAAGAATCTTGAGGAAAATGAAACTTCTTATCATTGACGAAGTAAGCATGGTTTCCAATGTCATGCTTGCCTTTGTGCATTTGAGGATGCAAGAAGTTCTCAAAACAGAGTATGATGTGTTATTTGGTGGCAAACACATCATTGTTTTCGGAGATCTTCTGCAGCTGACACCAGTGAAAGGGCAACCTGTGTTCAAAATGCTCACGCATGAAGATACCAGGAAGTGCCTAGGCAGCATTGGCAACGTCAATATATGGTTAAACTTCAATTATGCTGAACTGCATGAAAATATGCGTCAGGCAAAGGATGAAGTTTACAAGACTATTCTACAAGATGTTAGAATTGGAAAAGTGACCGAGCATGGAAAAGAAGCTTTACATGCACGATTACTGTCAAATTTATATCCAGAACAAGATGTTGTGCCTGAGAATATTTTTCAGAAAATTACTGATAAGAAATCTGGAATATGTTTGATGCCAACTCTTGCAGAATGTGCCAAATTTAACAACAAAATGTTGCATTTAGAAAAGCAAGAGATTGTGAAAGTGGAAGCTATTGATAGAGTAGAGCATATGGGATCAACAATTATTTTGTCTGAGAATCTGAAATCAAAATTGGATTCATTAGAGAAGACTATATCTAAAACTGCAGGTTTTGAAAAGACTCTGAATGTGTGCTTGAACTGCCGTATAATTTTAAGAAGGAATTTACATGTTGAAAGAGGTCTGGTAAATGGATCAATGGGTAATGTTGTTGATTTTGTGAAATACAGAAATAGAGATGGAATTGAATTTTTAAAAATTAAATTTGATGGCATTGAGGAAGTACAGCTAATTGCTCGTTGTTCTGCTAGATTTTTGCTTGTAAAAGACTTATATGTTCGCCGTAAGCAGTTCCCTGTTTGCTTGGCATATGCGGTGACAATTCATAAATCGCAAGGTTTAAGTGTAGACACTGCATTGGTGAATATTGGCAGTTCTGTGTTCAAGGAGGGTATGGCATATGTGGCATTGTCACGAGTTAGAACTTTATCGGGATTGTACTTGATTGAGTGTGATGTCAGAAACATTTGTGCAGATCTAGATTGTGTTAAGGAATACAATAGGTTAAGAAGAGAGTATGCGCCACATTTGCCTCAGTTTCCTTTGTTTGAGAAACGTCTGGTAGGCCGGAAACGAAGAAATGAGAACAATACTGGGGAGGTTGTAGCAAAAAGACAAAAAGTGAATGAACCTAAAATTACAAGCAGAAACAAAGAGGATTCTGTTGAAGATGTTGTTGGTTTTCAGTTTGAAAACAGTTCTGGTGTCAACTGCTATGCTAATGTAGTAATGAATGTTTTGTTTTCTCTAAAAAATGTAAAAGAAGAGATTGTGGTCAATTCTGATCAAAGATTTTGCAGTTTGTTGAATTCTGTGTTAGAGAAATGTAGCACAGATAGAACAAAAATAGAAAGTGTGTCTGAAATTCGAAACCTGTTAGACAGATGTTCAGGGCAAACACAATTCTCTCAAAATATTCAGCAAGATTGTCAGGAGTTTTTAATGTATATGCTTGATGTATTACATGCTGAAGGTGTAGATGTAGATCAGCTGTTTGGGCTTTCTTATCAATGGCAGCATGACTGCGAGAACTGTATGGTATCAAGTACTACTAGTGTAGACTCAGAAAGATTTATATATTTAACTTTGCCAGACAGTAAATCAGTCTCCTTTAATAAGCTAGTAAAAGCTGCTAATCACAGCATGGAGTGTAGCCAATGTAAATCTGAAATGATGTCCACATTATTTATACGAAAATATGGCCAGTACGTCATTTTAATGTTCCAACGATGTAGGCCTGATGGAACAAAATTGACAACTTTAATAAAAAATTTTGTAGCTTCGCAGTTGTCAATATCAGGAAGGACTTTTGTAACTACAGCAATTATATATCATGACGGCCCTTCAATATCATCAGGACATTACACAGCTTATTTAAAGTCTAGAAATGGCTGGTCATTCTGCAATGATTCTGTTTTAATTTTCAAAAAAAAATTGCCGTATGACCTTAAAAACTCTTACCTGGTGTTTTTAAAACCAAAATTTTAGGAAAATAATCTCGGGATATGATCTGTGGAATTTCAAGAAGTTCTAATGGCTCCTACACAATTTGGCCTTGAGGATAAGTGTAGTTCAGAGACATAACTTCTAATCAAAGGATTGGACATCATGGAGATGTATGTGCACTTTAAATGAGTTCAGAAAAATTGTTTCTTTTCATAAGCTAATTGAAGCAGCCAATCAAAACATGGAGTAGAGGGAATGTAAGTCTGCAATGCTGTCTACTGTTTTACATTGCTTTGTGATTAAAAGTGATGTAGAGAATTAAATAATTGTAGTACTCATAGAGGTAGTGTAAGTCTGCTTCATATTAAGCAGTATCAGTGTCATAGGAAATGTAGAACATGACTGACCAAGAAGGGGAAGATATTACTATTCCAGGATTGTGAAAATGATCTTCAACATTTTAATTCTGAAAGTTGCGGAAATGCCAAATGATGGGATTGGCTTACAAGAAATCCAAGAGTTATAAATATCTCTGACTAGATTTGGCCTTGTGGAAAATAGTGGTAGAGAGCAAGAAGTCATTTATTGCATGTAACGTGTTTTTAAAAACGATGGAGGTTTTCTTTCAGAAAGTGGCGGGCTGAAAGTAATAACAGCACAAAAGAGTGTAAGCTGTTCATAGGACATCCTTGGACGTCATGGAAAGTAAGTTAACTTTAAGGAGTTCTGAATTTTATTTTCTGATGTTGTATGGGTTTTTTAAACACAATCATTTTGATTGTGTTTTTTTTTCCCCGCTGTTACATGATGAATACCTTCAAGTCACTGTTTTTAGTGAATTTTGATACATTCTGAGAACAGCAAAAATAAACCATTTAACATGTATAATTAATTCTGTACTGTTTGCATTTATGATGTATATGTAGAACTGTGTAGGAGGCATGGAGAAGGTGAGTTTTCTGTAAGTGTTAAATTTATTGTATGCAGTGCTGCACTTCTACGTAATCTTTCATATGCTGGACTACATCTGCACAATGAGATACCTAAGCAAAGGAAACACAAGTGATGTGATTGTGAAATGAGCAAAATAAATTGCACATATTTCAATTACATAACTTGAGTTTCCTATCATTACGAATCACATTGTGCAGATCAAGTTTAGGTCTGTCCAGGGAAACATAGGAGGTTTCTACTTTGTTGAAGAGTGCAGTGGACATGACTCACTTCATTAGTAGACTTTCACAGATATTATCTCCTCTGTACACTTCAACAAGTGTAAATCTCATCTTGAACTCTGAGTAGGCCTCACCTCAAACAAATCTCTGGATAGGAGACATGTTATTGGCATACTGAAGCGACACTTTTCTGAAACAAGAGCAATGCAAAAGATGCACCATGTTTTAAGATAGTCCTCACTTCATCTGCATCAAGATACTGTTAGTTTAAAATGTATATCTTTAGCATTGTGTAGAGGACCTGGAGAAGCAGAAGCTTCTGTCAGTGTCAAAGTTGTTGAAAAACTATTTGTCCTTCAATATTTTCCCTTGTCTTTTGTAATTTTTAAATACATATTTTAATTTTTTTTCAAATGTTGGTTCTCTCTTTCACAGATTGAAAGTATAGAAATAAAATGTGATTAATTTAACGGCAATTACAAGGTAAATAGTTGTACTCTTTTCGTTACATTTCTATCACATTCACCTACTATTAGATCCACTGCTTCACTTCTTTAATCCTCAGTTTCCTGCCTTTGCTACTTTCCTCATTCCTTTCTCTATTACCTATTTACTCAACTCCTTCCACTCTTTTTCTCAGTCCCTCTGTTCTCATAGTTCCTCAGTCTTGTTCACTCACTCCATCTCTATTACTCTTAGTGTCTGTGAATTACTTTCCCAACTTTTTTTTTTTGGGGACCGCTTCCTGGGAAGTTGCCCGGTTCGCAAACCAGCAGCGTTATGGCAGTCCACCATTTTGTGTTTCGTTCGAATCAAGATACAAGATGGAGGGCAAATAATGTTCAGAATAGGTAGAAGGGGGCACGTTAGATGTATCTTGACCCCCTTGGTTTTCTGAGGGTGGCTCAGGAGGACCATAGTTCTTCACTCTTGTTCACTCTCTCTGTTTCTATTAATGTCACTGTTTATGACTGATCAAAAAAATGTTTTTTAAAAAAGAACAGTAACTATAAGGGAAGGAAATAGACAGTTATGTTAAAAGAAAGACAGCTATAGGGAGTAAACTAACGATACTGTTACCTACAATCCACTGCTGTTGATGTTACTGACCATGTCATGAATGATGTAATATGTGAAATCATCAACAGTGGATTGTAGGTAACAGTATCCTTATTTTACTCCCTAGAGCTGTCTTTCTTTTAACATAACTGTGTATTTCCTTCCCTTATAGTTACTGTTCTTTTTTAAAAAATATTTTTTTGGTTAGCTTCCGGTACGCGTACCGGGTAGCGCTCCGGGAGCGAACTAAGAGAAATACAGGTTGGCAGAGTTCCAAATTTTCTACCAATTTTTTTATAATGGGGAGTTAGTTCTGAAAAGAACTTTTTTTTTTATGTTTTTGTTGTTTTATATTTTTTTTAGTATTTTTTGAACATTTTTTTACTTTTTTTGTATTTTCTGAACGTTTTTAAAATTTTTTTGGTTTTTTTGGGGGGGGGGGAAACAAAAACGATCCATTATAAAGGGCTCAACAGGAGCAAAAAAAAAAAAAGAATTTATTTTTTGGTGCGTTTTGTGCAAACATTAATATGATTTTGAATTGCTCGCAAAATCAAAGTGATGCTACTTTCTCTGTAGCAGATGAAAGCGCCACATTCCACGCACACTTGTTTTACGTGACCAAACAACATTTGGATGTTTGCAATCACCTCCCTCGCCTCTGGTCCCGACACCTCTGGAACCACCGATCTTCTTGCCATTTGGAGGGGATGTTGTTGTTGGTCACGTAGCTGGGCAGCACTATAGTTATTTGGGTGCCACCTACTCATATGCCGATGCATAGTATGATTCCCATAACTATATTTTTTATCGGTGCCCCTTGACAATCTGTCACCGCATATGCGGCAAAACACGTAACGAGCATTCACTTTCTTTTGCCCCTCAGGAATTCTGTAGAATTGCCAGATATAATTCTCCTGTCGATTGTACCTTCTGGGCTCCTCTGGCAAAAACTCATGCTCTTCCTCCTCTTCCTCCTCTTCCTGTTCTTCCTCTTCTTGCAGAATTACTTCTGCAGGTGGTCCTCTCTTTCTTGGATTTGGTGGAGGTGGTGGGCTAGCACCAGCTGAAGCTACTAATGAAGCCATCACAAAGTCTCAATAAAGGGTCTTTCTCTCACCAAGATGAAAGTCAGAGTGATGAAAGAAGGAGGGGTTTTCATCATTTGGGAAAAACAAAAGTTCTAAACCAATGAAAAGTGTCCATTTTAGATCACATGACCTTGTATTACATCATTAGGAAACCAAAAGTGAAATGAACCAATGAAAAGTGTTATTATCGAGTCACATGACCTGCTATGTTTACATTACGCGGTCGGCGCCGCGCCGCGGATCGCTTCCGGTTCGCGTACCGGTGCGCTTCCGGGTACGCTAACGTAGCACGTAATATGACGTATTACGCGAGAACGCGAAACGTCATGCTGACGCGAAGCGTCGCGATGTTGTTTTGTAACGCGAGAGGTGCGCTAAAGGAACGTTTACCAGTTCGCGTACCGGGTCGCGCCTCCGGATTGAGCTAACGGGAAGCTAACCGGTACGCGTACTGGGAGCGAAACAAAAAAAAATTAAAAAAAAATTGTATAAAAAACATGTAAAAAATATTTTTCTTTTTAAAGAATAATACATTGTAAAGGTTTTGATATTAGCTATTAAAAAACCAATGAAATTCACTGAAAAAACCATAGGTTATAGACCATATATAGTTAGGAATTAGCATTTACAAAACCTTAAAAATTCACTGAAAAAACCATAGGTTATAGACCATATATAGTTAGGGATTAGCATTTAAAAAACCTTATTTTACTCACACAAAACCATTGAAATTCCATATATAGTTAGTTGTACTAACTATATATCACGCACCCGCAATCCACTGCTGATGATGTCACATATTACATCATTCATGACATGGTCAGTGACATCACTGATGACATCACTGATGACATCTCAAATGACATCACTGATGACATCACTGATGACATCTCAAATGACATTACTGATGACATCACTGATAAAATCATTCATGTGATAATACGATGAACCTCTTCAGACTCTAATATAACCTTAGATACACTCAGTGTAAACACAGACTCACAGATTGTCACTCATCCATGAAGTTACACACACACCTAGACAGTCATGCAAACAATCAATCACACCTCCGTTTCCTTAACTATACAGTTAAACACACCTTACTTATTCAAACATATACTAAAACATATTTACTCACTTATACAATCCTGGATACAAGTTCACAATGATCCATACAGCCACTCACACATTCACTGGCTCTTATGCACAGTTATTTATATATGTCAACTCTCACATGTACTGTATTTTACATATGTACTTAATTTGACATGTAGCACTGAGATATCTATTCACTCACCAATACAGTCATGCACACAGTCAACCGCCCATACAGCTGTTTCCAACATGCACTTTTGAATCCATACATCTATGCACAGAGTCATACACTTCCCAGCCACCCACACACACACTCAGTCTCCCATACAAATGCTTGTGCAACCAATCAATAACCTATATAGTTACTCATATAGCTACTGATCAACACATGCAGCAGTTTACAGAACAACAGACATAATGATGCACAAATTAAGACAGTTTAGTCACTAACCCATGCACTCAGTGAGACACATTTAATCACTCACTCATACATTCAGTCATGCACCTACTAAATCCTTCGTCCAGACACTTATACATCGACTCATTCATAAATATGTAAGACATATTTTAACTTTACAGAAAAATACAGTCACTGGATTTTGTCATCAGTGATGTCATCAGTGATGTCATTTGAGATGTCATCAGTGATGTCATCAGTGATGTCACTGACCATGTCATGAATGATGTAATATGTGACATCATCAGCAGTGGATTGCGGGTGCGTGATATATAGTTAGTACAACTAACTATATATGGAATTTCAATGGTTTTGTGTGAGTAAAATAAGGTTTTTTAAATGCTAATCCCTAACTATATATGGTCTATAACCTATGGTTTTTTCAGTGAATATATATATATATATATATATATATATATATATATATATATATATATTCACTGAAAAAACTATAGGTTTCAGGCCTTATATAGTTAGGAATTAGCATTTAAAAAACTTTTAAAATTCACTCAAAAAACTATAAGTTTTAGGGGTGTTAGCTGGACATTTCACTAATACAAAGCCATTGAAATTGCTCCTATAGTTAGTTGTACTAACTATATTTCGCGCACCCGCAATCCACTGCTGATTATGTCACATATTACATCATTCATGACATGGTCAGTGACATCACTGATGACA
Source organism: Lissotriton helveticus (assembly GCF_964261635.1). Classification (NCBI taxonomy): domain Eukaryota; kingdom Metazoa; phylum Chordata; class Amphibia; order Caudata; family Salamandridae; genus Lissotriton; species Lissotriton helveticus. The sequence continues at coordinate 858,101,022 of NC_136059.1, forward strand.
TCTCAAATGACATCACTGATGACATCACTGATGACATCATCCAGTGAATGTGGTTTGCTTCGTTATTTAAATATGCATTATATATAGAGCAATTTGCATTGAAGAATGAGTGGATATATAAAAATAAATATTTGGATGGAGGATTTAGTAGCAGTGTAATTGACTTTACTTGACCAATTTATAGTGTCTCACTAAATATAGTGGATAGTGACTAAACTGTGTGAATATCTGTATCACTTTGTCAGTTGTTGTGTAAACTGGTTCTCCAGTTGGTTACTAGCTATGTGAAAGTCTATATTAGTTATTGGTTAGTTAACTGAGTATTTGTATGGGAGAGTGAATGTGTGTGTGGTTCAGTGGGGGGTGTGTGACTGCCCAAAGATGTGTGAATAGTTGATTCACTAGATATATGAAGTTAAAACTACATGTTCTAACAGTTGTTTGGGTGAGTGAATATCTTTATGGGTGTGGTGATGAGCAAATATATTTCTCAATGGTACATGTCCAACAAACTAGAAAAATAAAAGGCAGTGTATGTGTCAGTTGTTGTATGTAAATAAGTATACATAAGACTCAATGATTGTGTGAGTGACTGTATGGATAACTGTATACTTGTAATAATGATTTTATAATTCACTAAGTATGACTTACTATCTAAATGAATAGATGAAGTTGTGTTTGTATAAGTGTGTAGCTAAGTAAATATGTAAGTATGATCCATTGTTTGCATAAGTGAGTAGGATGACTTCATATGTGAATAGGATGTGTGCTGGTGTGTAATGTCGGTATAGGTGTATACGTATTTTTGATAGTGTTCTATTGTTCATTGACAGCATTTATGAGTGAATCTACAGGTAAGTGATTAGATGTGTGTATAGCTCTATGAATCACTGAGTGGGTTTTTAGATACTTGTATTGCTGTGACAATGGATTCAAATATGTTACTCTGTATTTTACAAAGAGTGATGAAAGATTTTACTAGTGTATGAAAAGGTGTATGTGATTGTCACGTGGATGATGTCATCAGTGAAGTTATCAGTGATGTCATTTGAGATGTCATCAGTGATGTCACTGACCATGTCATGAATGATGTAATATGTGACACCATCAGCAGTGGCTTGTGGGTGCGCGAAATATAGTTAGTACAACTAACTATATAGGAGCAATTTCAATGGTTTTGTATGAGTGAAATGTCCAGCTAACTATAACACCCCTAAAACTTATAGTTTTTTGAGTGAATTTCAAAGGTTTTTTAAAAGCTAATTCCTAACTATATAATGCCTGAAACCTATGGTTTTTTCAGTGAATTTCAAAGGTTTTTTAAATGCTAATTCCTAACTATATAAGGCCTGAAACCTATGGTTTTTTCAGTGAATTTGCAGTTTTTTATATGCTAATTCCTAACTATATAAGGCCTGAAACCTATGGTTTTTTCAGTGAAATTCAAAGTTTTTTTTAATGCTAATTCCTAACTATATAAGACCTGAAAGCCCACCAGGAATCTCCAGTATGCACCAGGGGACTGGATTGCAGAGAGGTGTAATGAAGCCACACCCCTTTTTACACCTCTCTGCAACGCAGCCCCTGGGCGTGTTTGCAGAGGGGTAACTAATTCCCCTTGCATACTGGGGGTCCCTGGGGGCCAACTAGCCCACCTTGAACCTGCAGTATTCGCCAGGGGGCTGCATTGCAGAGAGGTGTAATGAGGCCACACCCTTTTTTACACCTCTCTGCAACGCAGCCCCCGTGCATGTTTGAAGAGGGGAAACTAATTCCCCTTGCATACTGGGGGTCCCTGGGGGCCAACTAGCCCACCAGGAGCCTCCAGTATGCGCCAGGGGGCTGCATTGCAGAGAGGTGTAATGCCACACCCTTTTTTACACCTCTCTGCAACGCAGCCCCCGTGCATGTTTGAAGAGGGGGAACTAATTCCCCTTGCATACTGGGGGTCCCTGGGGGCCAACTAGCCCACCTGGAACCTCCAGTATGCGCCAGGGGGCTGCATTGCACAGAGGTGTAATGAGGCTATGCCCCTTTTTACACCTCTCTGCAACGCAGCCCACTGGCGCGTTTTCAGAGGGGGAACTAATTCTCCTTGCATACTGGGGGTCCCTGGGGGCCAACTAGCCCACCAGGAGCCTCCAGTATGCGCCAGGAGGCTGTGTTGCTTTACCCCGGAGGGCGGCGGCCCCCGGGGCAGTGTGGGGTGGATGGGGCACCCCCACACTTCTTTATCACTATGCCCCTGCGATTTGGTCCCCCTGGGGGGTAATTTTCAAAAAAACATACAGGTTTAAAAAAAAATGTTGGCCTTGGGGGTCCTTGTGGGAGCACCTTAGCAGGCCTAGGTGGTCAGGGTGTTTCTACCCTGCCCCCTTTTTGTGTTCTACACATTTGTTTTTCTGCTTTCTTGTGCCTCAGTCTAATGAGCACAAGATGGCTGCCAACACTTCCTGGTTTGGAGTGTTGACAGCCAATAAGCATGCAGCTTTCTCGGATAGGTACGCGCACCGTACGCGTACCGTACACATACGTACGCGGACCCGTGCGCGCACGGTACCCGCACCCTGCGATTTTTCGAGTCCTAGGGGGTCAGGGTGCTTCTACCTTGCCCCCTTTTTGAGTTCTACACGTTTGTTTTTCTGCTTTCTTGTGCCTCAGTCTACCGAGGCACAAGATGGCTGCCAACAATTTCTGTTTTGGAGTGTTGACAGACATTGGCAGCCAATCAGCATGCAGCTCGCACATGCGAAGGTCCGTGCAAGTCCGCGCACGTATATATAAATATATATATATTATAGTTAGCTGGACATTTTACTCATACAAAACCATTGAACTTCCCCCATTATAGTTAGTTGCACTCACTATAACTCACGGGCACGCAATCCACTGCTGATGATGTCACATATTACATCATTCATGACATGGTCAGTGACATCACTGATTACATCACTGATGACATCTCAAATGACATCACTGAGGACATCACTGATGACATCATCCAGTGAATGTGGTTTGCTTTGATATTTAAATATGTATAATAAATACACTACTTTGCATTGAAGAATGAGTGGATATATAAATATAAATGTGTGGATGGTGGATTTAGTAACAATGTCATTGATTGTTTCCTTGACTAATTTGTAGAGTCTCACTATATATAATGTGTAGTTACTAAACTGTGTGAAAGTCTGTATTGCTATGTCTTAATTGCTATGTTAAAGACTATATTTGTTATTGGTTTCTTAACTGAGTATTTGTATGGGAAAATGAATGTCTATGTGGTTTGGTGGGGGGTGTGTGATTGCCAAAAAATGTGTGAATAGTTCATTCAGTAGGTATATGAGGTAAAGACTACATGTTATAACAGTTGAGTGTATATGTTTATGGGTGTGGTGGAGATGAAATATTTCTCTCAATGGTACATCTCCATTAAACTTGAAAAAGGCAGTGTATGTGACAGTTATATCTAATTAAGTGTGCCTGAGACTTAGTGATTGTATGAGTCACTAAATGGATAACTGTATACTTGTAATAGTGATTTTATAACACACTAAGTGTGAGTTACTATCTATATAATAGATGAAGTGGTGTTTGTATAAGTGTGTAGGTGAGTAAATATAAGTATAATCAATTGTATGCATAAGTCAGAAGGATGTTTTTATAAGTGAATACAATGTGTCCTGGTGTGTAATGTTGAAATAGGCGTATGAGTATATTAATCAATTAATCAATCATGGCATTTATATAGCGCACTACTCACCCGGAGGGTCTCAAGGCGCTAGGGGAGGGGGGGTCTGCTACTGCTCGAACAGCCAGGTCTTGAGCTGTTTCCTGAAGGCGAGGTGGTCCCGAGTCAGGCGGAGGTGGGTTGGGAGGGAGTTCCAGGTCTTGGCGGCCAGGTAGGAGAAGGACCTTCCTCCTGTTGTGGCTCTTCGGATGCGGGGGACGGCGGCGAGGGCGTGGCTGGTTGAACGGAGCTGGCGTGTGGGAGTGTAGAAGTTGATGCGGCTGTTGAGGTATCTCGGGCCTTGGTCGTGTAGGGCTTTGTGTGCGTGGGTGAGGAGACGGAAGGTGATTCTCTTGTTGACCGGGAGCCAGTGCAGATCTCTCAGGTGTCCGGAGATGTGGCTGTGTCGGGGGATGTCGAGGATGAGACTGGCTGAGGCGTTCTGGATTCGCTGGAATCTCTTCTGGAGCTTGGCGGTGGTTCCGGCGTAGAGGGCGTTGCCGTAGTCCAGTCGGCTGGTGACGAGGGCCTGGGTGACCGTCTTCCTGGTCTCGGTGGGGATCCACCGGAAGATCTTACGTAGCATGCGAAGGATATTGAAGCAGGACGAGGAGACGGCGTTGACTTGTCTGGTCATGGAGAGGGAGGAGTCCAGGATGAAGCCCAGGTTGCGTGCGTGGTCTGTCGGTTTGGGTGCGGTGCCCAGGGCGGGGGGCCACCAGGAGTCGTCCCAGGCGGAGGGCGAGGAGCCCAGGATGAGAACTTCCGTCTTATCTGAGTTCAGTTTCAGGCGGCTGGTCATCATCCACTCGGCTACGTCTTTCATCCCTTCGTGAAGGTTGGTTCTGGCGGTGGCGGGGTCGTTGGTGAGGGAGAGGATCAGCTGTGTGTCGTCGGCGTAGGAGATGATGTTGAGGTTGTGTTGGCGTGTGATGGCCGCAAGGGGGCTCATGTAGACATTGAAGAAGGTGGGGCTGAGCGAGGAGCCCTGAGGAACGCCGCAGATAACTCTGGTGGCCTCTGACCTGAACGGGGGGAGGCGGACTCTCTGTGTCCTTCCAGCGAGGAAGGAGATGATCCACTCCAGTGCCTTCTCTTGGATTCCGACGTTGCTGAGGCGCTGCACTAGGGTACGGTGGCAGACAGTGTCGAATGCTGCGGAGAGGTCTAGGAGGATTAGGGCCGCTGTTTCTCCGTTGTCGAGCAGGGCTCGGATGTCATCGGTGGCCGCGATGAGGGCGGTCTCGGTGCTGTGGTTGGCCCTGAAGCCCGACTGTGAGAGGTCGAGGGATCCATTCGTCTCGAGGAAGGCGGCCAGTTGCTTGTTGACAGTCTTCTGGATGACTTTGGCTGGGAACGGGAGGAGCGAGATGAGGCGGTAGTTTTTGAGTTCGGAGGGGTCCGCTGTTGGTTTCTTTAGTAGAGCGCTGAGTTCGGCGTGCTTCCAGCTCTCCGGGAAGGTGGCGGTGTCGAAGGAGGTGTTGATGATGTCCCGCAGATGGGGTGCGATGACAGCGTCGGCCTTGTTGAAGACGTGGTGAGGGCAGGGGTCGGTAGGAGATCCAGAGTGGATGGAGTTCATCGTGCGGATGGTGTCTTCGGTGCTGATCGGGGTCCAGGCACTGAGGGTGGTGGTGGGGGGCGTTGGTGCGGTCGTGGGGAGCGTTGGTTGTGTGCTGAAGCTTTTGTGTATGTCCGCGATCTTGTTGTGGAAGTGGGAGGCGAGGGAGTTGCAGAGGTCTTGCGATGGGGTGATAGATAGTGTTCTGTTGATTATTCACTGCATATAACACTGAATCTATAGGTAAGTGATTAGATGTGTGTATAGTTCTATGAATAACTGAGTGGGTGTTTAGAAAGTTCTATTGGTGTGTCAATGGTTTCAAATATGGCACTTTCTATTTTACAGTGAGTGATGAAAGATTATACTAGTGTTTGATGAGGTGTATTTGATTGTCACATGGATGATGTCATCAGTGATGTCATCAGTGATGTCATTTGAGATGTCATCAGTGATGTCACTGACCATGTCATGAATGATGCACTTTTTGTGACGTTCCGGTGGCGCAGAAGACTTAGTGATATTTATCATGCAGGACTAAGCCACTTTTTGTGGCGTAATCCTGCCTGATAAATATCAGTCCCTTTAACACAGTGTCCTGCGTTAAAGGGGTGTGCAATGGGTGCTGCTGGGGGTGTTCCCAGCAGCATCCATGGACTTGAGTAATTTATAGCATCCTCAAAGTCAGTCTTTGAAAAATTCCAAAGTATAGGACATGATAATCCAAATCCAAATGTTTCTCAAGAAAAGTCATAAACCGTGTCCGTGGGTCATATCTGCCCAAACGCCGATATTCCGAACGATTGAAAATGACTTTTCTTGAGAAACATTTGGATTTGGGTTATCATGTCCTATACTTTGGAATTTTTCAAAGACTGACTTTGAGGATGCTATAAATTACTCAAGTCTGCCCGAATTGTGTGGGTAAAATTGATACCTAGTCACTTTGAATAAGAATGTACTTACGTCTCGTCTAACATTTGGAAGAAATATCTAGTTATATGACAACAGGATTCCGACATAACTTGAAGGAAATAAGAACGCCCTGAAGAAGTTCTGTTGTACAGAATGAAACGCATCGGCTGCCTGTGGTACATAAACTTAAGGAAAATAAAAGCATTTGAATATACACCAAGATTCAGCGCTTCAATAAGGACTCTAAGTGATATGATTTGATTGGACTTGTTGTGCAAGTGGTGCTGTGCCAAACTTTGGAATATGCTCCACTACTCTCTACTACTCACTCTCTACTACTCCACTACTCTCTACTACTCATTCTCTACTACTCTAATACTCTCTACTACTCTAATACTCTCTACTACTCTCTACTCTCTACTACTCACTCTCTACTACTCTCTCTTTACTAATCACTCTCTACTACTCTCTAATACTTACTCTCTACTTCTCACTCTCTACTACTCTCTACTACTCACTCTCTACTACTCTCTCTCTATTACTGTCTACTACACACTCCCTACTACTCACTCTACTACTCACTCTCTACTACTCTCTCTCTACTACTCTCTACTACTCACTCTACTACTCCGTCTCTACTACTCTCTACTATTCTCTCTCTCTGCTACTCACTCCCTACTACTCACTCTCTGCTACTCTCTACTACTCATTCTCTACTACTCACTCTCTACTACTCTCTACTACTCACTCTTTACTACTCTCTACTACTCACTCTCTACTGCTCTCTACTACTCACTCTACTACTTACTCTCTACTACTCTCTACTACTCACTCTCTACTACTCTCTCTCTACTACTCTCTACTACTCACTCTACTACTCTCTACTACTCACTACTACTCACTCTCTACTCTCTATTACTCACTCTCTACTCTCTATCTCTCTACCTCCCTCTACTTCTCTCTCTACTAGTATCTACCTCTCTACCTCTACCTCTCTACCTCTACCTCTCTACCTCTACACCTCTACCTCTCTACCACTCTCTACACACACACATATACATATTTATATGCATATATATGCATATGCATTTATATATATATGTATGTGTATATTACCTACTGGCGGTCGCCAGTAGGTATATATAGTTAGGATTTTTTTCCTATGGGATTTTTGAAAATTCTATGTTGAATAACTTTGGCGTTTGAGGATGGAATTGGCTGAAATTTCTGGAAAATGGAACATTTTGTTTCTGAGCAGCCCCTGAAAATTTGGGGGGGTTTCGTCAAGCGGGGGCCGAGAAAAAAGGGGGGTCCCAAAACGTGTTTTTAACATTGAGTTTTCCATAGGGCGGTTGGACTCACTTTTAGCTCGATCGGCTGAATGGATTTCCACGAAACTTGGCAAAATTGTAGGGACTGGTAGCCCGATGTGCCTTTGCTATGTCTCAAGATATATGCTCCAGTGGTTTTTACGAAAATTAACTTTGAAAAATATATATTGGGCTACATTGGGCTATATATATGTTGGAGCCCAAATGTAGCCCAATGTAGCCCAATGAAGCCCAATGAAGCCCAATGTAGCCCAAAGATGGCCGCCAGAGACAAAAAAAAAAAATGTAGCCCAAATATCAGCCAGATGTAGCCCAACTATAGCCCAGTGACACAATGTCCCAGAGTGTTTTAGAGAACAACTAGAACGCTAACAGTCTTACTTATGACAAAAGTATGGCACACCTGAAGTCATCTTGATTGGAATAAAGTGGTAACACTTAATACATTTAATTTGAAAAGGAACAAAGTAAGGGGTTTCATTTTGCCATAGAAATGTTATATATATATATATATATATATATATATATATATATATATATATATATATATATAATATATATATATATATTACCTACTGGCGGTCGCCAGTAGGTATATATAGTTAGGATTTTTTTCCTATGGGATTTTTGAAAATTCTATGTTGAATAACTTTGGCGTTTGAGGATGGAATTGGCTGAAATTTTCTGGAAAATGGAACATTTTGTTTCTGAGGAGCCCCTGCAAATTTGGGGGGGTTTCGTCAAGCGGGGGCCGAGAAAAAGGGGGGCCCCAAAACGTGTTTTTAACATTGAGTTTTTCATAGGGCGGTTGGACTCACTTTTAGCTCGATCGGCTGAATGGATTTCCACGAAACTTGGCAAAATTGTAGGGACTGGTAGCCCGATGTGCCTTTGCTATGTCTCAAGATATATGCTCCAGTGGTTTTTACGAAAATTAACTTTGAAAAATATATATTGGGCTACATTGGGCTATATATATGTTGGAGCCCAAATGTAGCCCAATGTAGCCCAATGAAGCCCAATGAAGCCCAATGTAGCCCAAAGATGGCCGCCAGAGACAAAAAAACACAAATGTAGCCCAAATATCAGCCAGATGTAGCCCAACTATAGCCCAGTGACAGAATGTCCCAGAGTGTTTTAAAGAACAACTAGAACGCTAACAGTCTTACTTATGACAAAAGTATGGCACACCTGCAGTCATCTTGATTGGAATAAAGTGGTAACACTTAATACATTTAATTTGAAAAGGAACAAAATAAGGGGTTTCATTTTGCCATAGAAATGTTATATATATATATATATATATATATAATATATATATATATTATATATATATATATATATATATTCACTGAAAAAACCATAGGTTATAAACCATATATAGTTAGGAATTAGCATTTACAAAACCTTGAAAATTCACTGAAAAAACCATAGGTTATAAACCATATATAGTTAGGAATTAGCATTTAAAAAAACTTACTTTACTCACACAAAACCATTGAAATTCCATATATAGTTAGTTGTACTAACTATATATCGCGCACCCGCAATCCACTGCTGATCATGTCACATATTACATCATTCATGACATGGTCAGTGACATCACTGATGACATCACTGATGACATCTCAAATGACATCACTGATGACATCACTGATGACATCTCAAATGACATCACTGATGACATCACTGATGACAACATCCAGTGACTGTATGTTTCTGTAAAGTTAAAATATGTCTTACATATTGAAGAATGAGTGGATGTAGAAGTGTCTGAACAAAGGATTTAGTAGGTGCATGACTGACTGTATGAGTGAGTGATTAAATGTGTCTCACTGAGTGCATGGGTTAGTGACTAAACTGTCTTAATTTGTGCATCATTATGTCTGTTGTTCTGTAAACTGCTGCATGTGTTGATCAGTAGCTATATGATTAACTATATGGGTTATTGATTGGTTGCCCAAGTATTTGTATGGGAGACTGAGAGTGTGTATGGGTGGCTGGGAGGTGTATGACTCTCTGCATAGATGTATGGGTTCAAAAGTGCATGTGGAAACAGCTGTATGGGCGGTTGACTGTGTGCATGACTGTATTGGTGAGTGAATAGATATCTCAGTGCTACATGTCAAAGTAAGTACATATGTAAAATACAGTACATGTGAGAGTTGACATATATAAATAACTGTGCATAAGAGCCAGTGAATGTGTGAGTGGCTGTATGGATCATTGTGAACTTGTATCCAGGATTGTATAAGTGAATAAATATGTTTTAGTATATGTTTGAATAAGTAAGGTGTGTTTAACTGTATAGTTAAGGAAATGGAGGTGTGATTGATTGTTTGCATGACTGACTAGGTGTGTGTGTAACTTCATGGATGAGTGACAATCTGTGAGTCTGTGTTTACACTGAGTGTATCTAAGGTTATATTAGAGTCTGAAGAGGTTCATCGTATTATCACATGAATGATGTCATCAGTGATGTGATCAGTAATGTCAAATGAGATGTCATCAGTGATGTCATCAGTGATGTCATTTGAGATGTCATCAGTGATGTCATTTGAGATGTCATCAGTGATGTCATCAGTGATGTCACTGACCATGTCATGAATGATGTAATATGTGACATGATCAGCAGTGGATTGCGGGTGCGCGATATATAGTTAGTACAACTAACTATATATGGAATTTCAATGGTTTTGTGTGAGTAAAGTAAGGTTTTTTAAATGCTAATTCCTAACTATATATGGTTTATAACCTATGGTTTTTTCAGTGAATATATATATACATACATATATAAACATATATATATTCTGCATATCTATATCAATACAAATATAAATGCATGCATACATATACATGTATGCATACATATGTATGTTATTGACATGAAAGTTTGAAAAACACTAATAAAAGCAAAGCTAAAAAGCCACCTCATTACAAACAGAATGGCTTTAACTTAAACAAGGGCGAGATCTATTGCATTTTCAATGCTTGTTTACTTTGGTTCCATCAAGAAGGCATTCAGATGTGTCACACATTTGCCATAAATTCTGAATGTTAGCACTCTAGTTGCTCATTAGATCACTGTAGCAAAGCTACTGCTCACCAGGGAAGTCTACTTCTGGTATTCAAAGTGCATCTTTCAGGCTGCATGTCAGAATTATTTTAATGAAATAGAAGAGGATTTGAGAAGTCACTCAAAATGTGCCCTAATTTTTCTTTCTGAAGCACTAATCATACTTTCTATGGCAAAATGAACCCCCTCATTTTGTTCCTTTTTAAATTAAATGTTTTCAGACTTACCACTTCATTCCAATTAAGATGGCTTCTGGTGTGCCATACTTTTGTAATCAGTAAGACTGTTAGCGCTCTAGTTGTTCTTTAGAACACTCTGGGACATTCTGTCATTGGGCTATACTTGGGCTACATCTGGGTGATATTTGGGCTACATTTGGGCTCTTTTTTATCTGGTGGCCATCTTGGGAGACTGCATGTCAGAATTTTTTAAAGAAATAGAAGAGGATTTGAGAAATCACTCAAAATGTGCCCTGCTTTTTCTTTCTGCAGCACTAATCATACTTTCTATGGCAAAATATACCCCCTCATTTTGTTCCTTTTTAAATTAAATGTTTTAAGAGTTACCACTTTATTCCAATCAAGATGGCTTCAGGTGTGCCATACCTTTGTAATAAGTAGGACTGTTAGCGCTCTAGTTGTTCTTTAGAACACTCTAGGAGGCTGCAGTAGAACACAAAGGAATCAACTGACAGTCTCTGTCCTTGTTGGATGTACATGTTTTACTGAGAATGTCAGACTTCATTCTCACATGACTGAGAAAGATAATGTGCATTTACAGAAAATATGCTTCCAAACCACTGTGGGAAAAGCATGAGATAACAGTTTTCTTTCAAACATGATTCATGATATCCCAGCAGAAGGCTTTTTCACATGGTAAAATCACCTTAGAACACACCACAATTCCTAAAATGTATGTATGAGTGATTGTATGGGTGAATGAGTGAATGTGTGTGTAGACGTAGGAATCAGTGAGTGCGTATGTAGTAACTGGTATTGGTGTGTCATGATGTCATTTGAGATGTCAACAGTGATGTCATCAGTGATGTCATTTGAGATGTCATCAGTGATGTCATCAGTGATGTCACTGACCATGTCATGAATGATGTAATATGTGACATCATCAGCAGTGGATTGCGGGTGCGCGATATATAGTTAGTGCAACTAACTATATAATGAATTTCATTGGTTTTATGTCAATAAAATGTCCAGCTAACTATATATGGTCTCTAACCTATGGTTTTTTCAGTGAATTTTCAAGGTTTTGTAAATGCAAATTCCTAACTATATATGGTCTATAACCTATGGTTTTTTCAGTGAATTTCATTGGTTTTTTAAAAGCTAATATCTATATCTGTAAAATATATTCTTTATTACGTGACGTATCACGTAGCCACGTGAGACGCCTCATAACGCGTCGCATAACCGTGACGTATCGGCTCTGCAGCGCAAACAAAACCCGTAACGTAAGCGCGCCGGAGCACGCTTACAGATATATATATTTTTTTTAACCTTAATTAGACAAAATCCACACGTGCACATATCTTGAGGCCTTGCAAAGGCACATCAAACAAACAGTCCCTACAATTTTTCAAAGTTTGCTGGAAATCTATTCCCTTAATTTTTTTTTACTGTTTCTCTTGTTACGCTTACCGGGACGCTACCCGGTACGCGAACCGGACGCTCCAAAAACACAAGATGGCGGACTCCCGCTACGCTGCCGGTTAGCTGCCTGGTTCGCGTACCGGGACGCGCCTCTATGGCGAAAAATTGCAACAATTTTATTTTTTTTTGCCCCGCGGGGCACTTTAATATCCCCCTCATCAATCCTAGGGGGTCAGGAGGGGTCTACCTTAACCCCCTTTCCTTCATTTCCCTCTTCGTTTTTCACCACATCTTGTCTCTCGATCCTACCGAGAGACAAGATGGCGGCCGCTCCGGACTGTTTAGAATGTTGACAGACACCGGAGAGCCAATCAGCTTCGCTTCGCGAAGTTCCGTTACGCGTCAGGTACGCGAACCGGGGCGCTGCCCGGAGCGCGCTTACAGATAGATATATTTTTTTGAACGTTAATTTCTCAAAATCCACTGAAGCGCATATATTGAGACCTAGCAAAGGCACATCGGGCTACCAGTCCCTAAAATTTTGCCAAGTTTCGTGGAAATCCATTCAGCCGTTCGAGCTAAAAGTGAGTCCAACCGCCCTATGGAAAATTGCATGGGAAAAACGCGTTTTGGGACCCCCCTTTTTTCTCGGCCCCCCCTTGACGAAACCCCCCCAAATTTTCAGGAGCTGCTCAGAAACAACATGTTCCATTTGCCTGAGAATTTCAGCCAATTCTGTCCTCAAACGCCAAAGATATTCGACATAGAATTTTCAAAAATCCCATAGAGAAAAAATCCTAACTATATATACCTACTGGCTATCGCCAGTAGGTAATATATATATATATAGATATATATATATATATATATATATCTATATATATATATATATATATTCACTGAAAAAACCATAGGTTTCACACCAGTTATAGTTAGGTGGAAATTTTACTCGCATAAAACCATTGAAATTCCCACGTTATAGTTAGTTGGACTCACTATAACTTGCGCGTGCAATGCACTGCTGATGACGTCACATATTACATCACTCATGACATGGTCACGAGTGACTTTATGACATTATAGTAACTTTTCCATTTCTATGTCATGTGATGGCGATTATGCACTTTAAAAGGGTGGCCAGCCCTCGTGACGTTGTCATGTGAACAAGGCTATCTTTAGCCGAAACGCGTCGTGGCGGACTGGTGCTGGGTTTTGAAACAATAAAATAACTTTGCACCTGAAGTTGGGTCTCGCTGGTTCCTGTTCGTTTGTGTGGCGAATTGCAGCGCTTGTGGACAATAGGAGCTTTACATACCTCGTATTTGGCATCCGGGACTGCTTCCCCGGACTTTGCGAGACCCCTCCACGTTTTGGGCAACGGCGGCAAGAAGCAACATTCTTCGGGACTTTAAACCAAAGCTCCGTGTAGGAGACGCCGCCAACGCCCCAGGGAAAGCGGAATTGACTGCGGCGGGTCAGAGGATAACCGGAAGGAGTTCGAGGCTCTAGGTCGGCGGAAGCGGATCGGGAACCTGTGGACTCCCCGTGTGTGTACCTGGGACGCTGTGCGGACTGACCGCGAGATACCCTGTGTGGAGTAGCAGGATCGGCTCAGAGGCATAATACCTGGTAGGAGCATCGACTGCGTTGTGCAATTTTGTATTTTACCCATTACTACGCACCATGTCGGCGGACACGTTAAGGGGGCGTGTTGAGGCGTCCAGGGGCATGTTTACGGATTCCCCGGCTGGGGGGTCCGGGTCCAATGTTATTCCCACTGTGATCGCAGTTAGCAGCACGAGAAATGAAGCAAGAGAACTGTTTAGGCGTTTGGAGAAATGCAGTAAGAGAGAATTATCCAAATGGTGGGAGTTTACTTCCTTGACCGGCTATCTGGATGTGGGGCGAGTACCGCGCGGTCTGCGCATCATGCTAGCTCCCTCATACGAACAGCCAGACCCACTTATGTTACAGGCTTGGGCACTCTGCAATTTAGAAAATTCCAAACGCTTGATGGCCATATTAGTACAATTTGCTGAGAGCGACAGACTGAAGCTCTTAGAGGAAATCAATTTGATTGAAGCTGAAATACTTAAACTGCCTCCCACTCCGGAACTAGACAAATATAGAACGGAAATGAATGCACGATTAGCACGTGAGGAAGGCATTATTAAGAAGAGAAAAGCTTTCAAGTTTATACGTGATAGACTTGACTATGAAAATGGCCAAATCTTTACTTTTGCAAGGAAGTATGATAGCATCAAACAAAGTAAAACTTTATCTGTCGTTGCTGCTACAAGCACAACTGATACCACTGTACCGCCACAACAGGTAGAACTTTCCTCATTTTCGGGGGATAGCTCACAACCCGATAGTGAGTCGGATACAGAAGCAAGGCGACAACAACGGTCGGGGTTTCGAAAATTCACCCCAGGGCAGGAGTTGGAGTTGGTCCAGCAGGATCGCAAATTAACCTTGCGCTCAGCAAATCAGCTATCCGCAGGCAGCAAGCCAACCGGAAACGCTCAGAGAGGCGCAAAAGCAACAAACGCCGCAAGTGCAAGGGGAACTCCAAGGAGACAGCGTACCCGTTGGCAGCGCAACAAGGCACAGCCGGTACCATCACAGGATTGAATGCTAGCACAATGGTTGATGAGAATGGACACTCTGTCATCAATCTGACTGACATCGATCTAACCCCGAAAGAAACCAGCATTCTGGCGTTAGGCTTAACGTACAGTCCAAGGGGGGATTTTGACTACACTACTACAAAGATCGATATGTTCAAATTTGTGCGTAAATTGAAATTGAGGAAATATCACAATTCGCACAAAGTAATGGACAGTGAGGCAACTAGCAGTGACCAACCTGTAGACACTAGCCCTGGTACTCTTGCAACGACGAATGTTGCGACTTCCACTGGATCAGCTCTTACGCAAGAACTCTTCGAGCTTCAAGAGGAGGAATCTCCCCTAGAATTTAACAACTCAATGATACTTGGGGGTGAACCTGCCACTGCCTCATGCAAAACACCCTTCAAACCGAAGTCCAAATTCTGTCCACTTATGATAAAAGATAATGTGGATTTGTTTCATGATAAAGTGGCGATACAATTGAAGGAGCTACAGATTAAGAATGCCCACAGAACAAAACGCTTCAACTATAGGGACAGTGAATACCATCAATTGATTAAAAAACTGAGTGCAAACAAACATGTGGTGATACGACAATCAGATAAAGGGGGCAACGTGGTCTTATGGCCACGTAAGATGTACCTAGAGGAAGCCCTGAAACAACTCAATGACAGGGACTGTTATAAACGTATCACACCACAGGATGCTCTCCAGGCGAGGAATGTAATATATTCTACACTGACAGCCTGGAGGAGTAAGGGCCTGCTCACTATGGATGAACTCAAATTTTTGAGGAATGATTTTCCGGTCACACCAGTCATCTACTTCATTCCGAAAGTTCATAAGTGTTATCAACAACCTCCAGGCAGGCCCATAATCTCGGCTTGCAACAGCCTGTTAGAGAACATGAGTAAATACATTGATTTCTTTTTACAAGACTTTGTGAGAAACCTGCCATCTTTCATTTTGGATACTAGTGACTTACTAAGGAAACTAGCAAATTTCAAATGGAATACGAACTATATACTGGTATCCATGGACGTCACCTCTTTATATACCAGTATATTCCATCAGGATGGCATGAGAGCAACACAGCATTTCCTTGGGAAGAGACCAAACTGTTTCCAGGAGCATTCTAAAATGCTGATAGACATGATTGCAATCTGCTTAGAGAACAATGTGTTTTTGTTTGCCAAACAGCTTTTTCTTCAAACCAGGGGAGTGGCCATGGGGGCCTGCTTCTCTCCCAGTTACGCCTGTTTACACATGGGGTACTGGGAGGAGCAGGTCCTTTGGCAAGAACATTGTGCCACTATGAACTCCAAAGTAAAACTGTGGTCAAGATATATTGATGATTTGCTCTTTGTATGGGAGGGCACTGAGACGGAGGTAATTGATTTCATAGATAAACTGAATGATAATAATCTTAACATCCGGTTCACCAGCAGTATCAGTGCAACTTCTATAGTGTTCCTTGATGTTGAGATTTACGTCCAGGCAGGCAGCCTTCAAACTAGATTGCACCGCAAGCCTACGGCGGGCAACACATTGCTGCATGCCGGGAGCCATCATCCTGCACACCTGATACGGAGCATACCCTATGGGGAGATGCTACGTGTCAGGAGGATTTGCAGCAGTGAGGAAGAGTGCCGGCTGGCACAACTCCACTGTAAATCGCGTTTCCTTCTCAGAGGCTACAAATCTGAAGCTATAGATGTGGCAATTCTCAAGGCAAACAGAATGGACAGAATTTCACTCCTGGGCTCAGGAGTGACTAACTTGAAACCACGGGTCAAGGGCTCGCAAGAGGTGATAAGGATGATTATGGGTTATAGCAACCAACACAACAGCATCTATAAAATTATTAAGGAGAACTGGTCCTTATTGTCTGAAGATCCTATTTTGGGTCCAGTTATTCCTAAATTTCCCAGTATAGCCTACCGCAAAGCGAGGTCGATGAAAGACAGCCTGGTATCCAGCAGCCCTGAGGTGGTAACGGGAACTTGGCTAAATGAGAGCAAGGGTTTTTTGAGGTGTTCGAGTTGTAAGGCTTGTAAAAATGGCGTTAGCAAAACTGAAGTAAAAACACCACTGTCGCCATTCCCCATTAAGATTAAACATAAGCTCAACTGCAAGACAGAATTTGCAGTTTATGTTTTGGAGTGCCCTTGTGGGCTAAGATACGTGGGTAGTACGAGGCCCCAGGTCCACAAGCGCATCCTTCAACACCTACGAGCCATATGCAACGTTGACCCCTCATACCCAGTGGCTAGGCACTTTGACAAGTGCCATGGGAAAGATGCTTCCCTCTTGTCATATTATGTGATAGACTGTGTTCCTCCCCAGAGGAGAGGAGGAGATAGAGAGTCCCTGTTGCGCAAATTAGAAACGCGCAATATTATTCTTTTGGATACTAAGGTGCCACAGGGCCTGAATACTGGGGAGGATTGCCACACCTATCTATAATAACCTCTGTCCATTGAGAGATGTAACCTTGGGTTAGAATGCCTATCTGTAGCTGTATTGGACATTGAGTTTTATCATGCACCTTGGACGCCTTCTGAATTATTATGTAACTATTTTTTATCACATTTAATGATTCTACTCACAATTTTGCACTTTATATGGTAGCACTTTTTTGCCATCTGTACATATAGAAATACGTTGCACAAACCTTGCTATTTTGCACATTAATTAACTGTACTGTATACCCTTTATATGAGCTTAGCTGCTAGTGTGGTCAATTACACATAAACCCAGGAGTTAGTTCCATCATTAGGACATGGTTTTAAGTGTAAATATTTATATTTTTAACTTTTATATGTCTTTTGGGGGTTTTAGTAAATATTGATTAACCATTGTCATCTAATGTTTACACATGAAATTTTGGATATTCTCGACTTTATGGAGCTTTATCATCTTGGGGTTTTAGTCTGTATTTTACAAACAAGTGTACAGAAATATATTGACACTGTTTAAATATGTGCAATAGTGTGCAAACTAACAGCATTCAAGCTGCAATTTTAAGTATGTGTGAGTTACTTTATGACATTATAGTAACTTTTCCATTTCTATGTCATGTGATGGCGATTATGCACTTTAAAAGGGTGGCCAGCCCTCGTGACGTTGTCATGTGAACAAGGCTATCTTTAGCCGAAACGCGTCGTGGCGGACTGGTGCTGGGTTTTGAAACAATAAAATAACTTTGCACCTGAAGTTGGGTCTCGCTGGTTCCTGTTCGTTTGTGTGGCGAATTGCAGCGCTTGTGGACAATAGGAGCTTTACATACCTCATATATATATATATATTCACTGAAAAAACCATAGGTTTCACACCAGTTATAGTTAGGTGGAAATTTTACTCGCATAAAACCATTGAAATTCCCACGTTATAGTTAGTTGGACTCACTATAACTTGCGCGTGCAATGCACTGCTGATGACGTCACATATTACATCACTCATGACATGGTCAGTGACATCACTCATGACATCACTGATGACATCTCAAATGACATCACTGATGACAACATCCTTGTGACAAAGTGGCAGACCTTCTATCAGCATAAAATAACCTTTGACACACACATTCAAAAATAGAAACTAACATTTTCTTAAAAAAGGAGAAACCAATACCAATTACAACAACTTATTAGGTAATTCCAACATCTACATACACATCCACTCATTCACCAACAGTTCTATATAGTCACTCATGCATGTACTTACTCATCATATGTACTCATACACCTATACATCCTGTTACACACTAATACTCATCCATATAGTTACTCACACACAAATTCACACATGCAAATAAACTATCAAAAAACATTTACTTGATTATACTGCTATATACACACCACTACACATACTTCTACAGAAACGGAAACATATTTACTCTCTTAAACAATCAATTATAAAACACATACTCACTAACCCACCCATACACACAATCATCCACCCATACAGTCTTGCACACATGCTGTCTTCAAAATACATACAAATAGTGAGTCAATCATTCATGCATCTGTGCTCTAAGTAATATCCCCCACCAAACCATACAGACACTGATACTAACACTAAAAAAAACAACTAATAACCCATATACACACTCATGTAGCTACTCACCAACCCATGCAGCCACTTATACACAAAGTGAGACACAGATACAGATATTCAATTATTTAAACATTACTCGCTAATATATGTATTCACTAAGATACATTTAATAAGTCAGTTAACCAATCAATTTTACACAAAAAAAATCCATTTAGACATTTATTTACCCATTTATTCTTCCATCAACCTTTAGATATACATATATGAAAAATATTTGTTTTTCAGAAAGATACACATTCACTGGAGGATGTCATCAGTGATGTCATTTGAGATGTCATCAGTGATGTCATGAGTGATGTCACTGACCATGTCATGAGTGATGTAATATGTGACGTCATCAGCAGTGCATTGCACGCGCAAGTTATAGTGAGTCCAACTAACTATAACGTGGGAATTTCAATGGCTTTATGCGAGTAAAATTTCCACCTAACTACAACTGGTGTGAAACTAATGGTTTTTCAGTGAATTTAATAGGTTTTTTAAATGCTAATTCCTAACTATAACTGGTGTGAAACCTATGGTTTTTTCAGTGAATATATATATATATATATATATATATATAAAATTTCTATGGCAAAATGAAACCCCTCATTTTGTCCCTTTTCAAATTAAATGTATTAAGTGTTACCACTTTATTCCAATCAAGATGACTTCAGGTGTGCCATACTTTTGTCATAAGTAAGACTGTTAGCGTTCTAGTTGTTCTTTAGAACACTCTGGGACATTCTGTTATTGGGCTATAGTTGGGCTACATCTGGCTGATATTTGGGCTACATTTGGGCTCTTTTGTCTCTGGTGGCCATCTTGGGAGACTGCATATCAGAATTTTTTTTAATGAAATATAAGAGGATTTGAGAAGTCACTCAAAATGTGCCCTAATTTTTCTTTCTTCAGCACTAATCATAATTTCTATGGCAAAATGAACCCCCTCATTTTGTTCCTTTGCAAATTAAATGATTTAAGTGTTAACACTTTATTCCAATCAAGATGACTTCAGGTGTGCCATACTTTTGTCATAAGTAAGACTGTTAGCGCTCTAGTTGTTCTTTAGAACACTCTGGGACATTCTGTCATTGCGCTATAGTTGGGCTACATCTGGCTGATATTTGGGCTACATTTGTTTTTTTTTGTCTCTGGTGGCCATCTTTGGGCTACATTGGGCTACATTGGGCTACATTTGGGCTCTAACATATATATAGCCCAATGTAGCCCAATATATATTTTTTCAAAGTTAATTTTCGTAAAAACCACTGGAGCATATATCTTGAGACATAGCAAAGGCACATCGGGGTACCAGTCCCTACAATTTTGCCAAGTTTGGTGGAAATCCATTCAGCCGTTCGGGCTAAAAGTGAGTCCAACCGCCCTATGGAAATTAACATGAGGAAAACACGTTTTGGGACCCCCCTTTTATCTCGGCCCCCGCTTGACGGATCCCCCCGTAACTTTCAGGGAAGGAGCGGAGCGCAGCGAGGCAAAGTTAAAGAAAAGTACAGGCAGATCCCTCATTCGGCGCCAAAGTTATTCCCAATAGAATGTTGCGAATTTCCTATGGAAAACGATCCTAACTATAACTACCTACTGGCGACCACCAGTAGGTAATATATATATATATATATATATATTATGGAAGTTGCCACACTACATCAAGAATGAAATGTAGACAAAAAAATGTACAGTTCAAGAGTCTTAGTTTGAAATTAAAGAACTGCATTCCTCAAGCGTATTGAGACCATTATTGATGCCGTCGCACCTCAAGACCTTTAATTGGCCCATATAAAACTCAAACCAAATTAAAACTGGATGATTACATTACAGTTTTGTATCCTATTCTTGTTATTATTGCTTCTTTCTTTATCTTATGCAAGTTATGAATTATTTCCCTAAACTCTAAAGCAATCTGAAATTATTGTTGGAAAGGGATTGAGTCTGCAGTCTTCTCTTTTCACAGTGGTAATCAACAAAGCAAATTATGCACATAACAGAATTCAGTTGTGTTTTTCATATGCAGATTTATTATTTGTAAATGTATGTATTTATTGCAGTTTTAGATAGCACAAACAAGACCCGAATGGATAACAGATCTGTGTCGATCATACCTAGGATGATGAGGTGAGCCAAGGTGTAGTGAGGAGGTCAAGGCCATGGAATAGAAAACAAATCCGTAGGCAATTATAAAATTACAATTGCAAATCTCAAAATACATACATCATGTAATAATACTCCAATATGAACTCAGTGTAACACTCAAAAAAAGAAATAAGGAATACAGTTTTAATTTGAATAGTTAAAAACAAAGTTTATTACAGTATAAAAGCCATTATTAATGTAGACAATACATAAAATATCACTCTATGCCTTATTTTATATGTCGGTAACACATAATTCATTACAATGCAGATAATCAATAACATGGAATGCAAACACTTTAATCGTGGCAACAAAAATAAGTCTTCTACGCACGTTTCTGCGCAAACTGCGCCTTCGTCAGGAAATGCCACACAATTACCTAAAATATAATATTTGAAAGTTACACTGAGAATCTTCATATATACAAATTTGATTGACCACCACCTAGTGATATTTGCTAAAAAGCAGTAAAAAATATATAGACAGATAACTTGTAGTGGAAAGTCTTATAGTGTCACCCTTGAAATGTGAGAAACAAAAAAGATATAGTGACTAGTTAGATATAGTCGATTTATAAGAAAGATGCCAAAAGCCACAGTTGGTCCACTTTCAGCTTAATTAAATGCGTTAATGGCCCCATAAACCTACCAATAATAGTGCTTACTTTTATTTTGTATATAAGTCACTTATTTGATTTTTAGTCCCGCGTAAGGATAGACGTTCAGAATATAAAAAATTAATAAAACAATACCACATTAATTCCTATTCATGGAAAAGGAGTTGCTTTTGTAGTAAAGAATGTAGAGGGCATAACAATTACCCTAATGTGTATCCTTCAGGGCACTGATATATATATTTCTCAAAGATGTTTGTATATTTTTTATTTAAAAACAATGTATATTTCTTTAAAATCGGTATACAAAAACAATAATCAAACGTTAAAACCAATTTTTAATGGATAGAATAATGAAAACTGATATTCATATAGATGTTTATCAATACCTGATTCTGTCACAACATGAGATCGTTGCGATGAGATCCATACTAATATTATAAAAAGAGAGCCCAAACCTTTGAGGCGGGTAATCTCAGTAACCACAGCACCAATCACAACACCCAATACAGCGTTGGAAAGGGCAGTTGCAGCAGAAGGACATAGGCTATGCAGACAGCCACCATATACATTTAAAAGGTAAAAGAACCGTGCCAGCAAAGTAGTCCCTTGTGGGTGTGTCTGCGTTCTGCTGTGGGCGTGTGCTGGGGGCGTGACAAATGCTGGGGCGTGTGGTACGTTCCGCCCTTCATGTCATGTGAGTCATAATTGCACCGCATCAAGGGGCACACTGGGGCGTGACAAGCTGGGGCCGTGACAAACGCTGTGGGCGTG
This sequence comes from Lissotriton helveticus, assembly GCF_964261635.1. Classification (NCBI taxonomy): domain Eukaryota; kingdom Metazoa; phylum Chordata; class Amphibia; order Caudata; family Salamandridae; genus Lissotriton; species Lissotriton helveticus. The sequence goes on from NC_136059.1 coordinate 858,123,508, forward strand.
TGTCCGCGCTGTGGGCATGTGTCCGCCCTTCATGCCATGTGAAGCGCCAATTACGCAATTGCGCCGCTTCAAGGGGCATGCTGGGGGCGTGACAAATTCTGGGGGCGTGTGCTATGTTCCACACTTCATGCCATCTGGGTCGTACATTAATCAGATTGTCTGCTGTGGCCGTGTGCTGGGGCATCACAAAGGCGTTCACCTCGAAGCGTGGTAAGTAACCATTCGCAAGACACCCTTGGGCGACTGCCCGTTGTCTCACACATACTGGGGGTGCTGAATGCAGTGTGTGCCTTGGACTGGGTGCGTCTGAAAGGGCCAAACTCAGTGTGTGGCTTGGCCTGTGTGCGTCTCGGGACCGAAGAGCGTCGGTGTGGGTCATAACAAAATAAGAATAGCGGGAAACAATCATTCAAGACTCATACAATTCTAATTGTTAGACGGTCACCGCTGGCCCTCAAGTGGGGGCACACGCGACTGAGCGTGTCTGCGGGGACAATTACTGCAGCCTCTCATGCGCGCTGTTACTGAACTATCACATTAAACCAAATTACACGCGGCTGCTAACATCAGCCAGGGCTGTAGCCGGGCTCATGCGGCGGATCACTACACTAATTACATGCACCTGCTAACATGAACGAGGGCTGCAGCTGGGCCTCAAGTGGGGGGGACACGCACCTGTTAACATCAACCAGGGCTGCAGCTGGGCCTCAAGCGGGGGAACACGTGAATGACCGTATCTGAATACACACATTACACACATTCTATTTCATACCCGGACAACGTTGGGACGGGCTGCTAGTAGTTAATAAACTTTTTTTCTGGTATGTATTCAGTCCTTTTCAGAGGTGGTTTCCCCCTTAGGAATAGTCTGGAAGGCAACCAAAAACGACAATTAGTATACTTTAGTCCCTAAAAATAGGGTACAGGCTCATAATCATTGCTGAATTTCTAGAATATGTGACATATGCTTAAACTATGGGGCCGCTTTTCAGGGTTGGAAAGTGTATGATCGGTAATTCATACAAAAAATAATCTACTTATACGAGATGGCATATCTAAAACAGAATAGTATCTCAATATAGACCTATATGTCAGTATTTTAAGGCTGGTTAATAGAAATACAGGGGTCATAGCGACTGTTCTATGCTTGACGCAGACTAAAAGGTGTAGACCCGAATAATGGTTCTTGTTTACCGATATCTCGTATACATTTTAACCTTATTTCCTGCTTTACATATCTCCCTAATGGGGTCTAACCAAATGGTGGAAGCTGACAATAAGTTATTGCTAAATCTGAACTGTGTGCTTACTCCTCGAGCATTAACGGACTTACTTGCAGGGTAGGCCATCTTACATAACAAATGAAAGGTAAGCACCGGTGCTGTTCCGTCTTTCAGGTTCCTGGAAAGCAGGTGTGGAGTCTGTTACTTTCCAGGATGGTACACTGGATGGTACACTGAAACGCTTCCAAATAAGCAAACACTGTCCTGTGTTGAATTCCAACCACAACTTTAAATGGAATACCTCCTGCCTCCTTATAACTACAGCCCAAAGTCCAATTTATTCAGAAGCTAGACACTTTCCTTGTGGCTAGTCCTAAAGAAACCGATGGATTAAGCCCCATATCGCTGTACTGGGTGTAAGTGTTTGACATTGTTCAGCATTCTGTCAATCAATTGTTCTTTTTGTGTTTGTCACCCCAAGTGGGACAAGGATGCCCAAACGTGGGTCCTGCGATCACCATGCCACTGGATTCAGGCTTTCATGGCTGGTGAGGGTTGATACTGCAAAACAGGTCATCAGTTGATTGCTTCTGCTCCAGGGAGGACCTTGCCTGGCAATTCGTGTTGGACTGTTCCAATGGAGAGCAGGGTCAAGACTGATTTGCACATGGCTGGGTCCAAACTGGTATGGAGTGGTGAGCAGAAATAGGATGGATTTAGGCCCAGATCTCTGTACTGGGAGTGAGTGTTTGGTATAATTCCGCATTCCAATCATCAAATATTCTTTTCGAATTTGTCACCCCAAGTGGGACGGGGATGCCCAGACGTGGGTCCTATGCTCGCCATGTCACTGGATTCAGGCTATCCTGGCTGATGAGAGCTAAGACTTACCCTGGGCGAAGTGGTAAAAAAATGCGAGCCTGCAGAGTTGCTACTTTTCGCGTATGTTCATTAGATGTTTTTTAAGTTTGGTAACGCGAATGATGTGTTTGGGAGAAATATCACATGAACTTCACCACGTGGTCGCCAATAGGTGCGGCCATCTTGTTTTCCTATTCTTTGCATGGTTCTGGGGCCTGCTTTTCAATTCCTCTACAATCTTTGCAAGCTTTATTTTTAAGACTATTTTTCTGATCTTTTTTATGTACTTTCTATCCCTCTCTGTATATTTTGTGTTTTATTTGTACTTTTACTGCGTTTTTGTAACTTTTTGTAACTTTTTTCTACTGTTTCATATTACTTCCTTTTTTACTCTCCTACTTCTTCCCCTGACTTTATTTTTTACTGCTACATTTTCTTTCCCCCCCCCCCCCCCCGCAGGACCATGGCTAAAGGACGTTCTGGCTCCTAGGGCAAGGCGCCTGCACCCAAGAAGAGCTGCCTTCCCTGTGGCAGACTGCGCCCAGAAGGGGTGCAGGCCCGGTCCTTTTTAGTGAGGCAGAGGTGGCCATCATTGTTTTTTTGGTGCAGCGCCACCTCCCCTTGACCTTGGTAGCAGGCCTGGCTACGGATACACTACCCAGGAGTGTCACCGCCGGTGGGCGAAGGTGCGCCGGTCAGTGTTTCGCTGCTCTGGGGTCCGGCGCACCCATAACCAGCTGACCCACCGTTGGTCAGAGATCTTGGACCGGTAGCAGCACCTGCTGGATCTGCTAGGAGTTGAGGTCATGGGGCTTGGTGAGCAGCAATACATATTGTGTGTTCTCTAGACTGCGTCACTGTTATTGCAAATATAATTTTTTTCTGAATAGCAAGAATGCTGCTGCTTACATTGCCGGTAATTTACATTTAAAAATTACCTGTGATTGTTATTCTTCTAGACACAGGTGCTCAACGCTGCCAATCTTACCTGTTTGTAACTTTGCAGCTGCGCTCGCTTGGGTTTATTATGTAAGAGAGTTTACTTTAGAGAACTTAGGATAGGTAATGCTAGAGAGACTCTAGTCCTTCCTTTGTCCTCCTGTCACTAGGATAGTGGTGGATTGATACGTAGTTTAGTTACTTAGTTCATTAGCATTAGTTGGTAATTTTTTAGCGGTCCTCGTGACTCATCCTCTCTCTGTCACGTCATGTGTTGCTGAGTGTTGCTTGCCTACTCAAGTCCTTAGTAGAACCTTTTGTCATTTGTTAGTGAGTGAGTGAGTAATAGGCTTAGCAGAACTTCAGCAGCAACCAACCAACAATTTCGTATATGCTAAAATGTATGCAAGCGTCCTCCATCTATGCATTTTGAGGACTAAAATAAATGGAAATGCAAGACTTAGTGAACAATTGAATTGGCCCGTCTGGAATAGGTGGGCTAGTTCAAGTGGTACTTAGGCTTAGGATTCTGGAATCAGAATGGAACACTGTATTAGTGCTCATAAATAATAACTAGATGGTCCGCAAATCCCGCAATACTATTAGTCCATCAGATAGGTAAATTTTATTGCAATTGATGTTTCCAAAAATGTTTTTGAGCATTTTTTTAAATATTTAGTTTTACACTAATCATCAATGTTTGTCTCTTTCTTTATTATATGTTACATGATCAGCACCCAGGGGGCATAAGACGGGGTCAGAGTCAGTGGAAGCAGAGCAAGATGCCTGCAAATCCCAGGGCCAGGACAGCTTCACTACCCATGGCCCTGCTGCTGGCCCTAGTAAGTCCTCCAGTTAATAATATTAATTATATTTAGGGCTCCCGGTTTTATGGTATTTATTTTTTTGCCATTTCCGTCTGTATTTATCCATATTTACTTTTTGGGGCATTTTATCTGTATTTATCCACATTTATTTTTCCCACAAGTAAAAGACGACGCTGCATCTAGTATTTTTCCACATTTATTTAAACTCTGGCCACTACACTGACCACTTGAAATACTGACCCCTTGAATTAAGGTGCTCTTTCACACAGACTCCTTTCTCAGACCTAAAATACATATTTGCCATCACTGCAAGTCAGTGGATTTAATTGACACACATGAAATACCCACCTTTTCAGACACACCGGGTGCAGTTGAAAATCAACAGACTTGTTATAAATGTAAATTTGCTGCAGAAGAAACATATCTTGCAGGCTTTGTGTTCGAAGATGAGATCAGTGGAATCAGACTAGCAGGAAGAGCAATAAGGTGTAGCTTATAAGTAAATGTACTCCAGCGCTAAGAAACAGCCTTCAGTGAGCAATAAACAGGTTATTGGCTTGCGAGTAAAGCATTCCTTAGGAAGTACCTCCTATCCATCAAACCTATCCCTTCTGGGCTGACATGCGTAGCTCAACTAATGCAGGCACCCTCACTTAACACCTGGTGTCTCTGGTAACAGAGATGTGGTCTCACGACTAGGCTGTCGACTTTGGAGCTGGAAAACGACTCCACATCCTGTGATTCAGGGCAAACAAAATGAATGTGTCCTTGTGTAAGGAAACACATGCTCATGTGAAGCGCTCTGATTGATACCTGATGTCTCGGTCTATTTTGCACTACATAAAACTAAAAAAAATATATACTTTTCCCCAGTTTGAATGTTAAACTACGTGAGTGAGCGGTCCCGATCCTTCCTATGGAGCAGCACTGATACATGTACATTTCCTTCTCTTTCCCTTCTTCCATTTATTTTATTTGAGTTTTTCCTCGAAGCCATTGTTTCCCATGTACCTTCATTTGCCCCCTTCTAATTGTGTCCTCTTTCCTTCGGATTCCTTTTTTCTTTATTTCATGCATGCCTTTCCTTGGCATGCTTTTCCCTTCTTTGCACCCTCGTTCAATTTTCCTCTCACCTTTTTGCATTGTCGTTTTGGTTTTAATAATTTCTCAGTTACCTCGTTTAGCGTCGGTGCCCCCATACCCAGGTCAAAGTAAGGGGGTCTTGTTAACATTGTATTCTGCCCCAGTAGCGCCCCCCCTTGAAGTGGATTTAGGGGGCTACAATGCACCCCAGGCAGTGATGTTTAGATAATTTTTCCGGGGGGGGTCCCAATTCACACTCGTGCAGGACCGTTTCAAGCAGCACCTTCGGTTTCCTGAAAGCGCATGAGACCTTGAAAACACCTCCCTTATCGGGCTAAGATGGGCAGGTCGGACGGGAAGTGGGGATTCCGCAGCGACTACTATCAGGAGCTTGTGTGTGGGTGTGAGTGAAGGAGTCACAGGCCTTCGACCTTGGCCGGAAGCCCTGCATGGGACTGGACTCTGTTTGCACTCTAGAGAGTGTTACTCCTTTAGACTCAAGCGTGGGGGCGGGGTGCTCCATTTCAAGTGACTCAATTCTAAAAGTTAAACTTTTTGGAAATCGATCTTCACTTTTGAGCTAATCCAGTCATTGTGCTCAAGTTTGCAGCTTTAATATTGCTTTATGTTGTCTCTGAGCGCTTCAGTTTTTCGTAGCTAAAGCAAGTAGTTGGTGTTAGGGAATTTGCCGAGGAGCACAACTGAGCTGGTTCTCCATGCAACTTTTTTTTTTTTTTTTAAACACTCATTGCACTTAAATTCTTTGCTGAACCATGCTGAAAATAATAAAATTTAAGGTTAAGGGGCAGTTTCAGGGTCACTGCAAAATACACTGCCCCGCTCTTACTGCCCTCACATGTCCCAGAATTTTACTTGCCCTTTATTTCACCCAGATTTAATTTCTGGAGGGGCTGCGCCTATGGCTGCTGTTTAATTACCTTCAACAGTCACAGACAGTGAAAAATGCAGATACGATTAAATTGTGCTTCATGGTAAAAGGTGCAGCTGGAAACAAACGGGGTGCTGGCAAAACCCGTGTAGCGCCGAGAAGCCACAACCTGGCACCGTGCATTATGAAAAAAATGTTGCCAGGAGCGTTTCAAATGTGTACTCCAAGGAGAGAACCTTAATTACCTAAATGGGTAAAAGTGCTTTACATTAAAGCACTGGACCAATGATTTATCTGAATATTGTCGATATCAGCTGCCACCCACGTCACACGCCAATGCCGCTTCTAGCGCCTACTACAGGGGCTTACGTTTCTAAAGCACTTCCACTTTTAGTAGACACGGTAAGAATAACGAAATTTATTTAAATTAAGGTCAATTCCTTTAGGTTACCAAGACCACACAGCTAGAAAATGGCAGGGTTTCAACCCACCCTCTCCCGAGTCAACTTCATCACACGTGTGCCGCCTGTTGTCTAAATCTCCCATAGTTACAAATGGCAAGGAGGTGCTACTAAGTGGCTGCTGGGACGGGCTGGGTACTGGGCACACACAGGCAGATTTTGAACTGCCAGCCTTCACTGAGTACTTCACAGGTCTTTAAAAGACCAATCACTTGTTAACGAGGCTTTGTTGTAAATGCTGATAACACCAGAGGCGATTGCTCTGTGCTCCTGTTTTGCAACTCTCTGTTGGAGCACAGGCAGCACCGCAAAATGTACTAGTGTTCTCCCGTTTTTACATATAAATACAGACAAAGGAAAACTTGTTTTCTGTCTGTATTTATATGTAAAAATCCATTTAAACGGAAAACCGGGAGCCCTAATTATATTTCACTATATTTTACAACACCTTATTTTTTCGGGAACTATTATTTCTATTTCCTAATTCAATTTTTTACCAAATCTTCTTCGATCTACACTATCTGTTTTTAAATTCTTGTTTTCCCTGCCTCTAACTGCCTCTGCTCTGACTCTCTGTACTACTACTAGTCTGTCTGTAGCTAAGCTTGCCCAGTTGGCCACTCTTTATTTTTTTTCAAAAGCTTTTAAAACTCAGATTCACCCATATTTCTATCCACTGAGTCCAGTCCTTTGGGTTGTCCTCTTCTAGTCTTTTTAATCTTGAGAGGCTTTGACAATTCCCACCAATAATGCCCAACCAGATATTTTACTATTTTTGATCGGATAGGACATACTCCTTCTAGTGCCTACTCTACTATAGTACCCGATTTGTACTACAGATGTATGTGGTATATGAAAAATATATGTATTTTAACTTTTTTTTCAATCTTGCTAGTGAAAAAGAATAAATAGGGGGAGGTGCATATGGCATCTAAAAATGTGTAATGTTTTTTCTAGGCGTTCCCACCTCCAGTGCTGGGGCCAGTGACAGGGCAAGCAACACCAACCAGGAGGGAGCAGTGGATGTGGCAGCTGCCACATGGGTGGGTGAGCCAGCAGCAGTGGCGGGCGGTGGTAAGTTATACTTATATTCCTTACTTATTGATAATAGTTATACACTTGCTGCAAGGGTGTACTGTACACTGTATGTTGAGCGAGGCTAAGTTGTTGTGAACAACGGTTGAAGAAGACACCCTTTACTTAGCATTAGAGCAATAGCATTAGCGGTGGGAGTAGTAGTTGAGTAACTAATGACCTCTTCTATCTGACTTCAACTCAGCTGTGAACGTTTTATGGAGAAGACTAAGAGTCAGATGACCTGGATGAATGGGTTGAACGCAAAGGGAAAGAAGGATGGGAGGAGGAAGGACGGGCGAGATTTGTAACATATATGACTGGCAGAGAAGGATATGTGCCACGTGGGCTGCATGCATTGGTGGCTGATAGGAATCAGATGCATGGGTTGTTGAAGAATGGGTAGAAGGTGAAAGAAAAGAAGCCTGCCTCGGTGGATGAGCCGTATGGGTGATGGCTGCTGTGCCACTATGTGTAGGATTAATTTTGTGTTACTGTTTTGCTAACCGTATTGGTTACAATTACACTAGTATTTTTTTCTTTTTCTTTTTTGATATAGCTACTCCTTCCCAACCAAAAGCAAGAGCAGACAGGAAGGAGTTGGCATGCAAGGCCCGGTGCCGAAGCTTAAGGCCATCCGCAATAAATGGTGGCTCTGGCGGAGGAGGAGGCGGCAGCAGCTTCAGCCTCCTCCAATGCTCCAAGCACCAGCCAGGCCCCTCTAGTAGTACGGCGCAGCGGTCTGGCAGTAGTCCGCCGCACGTCATCGAGAACTGCTGCCCGCCACTGTGGATGCAATTGTCGATCTTTTAAGCACCGCATACTCCTCCGAATGGTGCGCCTAGAGGAGCAGGTGAAGGAGGTACTGGCGATTAACCGGAGACTGCGAGCCCACCGCAAGACTAGAGATGCCGTTGGATTGCCCCTTTTTTATTCCGTTTTTTGGTGGGTGGGCATTTGACTACGTTGGAGAAAAGTTGTGGTTTATAATATATTTATATTTATGCACAGTTTTATTTTTGAATTTTATTTAACAGACATTGGTTGAGGTTAGGGAGAGGGTTAGGTCAGGTGTTGTGGGATTTTTTACAATAGTTTATTTTGTTAGGGGATTAAATTATATTTATACTTAAACTTATACAATGTAAATGTTTTGTGGGGGGTACTCTTTTACATCACACGGTTTCCTTCCTTTGCTGCTGCAGGGCCACAGAAACTGTTTTATTTAAATAGTCTGCCGATTTTGTAACACACAAGCAGATAGATGCGGTACCCTCACTGAGTGACTTGTCCAACTAGTACTGTCAGTCCCTCCTCCTAGTCTATGCAGTCTGCAACTGGACTCAAGGGTGTGAGTGTGTAAATTATTGAATTAATTTCCATTTTTAATTATGCCTCCCCCAATCTTCTTCTTTTTCCTGTGATTGATGTTTCAAACTTAGGCACAGCGATGGCTGCATTGTGGTGATGGTTTGGTTTTTCAAGGTGCCGTGGTGGTAGTACAGTATACACTGACAGTAGCATTTGCAAAAAAAGAAAAAGAGACAGTCCGTCGCCTGAGAGACTATGGAAGGAGTAGTAGAATGAAGTACGGTACACAAGAAGTCTGCCAAACAAGAAACCATAATAATGATGTTTAGCAATGCCAAAGTAAAATAAAACTAAAGGGTCGCGGGGATAGCCTAGCCGAGTACAACAAAATTGACTTGCAAATATCTTGAGCATGGGGGGACATTGGCAGGCAGAAGAAGATCCTCGCCCTGCCTTGATTGAAATTGAATTAGTGTTGCTTTCACCAAATCCACCCCAGCAAGTGTGTGATCAATTATTAGTGTAAAGTTAATTTAGTCACACCTCAATATAAATCACACAGCCCTGGGGAAGAGCGTTAGGGTTTGATGAATGGTTGGGAAGGGGTATTAGAGGGAAAGGTTTGACAAAGACAAACACTACACGTGGACAACACACAATCCTGGCAGGCCATCATATTCATAAATCTGTTAATGGAGAAAAAGGAAATGCATGCATGATGATGACTTGATTGTTGATGATGATAAGTAGTACTTACTAACTAGACTAGTAGACAGTACAGTGCAGCAGTATATTATTAATTATTATTATGCTATCTGCCCTCAGAGAGACCCAAGTTACATACATTTTATGTTCTGTGTTGTACCGGGGTACCTTTTAAAGCTAGCAAAGAAAATTACAAACTATGTCTAGGGATCAATTATAAGCAAAAAGCAAACTTAATAACAACAACAATAAACACACAGGCGTAATGATTGGAGAGAAAAAATAAATCAAATTATTTAAAAGATGAAGATTGATACTAAAGTTACTGTATGTTATCCTGGTCAAATTGGGGAGTTGCATCTTGGCATTCCTCTTGGTCCTCCCTTTCATGGACGCTGCCTCTGTCATTCTTGGGTGCCACTGCCTGCCTGACGGATGTGATTGGTAGGTGAGTGTGAGTTGTTTTTCTCTGTTGTACACAGGGTAAAAGCCATCCTGTAAGTGTAGATGGAAAACCAAAAGGGATATTGAAAAATCAAGGAGAAAAAAAGCTTGAATCGAAGGGGTGCAAACACTTTCAGGGGCGGCATGGCTAAATCATGTCTACTCTGTAGTATGTTTCTAACATTAACCTACAACAGCAACAGGACAGAGCAGGCCCACGGCACCAACCCACCCAACCTCCACTTAGCTTTGATTTTGACTGAGCCCGACAGTCACAGAGCACACATATACAGCAACATAGCATTTTCCAAAGTAAGTAAGTAAATCAATGCACGGCTGTCAGTCATACCCCTAGTACACTTGTGACTACTCAACTCCACCACTACTACACAGACATGTAGGTCTGCTGTGGTTGCTGTTGACTTGTTTACCTTTCATGCCACTTCGTTATTAGAAACGTCCCGAGTTATTCCATCAGTCATCTCCGATCCAACTGACTAACTGCGAAGATACTATACTATGTAGTCCAATATGGCAATAAAAAGAGAAGACTGTGGTGATGGATTTGTGGTGATTCGAACCAGAAAGACAGAGACACACATGCATAATAAAAGTAAATAAGGGAGAAAGAAAGTAACAAGTTGAAAACCTAGTTGTCAGGGAAGTATAGCTTGTCCTGCAACTCTGGTGGTTCAACCAGAAGTAGGTAATAATCATCGAACAAACTACTTTCGTCACCTAAGTCACTGTCTTCATCTTCCTGGTGTGGTTCACATATTTTGTAATTCAGTGGTATAAAGTGCTGATTCATTTTGATCATGGTTAACTTTGCCATGTTTTTGGGGAAGAGGCTGGTCTTTTTCACTGTTATAATGGCACTAACAGCACTGAAAACACGCTCAGAAGAGAGACTTGCAAAAGGGCAAAGCCAGATAGTTTATCGCCAGCCTGCTGAGCACTGGCCAGTGGCACCTTTCCCCATAGGTAAACCAATGGGTTTTGATCAATGTAGACCTCTGTTGGGTCATCCAGATAGGCCTGGACCATCCGCTCATTGTTCAGGGTTGCTCCACTTTGCTGGGCCTCTTTTGCCTTTGCATCAGCACTTGACCTAACAAGCCCTTGCTGCAGATACCAATCATGTGCCGATTTTACTGGGGCTGATGATGATCGGTCTTGCTGTTGTTGACAATGTTGGTGGTTGCTGTGTTGAGCCAGATGTACTGTCCCCAGCTCTGAAGTTGAACTTGACGCCGGATGCCCTGTTGCAGTACTTGTTGTGGGTTGGAGTAGCGGGCCTTTAATTACTATCCCTTCCTTTTCCAAGTCACTGGCTGCCTCAGCTATCCAAGTTTTGTACTGAGCAACAGCCACTTCTGAAAAAGGAATTAATGTCTTAGTGTTCAGTGCTGATTTGTACGGAGGATCCAGAATTGTGGCACACATGTAATGTTTGTTTGACACAATGCTAGTTTGCACCATTGTATTTTCAGCTAAGCGAAGGGCTAAGCTCTCCACCAACTCATATGTTTCTTTTTTCCTCCACACCTTTGTACGATTCAGACACCGCTGTCGCTCTAGCATGTGCAACACTGGGATAGCAGCTTGGCCCATAGTACAGTCCTCCTTGCTGACTTCACGTGGGAGGAGCTCGAAAGGTAGCAGCATCTCTGTCAGGCATTTAACTAGGCCCCGTTGGTCCATCTCAAGTGTCATGCCTTTCACAGTAGCAACCTCTAGTCTTTGCATGACATAGTCATCGATTGGTCTGTACCAATCAAACAGATGATCAAGCATGTGATAAGTTGAGTTCCAACGTGTTGGCACTTCCTGGATGAGTGCTTTGACTTGCATTCTATGCTCACGTTGAATGATCCTCAACTGCTTCCGGGCTTTAAAAGAAAGGCTGAAATGTGTGCATATTCTTCTGCAGGTGGTCAGTAAGTTGCTGACTCAGTCTTCTTTTTCAGAAAGTCTTGAACAATGATGTTAATGCAGTGCACCAAACACAGAACCCTGAAATAGCCATCAGTGCGGATGGCCTTGACTATATTACTGCCATTGTCCGTGGCAACAAAACCAATGTTAAGCCCTCTTGGGTGCAGCCATTCAAAGACCTTTCTGTTAAACTCCTCCAAAATGTTTGTAGCAGTATGAGATTTCTCCATGGAGAACATTGTTACAGTAGCATGTTTACGTGTAGCACTACAAATCTCAGCAGTGTCAACACCACCTGCTTCAGATATCTTTTCCCTAACCCCCATAAAAGAGATCCAGTGTGCAATGATGCAAATGTAATCAGTGGTTTGGCAGCTGGTCCACATGTCTGTTGTCAGGTAGATATTGTGAACGGCACTCTGCTGCAAAGCTTGTCCAAGCAATTCCAGCATGTTGTGATGTAGTGGTAGAACTCTAGCGAAATAGGACTGGCTGGGAACCTTCAGTTTTGGGCAGATGACTGTCAAAAATTCCAGAAAGCCCACCCCTTCCACAAAAGAAAAAGGGAGAAGGTACAGCACTAACATTTTTGCAAATATGCCTTTGGGTGGTTGCGTTCGTACTGCCCCTCCGACCTAAGCAGGCTGACAATGGTAGGCTCGATTTTTTTCCTTTCCAGTGCTGCTGATGCAGCTGACTTCTTGAACCCAGATGTTGTTAGGCTCAACAACACACTTTTTTTCATTGCGGTACTCTGTTGCCTTGGTGTCTCACTCTCAGCCTGACTCTTACTATGGTTCCACTGAGATGTTGCTGGGGCTGATAAGGATGTGGGCAGTACCACTGTACTGCTGGGGGCAGGGCTACCTTGTGTACCAGAGAAAATGTCTCCCTCTTGTTCACCTTCCACTGCGATCATATTTTCTTCTACTTCTTCATCCCCACCAACAGCAATGGGTGCAGTTTTACTTTTTTGGCTGCTAAGGTGGGCCTCCCACTGGATCATGTAGTGTTTTTTCAGATGGGTTGCATGGCCTCCTGTACCATAGTTTGTACCAAGCTTACCCCGACAAACACCTTGTCGACAAATTGAGCATATAACAACGTTCTCCTCGTTACTGCTAACTGAAAAAAAGTCCCAAACTGGAGAGGTGAACTTTCTTGCGCTGCTGAAGTTGCCACTTGCAATGCCGGATGAACTGGACCGTTTGCCTGGAATATGACTCCACAGTTACGGTACCACTACCTACTGAGGTGGTGGTTGTGCTGGATGTAGGTCCCCGCCGGGTCTTTGCAAATGCAAATATGGAAGCTGGAGGTCGTGTTGGTGTTACCTGTGTTGGTGGTATCCGTGCCACATCCCTCACAGCAATTTGGGATGGGGTAATAATGTCGGTGTCGGTCTCCATCTCCACTGGGGCAGGAGTGATATTCATGATGACTGGCCCGTCATCATCACTCTCCTCTTCTTCATCTACCTCTACTCTAAGGCTTTCTGAAACCTTCCTTTTCCCTAGACTTGTCGCGTGGCATGCCTCACTCTCAGACTGAGCTTGTGGCTTCCAAGTGGCATCTAGATCATCAGAAAGGGGTCTTGAAGAAGAAGTTGATGATCTAACCCTCCTTTTCCTTGCTGGGGATCTGGAAGACAATGGGTCTTCTGAAAGAGAGGCTTGCTCTCCTTCCTTTGCAGGAATCCCAATTTCCTGAACGGCCCCTCCTTTGGGAGGAACAACTACTATTATGGGCGGTGGTTGCGGCTGTGGTTGGGGCTGCGGCTGTGGTTGCGGCTGTTGTTGCCCACTTATCTGCTGAGTTTCCTCCTGCGTTGATTGGGTACTACTTTGCGATAAGTCAATTTCAACATCACTGCTCGCTGGTATTTGCTCAATTAGACTGGCTGCCTCTGCAAAACTCATGGGCTTGGGCCTAGGTTGGTGGGGTGGGCCCACTGATGCGGAGGTGCTGCTCTCAGCTTTCTCCCCGGACACTGTTGCTGCGGGATGAATTTTTTGTTTCCCAAAAAACGTATTGGGCGGCACACCAGTCTTGGTAAGTGCCACTTCTTCCTTCTTCTGTTCCTTCTCACTGGCAACTTTCTTGGTACTGGAAGACCTGGTACCTTTCTTTGGGGCCATCTTCTTCAGATGTCAGCAGGATGCAGTTGCACAAGTTACAGAGATGTCTGTGGTGATCACACGTCATGTGACGTTGTGCGCAGAAGGACTTCTGTCTGGCAGTACAACAGGTGATGATGACACCTCCTCCTCAGTCTTTTTGTGCACCTGAAAGCAAGGAAGCCAGAATAACATCAGTGAAATGTCGCATTTGTTGTTGGGGTTCAATTACTACTAGTACAAACAAACACATATTATGCATAACTTAGTATGTGGTGGTCACACTTGTTAGTGTTATTTTATTAAATTTTATTAACTCCGGTATTAAAAAAAAATAACAACAGTGTAGCCTTTTCTGAGACTTTGACAACAAGGGCTTTCATGGTATACTGTATACACTCAGGAAGGATAGGAAAGAAGAAGAACAAAAACAAAAATACAAACATATGGTAAGTGGAACCTGTTTGGCATTAATTTGCGCATCACGTAATTCAGGGAGATACAGCTGGCAAAGGGGATGGAAGCAGTAAGTCAAGAGGAACAAAGGAAAGACATGCAGGCCTATATGGTAAAAGCAGCACACTATTAAACTACCACCACAAAATGGCCACCAGCCACATGGTCACTCACAGTCACAACAAGCAGGAGGTCCGGAAAACATAACAATGAACTCAAGCAGGCCTATAATGGCGAGGCACATGAAGCATGCTAAACTATTCAGCTTTAATGCAAAAAAAATGCAAAAACGAAAATCCACAGGGCTAAACAAGGTTTGCAAGTTACACAACAATCACACCACACACACACACGCATCCAACAAAGGCATTTATTTAACACACACCAAAAAAGTGAAATACCCCCCAAAATACACATTTTGAAATTCAATCTAATGCCATCCATGCCCTAAATGATGTTTAAATTCAACAGATACCACAGAAACAGTTGTTTCTGCACCCATGAGTAGCTCTGGACCTACTGGCTACCCACAATAAATGTAAAAAAAATTATGACAAGTACAAAGCACTGGGAGGAGCCTGTTGGACAGGAACAGGAAGTTGGAGACTCTGGGCCACTTTCTTCCCCTTAAAAAAAAGAAAAGAAAAAGGACTCCTTACGCAAAAAAAGTACAGCCAAATGTCAATCTGAGGAGTTTTTTCATCCAAATCATCATTTTCGAGAAGATTTAATGCGGCTCGAAAGATATTCTTCGCCAGATTGCAAATTCTGCGTTTTCGGGATCGCGTTCTTCAGGGAACTACCGCCTGAAGTCAGATGGCGCGTCCAAATGACGTGTCCGCGATCGCACACTCTCACGGGATCGCTCAGCCGGCTACTAAAATGTCATGCCGCACGCGAACGGATAGGAAATCTCGCCGGCGAACGCAGGGATCCCGGTAAGTCGCTACAGCACACGTGAAAACGCATTTTTAAAGCGCGAACAAGAAAAAAACTTTGCTTTGCCACGGATCGCGGAGTTTTTGGTAACTCCGCGTTCTACGTGGAACGCGGAGTTGCCAACATCAGCAAACTACATGATTTAACGCCCAGGGTTAGCGGAGACCCCAAAACTGGTTTTAGATTGCTTGTTTCCGGTCAAGGGAGGACCTGGACTGACAGTTTATAGGGCAGGAGCTGTGTGGCGGGGCTTGCTGAAGCTTGCGCTCTTCTTTCCTGCACTCCTCTGGGCTACCCTAGGGTGGGCCCGCTCTTCACACCTGTGTGGGTGCTGCAGGGGACAGACCAGGGAGCATGGTCAGACGACGTGTTGCCGGGCCACGGTGCTTTGCTAGCCGGCCGATGCCTCAGGCTGCAACGGTAAGAGGGAGTGAGGTGGGGTTTCAGTGGGATGTCCAGCGTCCTGCTCAGGGGTGTCAGATGACCTTTTCTGTCACCGCACAGTGAGGGTCACAGGGCTTCTTGACTACAGCAGTGACCACCTGATTGCAGCAGTGGGCTCATTGCTGGTGTAACAGGAGGGCTCTCGCTCTCACCAGAATCGGGTATCTGCATTTCCTCTCCATGAGGGACGATGGAGTGCCGTTCAGCAGACACGCTTGATCAGTCCCACCTCATTGCCATTGTGGTGTTGTGGGCCCTGGGCCCACATGCTGCTAATGATGACATAGACACATTGTAGTGGGTTACTGGACCTGACCCAGGGCACGTGTGCCTGGCCCCTTTTATTTGCAGGGTCACCTGAGCGTTGACGCCAGTGATGGGTGGGTGTATGGTGTGGGGTGCAAACATAGGCAGAACACTAGAACGTGTCCAGCAGGACACTACTAGGTCCACTCGCAGCAGCCCAGGGCAAAAGCGGGGACAGCCACAATGGGTGATGAGACTCACTGTGCGAACACACAAAGAACCCAAGCTAAAAGCTCTCCCTAAGGGAGTGACGTGACTCAGACTGTGCGAAAGGCAAGAGGACCCACAAGGCATTAACATCAAATGCAGAGCAGCGGGGACAGCCAGTTATGGGTGATGCGACCCAAAAGCGTGCACGTTGGGAGAAGCAGCCTGAAAAATATGGTGCAGCCAGGCAGCAGCACGCAGCAAGAAGAGATCGAGGAATTTATCAGAATAGCAAGAGAAGCTGCAACCATGCATGGCAAAGAATGGGTAATGAGACAGATATAAGGGGGACCCATGTGGACAGAACATGAAACAGAAAAAGAAAGAGGACAAAGAAAAGGCAATAGCCTCCCCACCCCCCAGAGCAACACCCAGCCTCAGCAATAAGTCCAAGACTTCAAATGGTGAGCATCTAAGCACTATTGTGCAGACTTGTTTAAAACTGTTTGCACCTTACTATTTGCCAACACTAGGGGGGATCAGACATGCAGAAGGGAATCAAGGCATTGGTTCCCAGGGAAGCAGAAAACACAGCTGGGGGACACACAAGCTCCACAGGCACTGCCCCATAGGTCCCAAGTAAAGTAGCTCCCCTTGGAGAGACACCGACAACAAGCAATACTCCTTCAGCCCCCACGGAAATGTAGGCGAGCACATCAGGTGGAAAAGTTCAAGGCCAGATGGGGCAGATTAGCACCAAAGGCAGACACGAGGGGCACACTGGGGCACCCATGAAAGTGACAAGGGTCACAGGCCTAGGGAGTCTGGTACCTTTGGCAGTTAAAGAATGCATCTAGCAGAAAGAGTTCATAGACCTTTAAACATTACTGGAGATTTAAGTAGCAGGGCTAGATCTTACCACCTTGACAAGAAGAATGAGGACATGAAAGAGAGGGCGTGGGTCAGAAAGGACAACTGGTCAGGATAATGGCTTGTGTGATAGTTGAAAAGTTTCTGCACTGTACAAAAGATTTATGGTTATAGGAGTCCAAAATACAAGAAGTTTACAGGCAATTAGCGGGGAAAGCATGGTTGGACTACGATAAGGGCTTTAGGCCTAAAATGCAGGTGCACCGAGACATGAAGTGGGACGGATAGGACGTATCTGGCTACATGCATAAGATGATGGTAGCCAGGGATATTAGGTATTGTCCAGGGAAGCCGAAGCAGTCCTTTAGGAAGGGCAACTTCAGGGGACACCAGGAGAAACAGAAGTCCTTCTTTAAGCAGAAGCACCTTTCAAGTTGGAAAGAGGAGCCACCAGGGAAAGGGTCCACAGTGATATGCTTCAAATATGACAGGGATGAATGCACCTGTGGCTCAGCATGTAAGTTCAGGCATGCATGCTCTACCTGTGCAGGGTAGCACCCAGTGGCAGAATGGAAAAATGGCAGTGGCGACATAGAGACAAGAAAGAGAAGGTAAGAAAAAAGTACCCCAGGGGATGGCCTGGGGGGGTTCCAGCTAGCCTGCTCTCCCATTAACACACACAGGCTACGACAGCTAGCTAACCAATGTGACAATAAAGCAGATGCACACCTGCTATGAAAGGGCCATGGAAAGGGTTTAGAAATTCCAGGGACAGGTCACTTCAAGCCGGGGGAAGCCAAGAACCTTCGTCCTGCACTCCAACACCCTGAAATAATGTGCAAAAAGATTCTGAAAGAGAAAGTGCTGGGTACGGTAGAAGGTCCCATGGGTGCAAGGCACCCTCCAAACCTAGTGATTTCCCCACTAGTGGTGGTACTAAAGAAGGAGCCCAGCCAATTCCACCTAATACACCATTGGACCTTTTTAGAAGGGGAGTCAGTTACTAATGGGATTAACCCTGAGGGCTGCACAGTTGGTTATGCATCAGTGGATGATGTTATTGATTTGGTGCACATGACTGGGCAGGGGCCCTTGATGGCAAAAGCAGACATTTTTTGGGGGGAGTTTTATATAGCATGAACCCGACCTGAAGGTATCAGAGCACTTTACATGAGCACTAGTTGTGATACAGATGGACACATTCATTTTGTTAGGGACAGGGAGATTCAGTGATTTTCCCAGAATCACAGGATGTTCAGTGTTCCTGCCGAAACCCGAACCCCTTTCCCCAGCTTCGAGGTAGACCGCTCCAGCCATTATTGAATCCGCCTTTAGGCCCCTACCAGAGCACCCAGAGAGCTACCACCTTCTGGGCTTCCAATTTGAAGGGGAAACATATTTGGATAAGGCGTTACCCATAGGGGAGTTTCATATCTTGTGCATATTTTGAGCGATTCTAACCCTTTCTGGAGTGGAGTCTGCACAAAAAGCACTCACAGGAGGGCAAACTCCATTACCTAGATCACTTCCTGGTCGTAGGCAAACCAAGGGGGGGTGGCGTGCGGAAGCCTGCTTTACTCTTTCCAGCAACTGGTGGCCGAACTGGGTGCGCCATTGCCTGTAGGCAAAACAATGGGGCCAGCAACCAAGATTGTGTTTGTGGAGATAGAACTAGATTCTGTTGCTGGCTCATCACGCTTCCCAGATGAAAGAATGAAGGATATCGCAAATAAGATCAGGGTGCATGTACGGAAGGAAAATGCCACTCTGGGGGAACTCCAGGAACTCATTGGCAAATTAAATTTCTCTGCAAAGGTCAAACCAGCAGGGAGAGTTTTCGCAAGGTACCTCAGACAGCTAACTTAAGGGCTGGTGTAAGAATCACTGGGCTGGAGTCTTTCAGGGATGCACTTAGCACTGCGGGATCACAGAGCAATTCTTCAACTGAGCTTTTGAATAGAACAAAACCAGTTCTTGGGTACAAGCACTCCTGGTGGCCATAGTCCATTTCTCCAAACTTTCCACTGGGGAGGACCTCACCACCTCACAATACTGCAAAGTAGGGCTTAAGGGAAGGTGATGCCTGGAGGGGAGAAGGGAAGACAAGAAGCAACCCATTGAATTCTACACCCTAGCGTGCCTGGTGAGTTTCCTGCCCTCCATATGTACGGACACCACAGAGGTTATACGTTTTAGGGTGGCTTTTATGCTAGCTTTCTTTAGAGCATTCAGGGTAAGCGAGATGGTGGTGTCATCCAAGCAGGAGACATTGGTGGACTGTTTCCAAACACGTGACATACAGCTGGGCACAGGACAGATCAAGGTAAAACTGAGGAGGTCCAAAACTGACCAGCAGGCAAGAGGGACACTGGTACAACCACGGTGCCTGTCACACAAACATCAGTGCCCAGTTCACATGAATATTGGGCAATCCGCCCAGCAGGAGAGGGTCCTCTTTACAAGCACAGCAATGGGGAGTGCCTGAGCAGGTTTCAGCTTCATGTGGTGCTTAAGATGGCACTCTCCAAAGCAGGGCTGCCAGCAGCAGAATTCGGCACACACTCTTTTCGCATTGAAGCAGCAACAACAGCTGCAAGGTTGGGTGTAACGTCTGAGGGCATTAAAGGTATAGGCATGTGGTGCTCCTCAGTCTACAAACGGTACATGAGAATCCTAAAGGAAGTACTATCCTAGAGCCAGCTGACTCCAAAACCCTCCCCAGCACAATTGTATGACACCTACTGTTCAGCAAGCTGGCACCTCTTGTCTTGGCAGGAGACCGAAAGACAATGACCTGGATTGTGGGGCACCCATTAATTTGGAGGCCCCAAGAGTGGTGGGCACGGGGTGGAGTAGCTGGACTCCACTGACCCAGCATGATGAACATTAAGTTGGATGGGGGACTCCTGACTGCGCTGGGAGCAGCTGAGGGATACATTAGAGATATGCATAAGGAGTACCCAGCTGAACAAGAACTGCTTATTGTGCACATAGAAGGGATCAACCTAGCACAGTTGGGTAGAAAGGCACATCATACATGACCTAACCAAGGCTTCGAGGCTGTTTGGAAGCACCAGCTTGATTTAGTTGGAAACTGTGACCAGACAGAAGTGGGGGGGGGGGCTTGTCTACTAGTGCTCTGGAGAAATAAAAAAAACAAAAGATCAATGTATTGGCTGCCAAATACTGCAGGGCAAATGGATGGGAAACCATTAAGCACGGCGTAATCAATTTGAGGTGCCCAGAATATTTCAGTAAGTACAGGGCACACCTGTCAGAAGTAAGAACAGAGATATTCTGGGCCAATCTATGGGCAATCATGGCAGTGGCAGGTGCCAGTTAAGAACACCCAACCAGTGGATGGAGGTGCTCGAGGAAGTAAGCATACAAGCAGCGTGGTGGTAAATGAGTTAAATAAATGTAGCTTAAGGTGGTTTAAATGGCCATACCCAACCCCGGCGGGGTGCCAGACCTGGTACTTGCGCTTTGATGCCTCTTGGCAAGGTTACCATTAAGAAAATGGGGTAACCCATAAGGTATGGACCTGGGTATTTCGTAATAGAAAAAACAATGGTCCTAAACCTATTAATTGTAACGATTGACTTAATCAATTGTAGTCACAGTATTCTGTATATAGAGCAACCCCAACCTGTCTGCTCTGTTTATACGCAAGTAACTTAATACCACAAGATTAACCTCCACCACGTTTAAAGAAATCACTTTTGATTTATTAACTTATTTCTCATTTTTTGTTTTAAGGCAATTCATTTTATACACAAAATTGATAAAAACACAAAGGTTGCCCAAGAGAAAGGATTGTGCAAAAGAAAAGAAGTGATCAGGGGTGTGAATCAAGTAGGCAGAAAGGAAAATCAAATTAGTGGACAAGAAATATTCACATTATTCAAAAAACAACGATATCGGACATACAATTTTCCGTATTGAGACCCTAGCCAAACCCTTTTTGAGCTTTTTTAATCAAGACATATATGTCTTAAGGTTTTTTTGCACTATATAGAGTTCTTTAATGGTTGGTCCAGGGTTAAATGGAGATACCGTCGACGTTTCGACTCGTCTTATGCCCAACCGGTAATTTGAACCTGGGGATTGCGAGTCTTCATCAGGACTGGAAAAACAAATGGGGGCAACCAAGGGATAATGATAGCCCTATGGAAAATAAAATTGAAGATTACTAGTAGTGGTGATGAGGTTAATTACAAGGCCGTAGCCCATGCATGGGTCTTATTTCTTACCCATTAAAGATGAAAAAACAACAAAAGGAGGTGGTCCATAGTTCCAACTTCCCATATAATCTCCTGTAAAACAAAGGGTACCTGTAGTTTATCTAGGTCTAATGATTGACAAAACTCTAACCATTACCTGTGTTAGAGAAGGAAATTGTTACCTTAATGTCAGATCTCGGGGTGCACAATGCTTCATGTGTGCATCCTGGTATATTAGTACCTACAAATAATTTATAATAGTATCAGTGTATAATTCACCCTAAATAAGGCATCAAACCAGGGACAAGTCCCAAAATTTAGTTTTACCTTGGTGTTATGATCTTTAAATCAAAGTCTTTGTCTGGAAAAAGCTCCTGTTGAAAAATTCCAGGAAACTGTATAAGGAGACACAATGAGGTCTCATTTAGAATATTCATTTAGACCTGATTATCAGCAATTCATGTTTAAAGCTACTCTGAGCTACAAATTACCTAATGACGACGAATCCGATGCATACAATTGATATGCCTTACTCATTCGGACGCCTACTCGTGGGATCAGGTAGCTGTCTAAGAGGAGACACAAAATTATAACGTCTCACTCGATTCCATGAGATTCATACAGCTCAACTTCAATACAAGAAATTACGAATGAAGTAACCGATATAGTGGTTTCAGGGCTTTACCTTATTTGGGATATAGCAACCCGTATCTACAGCCAAGCCTCGGTGTATTCAAGACGCCGCCGTTACTGCTACCACATTACCGCATGCAGTTGTAACCAGCCCCTTCTTCCAACTAAACATAGATAGAGGACTGGTTTCAGAATTATCGCGTAACATTGTGGAATCGAGTGTCACACGAGCCAAATTTTCTATAAATAACCGTGTGCGTGGTCTTGTACTAGATAGGGGTATAATCACAGTAGTAAGTTTCTCAATTTCTTAAATTTAATCGCGAATATTTTCAACATTCAGAAAAAACGATTCGGATTAAATCCTCGAGCCCATCCGTTATGCGTTTAGTCCAAAATAAAGCTAAAATAAAGCTGTGGCGGTAGGTAAGAGTTCAATTATACCACCGTCTGTTCAATAGTCATCATTACGATATAGACATAAACGATGGACGATGTCAACAAGTTGCCGGGGCCAAACCTAAATGTTATTGCTATAACACTTGGCCAGTATATAGCCCCACCTAGTGGCATGTGAAATGTGCCAAGTGGGTTTTTGGAATTGGAAAGTCTTGATTCTGTTTTGACCCATGTTGATATACAGCTTATTGTCCGCGTTTTTAAACACTACAATGAGAATGTACGTGTGGCAATAGTTAACAACAGATATACATTATGTTTAAGGCAAAATCTGGACATATTATAACCCATATTGATATACAGCTTATTATCTGCCATTATAAACAATACATTGAAGATGTACATACGGCAAGGGTAGACAATTCACAACAAATTATACCATATATTTAAGGCAAACTCATATAAGTGTCTAGACCTATTACATATAGTTACATGAAGTTTCCATATAATTGATACAAAAATGCATATATTTCACAATGAAAATTGGTTTCGCTATAATGTAAGACAAAATTGAAGACAAAACATGTTTGATCATTACATTCTTAGATACATATCAAATTGATAAAGCTAGATGGACAACAGCCTCATTTTAATGCACAGCTTTTCATTGTGATCATCACGTGAAACATATTGGGGACAGAACACAATTACAATGGTACTAATGTGTTCAAATACCCAATAATGCCACCTGTTTGTTCATCTCCTCAAGTTCATTGAGCCCCTTATTGACCGTATTTAGAGTGTATATCCACTTACACTCCCTTCTATTCAGGGTATTATGTAGATTACCTCCTCGTGGGTTTTTTGTTATTTTTTCAATAACCCACCACCTCAAGCTGTTTTTTGGGTGTTCAAATCTACTGAAATGATCCACCAATGGAGCCCCTTGGACTTTACAACGTATCCGGCTCACGTGCTGTCGGATCCGGCATTTTATTTTTTGTGTCGTCTGACCCACATACAAAAACCCACAAGGGCACATAATTGCATAAATTACCCATGTGGTGTTGCAGTTGGTATGTTGTGTGAATTTGTACGTGTGCTCATTATGATTGAAACTGTTACCTTCAATTGTTAGGGGGCAAGCTTTACAGGATCCACATTTCCTGTGGCCGGTCACTATTGATGCACCCCACAATGTCGATTGACTTAAAGGTTGTTTTTTAGGCAACAAAGATTGGACTAAGTGATCACGGATATTCATCCCTTTACGGAATGCGTGTAATGGTGGCGGAATTCCACCCAGTTCGCCGCTGATCAGATGCCAATGACGATTCACACATTTTTTAATAGCACTGCTTTTTGTGTTGAACGTCGTCACACAAACCAACCGTTCTTCCTTTGGTTTTGGGTTAGTGCAGAGTAAGTGCTCACGGTGATTATGCCATGCCCATTTCCTGGCTTTTTTGAGCAGGCGAATAGGATACCCACGTTCACCCAGTCTCGACATTAGAGTTGCTGATTCCTCAAAATAATCATCCTTCTTAAAACAATTCCGACGCAACCTCAGGAATTGCCCAAAAGGCAAGTTGTCCCTGAGGTTGCGTGGATGATGGCTGGTATATCTAAGGAGAGTGTTTCTTTCACTACTCTTTCTATACAGGATGGTGTATAGTCTTCCTTCTTCAGTTTTAATTTTTAAGTCCAGGAAATTAATGGACATCGCATTTGATTCCAAAGTGAACTGTATGTCATTTGAGCAGGTATTCACCCAACTATGAAACTCTGTAAGTTCTGACTGCTTGCCATGCCAGATCAAGAGAACATCGTCAATATACCTTACCCACAATAAAATATTATTGCGGTAAGGGTTATATTGATTTAAGATGTATTTGTTCTCATATTCACTCATGTAAATAATGGCAAGGTTCGGGGCAAAGCTTGCCCCCATCGCTACTCCATTTGTTTGAATATAGTATTCATCTTGGAATACGAAAAAATTCTTGGTCATGGCGATTTCAAGAAGCTGGACAATAAATTCTGTTGGTACTCTGTGGCGTGCAATTCTCATGTTGAGTACACGTTCCATGCAGGTCAATGCCTCATTCTGGGGGATATTGGTGTATAAAGATGCGATATCCATCGCGGCTAATATACACGTATTACAGTCATACTGGAAACCTTCCACCAATTGGATTGTGTGTGTGGTATCTCGTACATATGTGGGAGTTGCGATGGCTATAGGTTTTAAAAATACGTCCACGTATTTACACAAAGGATCCAATAATGACCCACACCCTGAAATTATTGGTCTTCCCGGGGGGTCTTGTAATCTTTTATGCACCTTAGGGAGGGTGTATATTGTCGGTGTTCTAGGGTTCGTGTTGTTAAGAAAATCATACTCATGTTTGTTGATGATTCCCTGTTCCAAAGCTCCTTTTGTCAAATTTTGAATAGACTCACTGATGGTTTTCGTAGGGTCTTTTTTCAAATGAACATAGTTCCCTGGTTTTCCCAATTGGGAGAAGATTTCAGACTTATATATCTCCAGATTTTGTACAACAATAGCACCGCCTTTATCGGCGGGCTTTATAACGATGTTGGTGTTGTTCTTTAAAGATTGTAACGCAGTTTTTTCATCGCGACTTATATTGTATGGAACATATTGACGGACAGCCATTGTTTTTTCAACATCCCTCAACACCACTTGTTCATAAGCCAATATCTTATTATCAGTAGAGTGTGTCGGGGGGTTGAACCTAGAAGGTGGTCGTAGGCCACTACCTGAAAACACAGGATTGTAGGGAATTTTTTGGAAATAGTGTTTAAGACGAACTTTTCGAAAGAATTGTTGCAATTCAATTCTGATGTTGAAGTCATTAGGTATGGTGGTAGGAACAAAAGTTAGTCCTTTTGAAAGGACCTGTTGTTCTATCGGGGACAGTTGATAATCAGATATGTTGATTATCGGGTTATCTGGTACATTTTTCACCATTTGTACTGCTGACGTCTCGTGTTGATTTCCCAATGGGAGTTCTGTTGGAAGTGAGTTTGTTTCCTCCCACGACCTGTTCCCCTGTTCCAAGGGCGAGTTCTGGATCCCCTGGGTCTCCCCCAGGGGCGGCCTCTCGTAGATGAACCCCACCATTGATCCTCTTCTAAAAAAGGCTGTTGTTCAGAGTAATTTTGGGGGGGGGGGTTGTTCGATGAGCTAGTGCTCGTACTGGGACGTTCTGAGTCACTATCAGTGCCACTATTCGCAGATGATCCAGAGAAAGTGGTGTATCTCTTGTACCCACCTCTACCCCTACTCGACCAACCTTCTCGTTGGTCTTTTTCAAAATATCCCTCTTGAAGGTAAGGGTACGTGATCTTTTTATCATACGCTTTTATGTCTTTAGCAACTTTTTCCAATTTCGTGCCCTGTGTGTAGATATCAAAATCTTTTATCGTCTTCTCTAGCCTTTCTAAAGCTTCCTTGGCGTTCACAAGGGCCTTATCATCAATAATCTCCTTTCGTAAATCCGCTATTTCTTTGGTCAATCTCTCCACTTCTTCCACTGCAGTTTCTATGCCCAACACCATCCAGTGTCTGGAACAGGTGTTGGACACGAAACTAAAATTTTCTTTAAATTTGGGATTTTCTAAAAAGATGGCAGGTTCATTTCTTACCTGTAGACCAGTTGGTATTACGTTTGAGCGGAGATATTTGGCAAGAGTGTGACCGTGAAGCCTAGTTCTTATCAGCTTTTTCTCCAGTCTCTCTAGTTTGGAATTTTTTTCATTTAAGGACAGGTCATTAGTGACTGTACTGCCGGCTATGAGTGTACCCCCTCCCTCTTCTTCTAGGAGTTTATTAATATAGTCCTCGCTATATGTAAGGGTTTCCTTTTCAGACATAGTCAGGTGTTGTACAGATGTTATATACTTTTGACCAAAACACAAATGACAAAATACGTACAATTAACAAAAACAACCCTCGCAGTCATGCTGCACAAAGGTAACCATTAAGAAAATGGGGTAACCCATAAGGTATGGACCTGGGTATTTCGTAATAGAAAAAACAATGGTCCTAAACCTATTAATTGTAACGATTGACTTAATCAATTGTAGTCACAGTATTCTGTATATAGAGCAACCCCAACCTGTCTGCTCTGTTTATACGCAAGTAACTTAATACCACAAGATTAACCTCCACCACGGTTAAAGAAATCACTTTTGATTTATTAACTTATTTCTCATTTTTTGTTTTAAGGCAATTCATTTTATACACAATATTTCATTTCAAATTGATAAAAACACAAAGGTTGCCCAAGAGAAAGGATTGTGCAAAAGAAAAGAAGTGATCAGGGGTGTGAATCAAGTAGGCAGAAAGGAAAATGAAATTAGTGGACAAGAAATATTCACATTATTCAAAAACAACAATATCGGACCAGCCCTTGTGGGTTTTTGTATGTGGGACAGACGACACAAAAAAATAAAATGCCGGATCCGACAGCACGTGAGCCGGATACGTTGTAAAGTCCAAGGGGCTCCATTGGTGGATCATTTCAGTAGATTTGAACACCCAGAAAACAGCTTGAGGTGGTGGGTTATTGAAAAAATAACAAAAAACCCACGAGGAGGTAATCTACATAATACCCTGAATAGAAGGGAGTGTAAGTGGATATACACTCTAAATACGGTCAATAAGGGGCTCAATGAACTTGAGGAGATGAACAAACAGGTGGCATTATTGGGTATTTGAACACATTAGTACCATTGTAATTGTGTTCTGTCCCCAATATGTTTCACGTGATGATCACAATGAAAAGCTGTGCATTAAAATGAGGCTGTTGTCCATCTAGCTTTATCAATTTGATATGTATCTAAGAATGTAATGATCAAACATGTTTTGTCTTCAATTTTGTCTTACATTATAGCGAAACCAATTTTCATTGTGAAATATATGCATTTTTGTATCAATTATATGCAAACTTCATGTAACTATATGTAATAGGTCTAGACACTTATATGAGTTTGCCTTAAATATATGGTATAATTTGTTGTGAATTGTCTACCCTTGCCGTATGTACATCTTCAATGATTGTTTATAATGGCAGATAATAAGCTGTATATCAATATGGGTTATAATATGTCCAGATTTTGCCTTAAACATAATGTATATCTGTTGTTAACTATTGCCACACGTACATTCTCATTGTAGTGTTTAAAAACGCGGACAATAAGCTGTATATCAACATGGGTCAAAACAGAATTAAGACTTTCCAATTCCAAAAACCCACTTGGCACATTTCACATGCCACTAGGTGGGGCTATATACTGGCCAAGTGTTATAGCAATAACATTTAGGTTTGGCCCCGGCAACTTGTTGACATCGTCCATCGTTTATGTCTATATCATAATGATGACCATTGAACAGACGGTGGTATAATTGAACTCTTACCTACCGCCACAGCTTTATTTTAGCTTTATTTTGGACTAAACGCATAACGGATGGGCTCGAGGATTTAATCCGAATCGTTTTTTCTGAATGTTGAAAATATTCGTGATTAAATTTAAGAAATTGAGAAACTTACTACTGTGATTATACCCCTAGCTAGTACATGTATAAATAGTACAAGACCACGCACACGGTTATTTATAGAAAATTTGGCTCGTGTGACACTCGATTCCACAATGTTACGCGATAATCCTGAAACCAGTCCTCTATCTATGTTTAGTTGGAAGAAGGGGCTGGTTACAACTGCATGCGGTAATGTGGTAGCAGTAACGGCGGCGTCTTGAATACACCGAGGCTTGGCTGTAGATACGGGTTGCTATATCCCAAATAAGGTAAAGCCCTGAAACCACTATATCGGTTACTTCATTCGTAATTTCTTGTATTGAAGTTGAGCTGTATGAATCTCATGGAATCGAGTGAGACGTTATAATTTTGTGTCTCCTCTTAGACAGCTACCTGATCCCACGAGTAGGCGTCCGAATGAGTAAGGCATATTAATTGTATGCATCGGATTCGTCGTCATAAGGTAATTTGTAGCTCAGAGTAGCTTTAAACATGAATTGTTGATAATCAGGTCTAAATGAATATTCTAAATGAGACCTCATTGTGTCTCCTTATACAGTTTCCTGGAATTTTTCAACAGGAGCTTTTTCCAGACAAAGACTTTGATTTAAAGATTATAACACCAAGGTAAAACAAAATTTTGGGACTTGTCCCTGGTTTGATGCCTTATTTAGGGTGAATTATACACTGATACTATTATAAATTATTTGTAGGTACTAATATACCAGGATGCACACATGAAGCATTGTGCCCCCCCGAGATCTGACATTAAGGTAACAATTTCCTTCTCTAACACAGGTAATGGTTAGAGTTTTGTCAATCATTAGACCTAGATAAACTACAGGTACCCTTTGTTTTACAGGAGATTATATGGGAAGTTGGGACTATGGACCACCTCCTTTTGTTGTTTTTTCATCTTTAATGGGTAAGAAATAAGACCCATGCATGGGCTACGGCCTTGTAATTAACCTCATCCACCACTACTAGTAATCTTCAATTTTATTTTCCATAGGGCTATCATTATCCCTTGGTTGCCCCCGTTTGTTTTTCCAGTCCTGATGAAGACTCGCAATCCCCAGGTTCAAATTACCGGTTGGGCATAAGACGAGTCGAAACGTCGACGGTATCTCCATTTAACCCTGGACCAACCATTAAAGAACTCTATATAGTGCAAAAAAACCTTAAGACATATATGTCTTGATGAAAAAAGCTCAAAAAGGGTTTGGCTAGGGTCTCAATACGGAAAATTGTATGTCCGATATTGTTGTTTTTTGAATAATGTGAATATTTCTTGTCCACTAATTTGATTTTCCTTTCTGCCTACTTGATTCACACCCCTGATCACTTCTTTTCTTTTGCACAATCCTTTCTCTTGGGCAACCTTTGTGTTTTTATCAATTTGAAATGAAATATTGTGTATAAAATGAATTGCCTTAAAACAAAAAATGAGAAATAAGTTAATAAATCAAAAGTGATTTCTTTAACCGTGGTGGAGGTTAATCTTGTGGTATTAAGTTACTTGCGTATAAACAGAGCAGACAGATTGGGGTTGCTCTATATACAGAATACTGTGACTACAATTGATTAAGTCAATCGTTACAATTAATAGGTTTAGGACCATTGTTTTTTCTATTACGAAATACCCAGGTCCATACCTTATGAGTTACCCCATTTTCTTAATGGTTACCTTTGTGCAGCATGACTGCGAGTGTTGTTTTTGTTAATTGTATGTATTTTGTCATTTGTGTTTTGGTCAAAAGTATATAACATCTGTACAACACCTGACTATGTCTGAAAAGGAAACCCTTACATATAGCGAGGACTATATTAATAAACTCCTAGAAGAAGAGGGAGGGGGTACACTCATAGCCGGCAGTACAGTCACTAATGACATGTCCTTAAATGAAAAAAATTCCAAACTAGAGAGACTGGAGAAAAAGCTGATAAGAACTAGGCTTCACGGTCACACTCTTGCCAAATATCTCCGCTCAAACGTTATACCAACTGGTCTACAGGTAAGAAATGAACCTGCCATCTTTTTAGAAAATCCCAAATTTAAAGAAAATTTTAGTTTCGTGTCCAACACCTGTTCCAGACACTGGATGGTGTTGGGCATAGAAACTGCAGTGTAAGAAGTGGAGAGATTGACCAAAGAAATAGCGGATTTACGAAAGGAGATTATTGATGATAAGGCCCTTGTGAACGCCAAGGAAGCTTTAGAAAGGTTAGAGAAGACGATAAAAGATTTTGATATCTACACACAGGGCACGAAATTGGGAAAAGTTGCTAAAGACATAAAAGCGTAATATAAAAAGATCACGTACCCTTACCTTCAAGAGGGATATTTTGAAAAAGACCAACGAGGAGGTTGGTCGAGTAGGGATAGAGGTGGGTACAAGAGATACACCACTTTCTCTGGATCATCTGCAAATAGTGGCACTGATAGTGACTCAGAACGTCCCAGTACGAGCACTAGCTCATCGAACAACCCCCCTCCCCAAAATTACTCTGAACAACAGCCTTTTTTAGAAGAGGATCAATGGTGGGGTTCATCTACGAGAGGCCGCCCCTGGGGAAGTCCCAGGGGATCCAGAACGCGCCCTTTGAACAAGGGAACAGGTCGTGGGAGGAAACAAACTCACTTCCAACAGAACTCCCATGGGGAAATCAACACGAGACGTCAGCAGTACAAATGGTGAAAAATTTACCAGATAACCCGATAATCAACATATCTGATTATCAACTGTCCCCGATAGAACAACAGGTCCTTTCAAAAGGACTAACTTTTGTTCCTACCACCATACCTAATGACTTTAACATCAGAATTGAATTGCAACAATTCTTTCGAAAAGTTTGTCTTAAACACTATTTCCAAAAAATTCCCTACAATACTGTGTTTTCAGGTAGTGGCCTACAACCACCTTCTAGGTTCAACCCCCCGACACACTCTATTGATAATAAGATATTGGCTTATGAACAAGTGGTGTTGAGGGATGTTGAAAAAACAATGGCTGTCCGTCAATATGTTCCATACAATATAAGTCGCGATGAAAAAACTGCGTTATAATCTTTAAAGAACAACACCAACATCGTTATAAAGCCCGCCGATAAAGGCGGTGCTATTGTTGTACAAAATCTGGAGAAATATAAGTCTGAAATATTCTCCCAATTGGGAAAACCAGGGAACTATGTTCATTTGAAAAAAGACCCTACGAAAACCATCAGTGAGTCTATTCAAAATTTGACAAAAGGAGCTTTGGAACAGGGAATCATCAACAAACATGAGTATGATTTTCTTAACAACACGAACCCTAGAACACCGACAATATACACCCTCCCTAAGGTGCATAAAAGATTACAAGACCCCCCGGGAAGACCAATAATTTCAGGGTGTGGGTCATTATTGGAACCTTTGTGTAAATACGTGGACGTATTTTTAAAACCTATAGCCATCGCAACTCCCACATATGTACGAGATACCACACACACAATCCAATTGGTGGAAGGTTTCCAGTATGACTGTAATACGTGTATATTAGCCGCGATGGATATCGCATCTTTATACACCAATATCCCCCAGAATGAGGCATTGACCTGCATGGAACGTGTACTCAATATGAGAATTGCACCCCACAGAGTACCAACAGAATTTATTGTCCAGTAATGATTGATAATAAATATGTATTTATTGTATTATATTGTATTGTAATTGCATTTATATAGTGCTTGCTGCCCATGACGAGGCGTTGAAGCGATTTTTCATCGAGTAGCACACTACTTGAGAATCCATAAAGAATTGGTGGTGAATTAGTATAGTGAAATATGAAATTAATTTGAGCAGTGGACATATTAGTCTGTTATTTGGAGTGAAAAGGGTAGTGGAGGGATGGAAGAAGGAAGGGTCTGCATTTATATAGTGCTTGCTAGCCCTAATGAAGTGTTAAGTGCTTCTTGGTGGGTTGCAGACTACTCCGGTACCCAAACAGGATTAGTGAGGAATTAGTATAGGAAAATATGAAATTAATTTGAGTGGCGATCATGTTTGTGTGTTATTTAAATTGAAAAGTACCTTGCCCACCGCCACCAACTCACCCCGTATCTGGCCCTGCTTCTCATTGATTTTGAAAAGGCCTTCGATACGGTTGATTAGAGCTATTTGGAGGACGTTCTTACCACGATGGGATTCGGCCCCTTTTTAGACATTCTATCCGAGTCCTGTACTCCAACCCTAAAGCACGAGTCCTGATCAACGGTGCCTTCTCGGGGGCTTTTCCATCCAGAGCGGCACCCGTCAGGGGTGCCCTCTCTCAACGCTCTTATTCGCGCAGGCGATGGAGCCCCTGGCCTGCTCGTACGCAATTTCCCCCAAATTCGAGAGTGGTCTTGGGATCCCCATCAAGTTGATAAAATTGCCCTATACACAGACAATGTACTCCTTTTTCTAGTCGACCTGGAGAACTCTGGCCCGTGCTGCTTTGAGGTCCTCTGTGCCTTTGAGAATGTCTCGGCTTACGGCTCAATCCGGTGAAGTCCACTCTTGTTCCCCTCCATCCGTCGAGTGCCTGCTTTGATTGGCAGTCAACCATCCCCCTGCGACGACAATCGTTCAAGTACTTGGGGATCAGGTGACCTTGCTCCCAGAGCTTTAGTGGGCTCTCAACCTCACACCCCTAGTCACGAAAGTTAAGGCTGATCTCAAATGCTGGCAATCGCTCCCACTTAACCCCCTCGGAAGAGGGGCACTTTTTAAAATTTTGATTCTCCACCGTTTTTTATACATTCTCCAAAATTTCACCTTTCATCTCCTGGGTGGTTGGTTCCGCGAGTTTGATGGAATACTCACTCGGTTCTTGTGGGAAGGCGGGAGTCCACATATGGCCCTGGCTCGCTGCCAGATACCTCCCTTCGACAGTGGCATGGGTGTGACCAACCTTCACCTCTATTATTTGGCCATTAGACTCAATGTCGTTCACAACTGGTTCGCTGGAAGCTGGTCCATCCCAGCTTATCGTACCGAGCTCAGGACTATGGACTTTCCACAACTTTAGGCCTACTTGTATGGGCCCCCATACCACATACCATTCCACCGTCCCTAGAGAGACCTAATAGCCTGGTGCTCTGCTCTGCGCTACACGAGATGGGACAAGAAGTTGTTTCACTCTCCCTATTTAATGAAGGTGGTGCAAGTGCGCATCGTGCTCGCGCAGGGAGCACGCCAAAGGCAAGCCCATCTGCGCCCGTCCGCTCCTTGGACACGCACAGTGCTTGCCATGCTGCCCAAAATACCTCTTGTTTAGTTTACTCCAGAGATGAGCTTGTTCGGCTTGACAATCAGAGGGGTAGGACTTTGATTAGTGATTCAGACATTGGGTCAGGTAAGAATCCCCTTAAGCACACTACTTCAGGGATTCTTAATTGTGGGCTGATCAATGCCAGATCTTTGGTTAAACATCATACGGAGATTTTTATGTTATTGGAGTTTTATAACCTCCATGTCCTCTTTCTCACGGAAACTTGGACACGAGGGGATAGAGAAGTGGAGCTTGGCTTTGCCTGCCCTCCAGGTTACAAAATATGTCGCAAGCCTAGACGGGATGGGAGAGGGGGAGGAGTAGGATTTATCTAAAAAGAAATTTGGAACTTCATCCCACTTTGCGTTGAGGACATCCAGGGGATTGAGTCTCTTGGGTTCTCACTGACACCAGTGGTGTTCTTTGCACAGGCTTACTTTGCTATAGGCCACTAGGGGAAGATGCTAATGCCTATCAAAGACTGATTGATGAGATATACAGCTTAGCGCAGAGGTCTTCAAACTGTGGGGCGCGACCCCCTGGGGGGGCGCCGATGGGTTCCCAGGGGGGCGCGAATGACTCTGCATTTGCATGTAAATGAAGATGGCCTGGAAGTGCGGCGATGTTTATTTGCTGCATTTCCAGGCTGTCTTCATTTACTTCGAGCCGGTGATCAGCATGCCATGGGGGCGGAGGTCAGGAAGTGTGCTGGCAGGGTCAAAAAGATTGCTAAAAAACACAATAATTTCCAATGCGATAGGTCTCCAATTTGTGAGAGTTAGAGCTATTGCATTGTAAATGATGTTTCAATAAAAATGCCAGGATAACTCCAGTGAATAATGTTCTTTCTGTGGAGAGACTGTAGCTTTGTCTGGAAGTGGAAGTTTCTTTTGATTCATCATAGCACAGAAGGTTAATATGCCTGCTGCACAGAACATGTCCGATTCAGATCACAAAGTACATACACTATAAATAGGTCAATGGGTTATGGTTTTTCTCAGAGAGATATTTTTGTTACTTGCAGTTTAAAAGTTAAAATACTAATATATAGCTGAGTGCTATTAACTGTCTTCAAAGTGCTGCATGCAAACTGCAAGGAATATATAACAGCTACATATTTTTTTGTCCAGTTTTTGCTTATCCTAGTATTGCAAAAAGGGTTCATTTGGGTAGAAATCAAGTCTTCTTATTAAAGAAAACCGCTCACAATGGTATTACATTTTAAATTCTGAATTTGTGCTTTTCCAGACCAAGGACTCTTAAACTATACTGCCTACCAGTACGCATGACATGTGACTCCTACACCTTGAAGGCCTCTGTCTTATGTAACATTTCCTATACACGGATTAACACTTGTATGATTGTCTCCATGCAGCGTATGTGTGATGGAACGTGTTCTGACACCTTAAATTGGTATGAGTGGCGCTGTAAAACTAAATTCATTTAAAAGACAGTGGTAATGGAGACTTGGGGGGCATTGTCAAATGGTGGTAGTGAGGGAATCCGTGGCGAGGTGGTCTTTGGGGGGTGGGAGAGGGAGGCGTCAACAAACATGTCGCACAGGGCGCCACCAGGACTAAGGCCGGCCCGGAGGCCTTTATTACAGAAATTTCCTTAGTACCGAATCTTGTGGTAGCTGTTTTTTTCTGCTTGAATAATGTTATAAAAAATGTGGTAATTACAGAACAACAGTGTTGGTAAATTCAATTGTTATTTCCTATGAGGTTTAAATGCACACCACCAGTACTAGTTTACAGCACTGAAGAATTCTTTTAAAAAAGGCCATTCATTAGTGAAACAGGTACTGCTGCCAGGTGTGTAAGTGGCCA
Organism: Lissotriton helveticus; assembly: GCF_964261635.1. NCBI lineage: Eukaryota > Metazoa > Chordata > Amphibia > Caudata > Salamandridae > Lissotriton > Lissotriton helveticus. The sequence goes on from NC_136059.1 coordinate 858,158,483, forward strand.
CTGCTGATTACCAATAATTAAGCAGATGCAGCAGGACTGGGGCCCATGGTTTTGAGGGGCCCACTGCATCACAGTTATCACTGTCTAACTTTAAAGAAGAGGCATGGGAGCTTATTTTCCTTTTTAGCATTAGGACCGAGGGCACCTTTGCAGAAAAAAGGGAGACATAGTGTGGGAGCTTTATGTTTTTTCTGAAAGGGACAGAGAACCTTATTCAAAATCGGAGTGATGGGCAGGCATGGTGAGGAAGAGGTGAAAGATGTAGAGGAGATAGCCTTCTAATCAGGACTGCTGTTATCAATAATACAGCAGGTGTGGTTGCATTGGGGTCCAAGAGTGGGAGGGGCTACAACACCCCAATAATGGGGAGCAGTGTTTTTGGGACCAAACTTGTTTTTGTTTGATGCATATGCTGTTTTATAAGTATCATACTTAGTGTGGTTTATTCCTGAAATCATCTCATAAGCCTGTCCCTTGCACACAGCCATGTCCCTCCCGCTCCACCAATCATTGCCTTAAAGTTTTGTAGGGGGTCCCGACCTCAAAACATTTTGCTTAGGGGGGGCTCAGAGCAAAAAAGTTTGAAGACCTCTGGCTTAGCGCATTCCCATTCTAAGCTACTGATCCTCGGAGATTTTAATCTTTGGGAGAATGGCACTCTTGATACTGCATTTAAAGAGCTTTGCCAGGCTTGTAAGAATGTCAATCTCCAACAACTGGTATTACATCCGACTCACCAGAAGGGCCATGTGCTTGATCTGGTTTTTGCAGATAAAAATGATACAGTTGTACAAAAAATACTTCCCCAGTGTTGGACTGACCATTTCCTGGTCCTCTTTTCTTTGAAAGCAGCCATCCGCCTTCAACGAGATGGCTATATATCAGCTACTCGAGCTAGTAGAGAGTGGTCTAAAATATTCAAACTAGCGCATCTCCCTAGGCTTGTCAATGGCAGCTATGTTATGCACAACTCTGCGGAAACCAACGTTTTGAATTTATGTCATCAGATTTCTAATTCACTAGATCGACTAGCACCGCTGAGGAAAGCTAAAAATCGCCAAAAGCCTTCTGCCCCATGGTATAATGAAGAGCTGAGATTAATGAAGACTAGCTGTAAACAAGCTGAGAGGAAGTGAAGGAAGAACTATCTAGAGATAGACAAAGTAGAGCTAAAAATCAGCTTTATATTTATAAAGAGTCAATAGGCAAAGCTAAGGCTAAATACCTTGAGGAAACCATTCTTCTCTCTGCTAACAAATCACAAACTCTATTTAGCCTAGTAGGAGGCATGTCCAACCCAGACTGTGTTAAGGCGAATATAAAGGCTTCACAAGAACTTTGTGACAATCTTTCTATTTTTTTTTAGGAAAATGTTTGTAAGATTTGAACCGGGCTCAAATCCCCAGTGGATGGGGATGGGCTCCAACATACTGGTGATGATATCTTGTTAAATCATGGTATAATTGACAAGGAACACATGACTGTTTTAGACCATTTTCAGATGCCTTCACAAGAGGACTTCTATGCAATTGCTGCTGGCGTTTCTTGGGGGTCCCCTATGGACCCACTTCCACACAAGTTTTGGAAATTGTTTGGAGGTGAGCTCTTTCCGCTGTTATATCACATATGCGATCAATCTTTAACCACAGCAGTAGTTCCTGACTGCTGGAAAAAGGCGGTTGTTTCTCCAATGTTAAAAAAGGCCACGCTGGATCCCTTGTGTCCTTCAAACTACAGACCCATTTCCTTGCTACCCTATCCAATTAAGATCTTGGAGAAGGTAATGACCAAATCTCTCTCTAAGGATGTCGAGGATAATGAGCTGTTGGACGAAGTCCAATTTGGTTTCTGCCCTGCTCATGGGACCGAGACTTCCCTGGTGGCAGTCTTGGATGACCTGAGAATGCGTGCCGACAGTGGTCAGATGGCCTTTTTAGTGCTGCTCGACATGTCGGCAGCGTTCGACACGGTTAACCATCGGACCCTGATCAGGAGACTGGAGGAACTGGGTGTTGTGGGTAGGGTGCTTGATTGGTTACACTCCTACCTCTCTAACAGGCAGCAGGCTATGACTCTGTCGCCTTTTTTCTCCCAGCATAGAGATGTTAAACAGGGGGTTCCTCAGGGCTCGGCTATTAGCCCAATCCTGTTTAATCTATATCTTCGCCCCCTTATTGTTCTAATAAAGTCATTTGGCATTAATGTTATCAATTATGCGGATGACACTCAGCTTGTCTTCACTACTGCTCTGACACTTGCTGCTCGGTAATCTAAGCGCCAGGATACCCTTTGGGTGACAGTCGCTCTATATAAGTGCAACTTACATTAAATTACATTACTCAACACTCACCCCTGTGGTACGGCGCTTGGCTCCACGAGGCATTGGCCCTTCAGGGCTTTTGGCAGTAGGATCGGATCGGGATTTCACTCCTTGGAGACGTTTGGGTGCGAGACCACATCAAAACCTTCTATGACCTACAGGAACGCCACTCCCTTCATAGCACCCAATTCTACAAGTATTTGCAGCTCTGACATGCCCTCCATGCCCACATCCCACCAGCCACATCACTTCCTGAATTCAGTCCACTTGAGGCCTAGGTCATGATGGGGAACTTGGGTAGAGGGAGGTGTCGCGGATCTACCGCTCCCTTGTGAGCAATAGCCCTGCGACCCTAGACTTACTGCGCACCCGGTGGGAGGGTTGGCGGGGTCCCCTAGGAGAAGCAGATTGGCGGGACGCACTCCTGGCTGCCAAAACTCTGACAACCTTCTCTAAACTACTTTTCATCCAACGTTACTATCTTCACACGGCATACCTTACCCCGTGCATCTGTACAGGGCCAAACTATGCTCCTCCACAGCCTGTACACGGTGAGGCCATGCCCCGGCTGATTTTTACCACATGGTCTGGCAATGCCCTCTTCTTGACTCATTCTGGGCGGGGGTGGAATCAGAGCTCACGCGGACTTTGGGATGGCTGGTCCCCCATGACCTGACAACTACCAGGAGATGTCCAGTCCGTTCATAAAGAACAGAAAACTGCTGAACGATGTAGAAATGTGAGGAACACAATACAGATAGTTTGCCCACCACTTGGTTAAAGTAAAGAGTCCATCAGCCCACCCTTACTGGCGGAGCTTCGTCATCTGGAGCTCACGGAGAACTCGATATAGGACACCAGCCCTGAGCCACCAGGCCCCGCTGGGTACCTGACCTTATGCTCCTGAGAAAACTCTTGCCAAGGTGTGTGTTCAAACCGTATGAACCCTAGTGAAGTGCAGTGCTCATGTGTAAGTGAAAGTTAAAAATGGCTACTTGGGCAAAAAATATGTTTATTGAGAATTGACCAAGTGTCATGTTTAAAATGTAAATTGTAAATTGATACTTGTATAGCGCACTACTCACCCGCAAGGGTCTCAAGGCGCTTGTACGAATACCGCTGTGGAACCCATCCTGGCTTTCCCTGTGAGGTGTCCACTCCTGGGCACCCCCCAAGGTGAAGTCAGGCATCCTTAGCGTTGTGGGGGCCGTTGTGGAGATTAAGCAAGCTATTGCCCAGAGTTGCAGAGTGGGACTCCATGATTGGAATAGGCACCGAGGCGAGAATTATCAGGTCCGTGAACTTTTGAGCCCAAGACCCGCCGAGGCGGGGAATTGAACCCTGGTCCCGGGCTAGACCTCTGCATCAGGGTCTGCCGCTCTAACCATTGAGCCACACTTCTCCACTCCAAAATAACCAGATAGTCATGAAACTATTGACTATCTCCTGGCTAAGACTAGTATGGTCCCCCATGACCCCTTGCATCTTCTCCTGGGAGTATTTGATGGCCTAGCCAGCTCTAGAGTCGACAAACGCTTCTTGGGCACCGCGATTACGGTGGCCAAGTGAGATATTGCAGCAGCCTGATCTCAGGCCAAACCCCCTACTGTATGTAAGTTGCAAAGAGGGGTGGCTTGGTGAGTGACCCAAGAAGAGCCCCTCTTTGAGGCCAGAGGATGTCCTGAGAAGTTTGAAAAGTTGTTTGGGAGATCTGAATAGTAAAAGAGGCATGAGATGGTGCAAGGAGGGGTACAGGAGGAAAAAGTCTAAAAAGGGTTATTTTGACGATCAAGGTAGTGGTATGGGGTTTGGGATAAATGAGAGAGTGGAGGTAGAGGATATATTGATATAGGTAAAAAGTGAGAAATAGGGTAATGCATTGGAAAGAGTAGTAGAATGAGGTTTGAGGTGAGTCAGGGAGTTGAGGTAGAGGATATATTGAGAGCGGTATAGGGTGCGAAATAGGGTAGTGCATTGGAGAGAGTAGTAGAATGAGAGGAGTCAGAGTGGAGGTATTGTAAGAGATATAGGGTGAGCTATAGGGTAGTGCATTGGGTATTCTGAATTAGAAGCAAAGTAATAAATATAAAGATACATAAGTACGTGGAAGGTACATATATAGGCATAAGGAAAGTAATAGAGTTAGATTAAAATTGCATTTAATAAACTCAGACTTTCAAATGTTGTGTTCTTCAAATTAATGTATTTGTTTTTATTTTTTGTAATTCAATAGTGAAGCAATTGTAGATAAAAAGTTATGATAAATAATTGACTTACTTATGCAGTCACTTATATACATGTTAAATATAGAATAATGTAAGTATAAGTAATTTGTAACCTTTTTAAACAGAACTATAGACTATCTATATCTTGAGGGGTCTGTCCCTGGAAAGAAGAAACTTACTGCCAGAGATCCACAGAAAATTCCTTTTTTCTCTGAAGTCCATGAGAAAGGAAGTGATGTTATGGGGTACGGTGCTGAGTCCAGCAGGTAAAAGGATGAGCATTTGCTGCTGAATGGTAGTTCACCCGCCACTGCCACATACAGATCTGGTCTGATCAACTGCCTTAGAACCCTTCAGGAAGCAAGGCTAGACACTTTGCGAAAATTCCAGCTGCTCCTGTTGAGCTGGTTTGCTGCTGCTTGTGTATGGCTGTAAAGAAGGGCTGGCATAGTGCGCGTGGAGGTGCAAAAGAATCACGTGCAAGGTGCGTGCAAGGCAAGGGGGCGCTTGGCTATTGCAAGTTTAACAAGAAATACAAAGCACTATGACACAGCCAACGTTGACCCATTCATAGCTTTTTTTTAGTACTACTAAATTACCACACGGTGTATCTGGGGGTGAGTGGGGAGAAGCAACACAAGGGAGCTGCAAGGGGAGGGAGAAACAACAACAGATAGTGAGTGGGGGAGGCCCGGAGGTGGGGAGACAGCACAGTGCCATGCCCCTTTATTGAGTGCATTGCACAATTTGGAACAGCGTGCAGCAAGTGGAAGGACACTGGCTGCAAACAGAAAGCTTTAATCTACTCTTGTTTCTTATGGGAAGTAGGTATTTAGTTTATGTCCATTTGCCTGCCATTTTGTTTTTGTTGTCTGTCTTCCTCGTTTTGCACTGTCAGTAGACTTTGCTGTCAGGACTTCTCATTCCTGCTCTCTGGTTCAAGTTAGAGTAATTTACAATTACTTTCTAAGGAGTTAGGGCCCGATTACAATGTCTGAACCACCAGGCAGCCACTTTTGCGGTTCTGAACTGCCACCGAGCCAGTGGCATTCGGCAGCAGAGTCAAGCAGGATTACACTGCTGACTGCTGGATATAACCAGACCATCATCCCAGCCAGTCGGTGGTATGTGTGTATTTTTTTAATTTTATACATTTTGTCATAGCGCCAACCCGACCCGAAGGTATTGGAGCACTTTGTATGTCATACCTGTCATGCATAGTGGTATCCCCACAAGGAAAAGGTTGCCAGAAGGGCAAATCGTAATTTGGATGGTGGGCCACATGCCTACACCATCTCCATTGCCTCTCCCGCTACAGTAGCGGCAATTGTTGGCAGTGGCGGCGGTCTTGTGGCAGTCTTCCAGCTGTGTTCGTAATCTGGCATTCGGACCGCCAGGAAAGCGTGCAATGGGACCGCAGAAAAGCGAAGGCAGTTCCTCAACTGCCAAAGTTGTAATCGGGCCCTCAGTCTTTGGAGGAAGTGTTAAGAGGCAGTTAGGGTATTATTTTTTAGTTACTGTAATTTTAGTTTGATATTTATTGGGGTAATTTGTATTAACTATTTTAAGTTATTGGGGGTAGGCCTTATTATAAATTATAATCTGTTTATGTATTTTGCTTGTGTTTTATTTGAATGTATGCATTCTAACAAATTTTGATTATACCAAGTTTTAAAAGTGGGTCGTAAATGTTGTTTAGGTGGGGTTTATATGTTTTCCCTTTACTGTTTATTATTTTGGATATCAGAGATTATTTTTAAGATGGCTGAATTTGTTTTTCGGATGTCATCTATGATGTAATTTGAGATGTCATCAGTGATGTCATTGACCATATCATCAGTGATGTAATATGTGAGGTCATAAGCAGTGCATTGCAGGATGCAAGTTATAGTTAGCCTAGGTTTCTATACCTGCTGCATTTCTATGTTTTTGTGTGCAAAATCTGAGCTTAACTATAAAGTCACTGTCACCTATGTTTTTTCAGTGAATTTCTAACGTTTTTTTAAAATCTATTTCCTAACAATAATGTCCCTGTAACCTTATTTTTTTTTCAGTGAATATCTACAATCTTTAGTGTTTTTTATGAATATGTATGTATTTAATGGCAAAGGTACAGCAATTGATCGTTATAAAAAAAATATTACTGTTCATATAGTATTAAAGAAACAACATCTGCTGCGCTATAACCTGGGACACTGGAATTATGTGATTGTCTTTTTACTGTGTTTTTCGCATAGTTATGGATCTGCTGCATTTGCCACATAATCCACCATCTGCTGCATAATATACAGATTTTAACAAAATAAAATTCTAGTTCAAACAATACAAAAGGTACTAAAACTGCAGCAACCAGTGGAGGGCCATTTGCAAAGTTTGACTGGTCACCGTTCTGTTGCTTATTGCTATGTTTCCATGTTAAAGAGGTGTAACCTATGCTGAGACTGTGTTAACAAGTGTTAAAATGAAAAAAAGAATAAAGTAAAAGTATCAGAAAATGTGCTGCAATACACAGCATATTATGCCTTTTCTTGATGCATACTTAAGTAAACACTGCCATGTAATTTGGGCCTTTTCTGACACATAAGTGCAGTGGCCCTTGATATAACATATGGCACGGTTATATTGTCTGGAAATAAATTATTAATTTGGATGTGGAGACACGAAAAGTTATATTTCAGTAAATAAATTGAGTAAAAAATAATCAGTGGTCTTGTGTTCATTCAAATTGAGGAATTGCTCAATATAAACTGTGTAGTAGCTACTAAATGTCATAGTGACATGGTAATTATTTTAACACATCACAGAAATCATATGTTGATCAAATAAACAGCGCTTGCATAAATAAATGAATTATATGCCTGATCTTCTTTTTGAGTCCACGTTTCACCAACTAATTACCCAGAGTGCTCACTCCTCATGCAAATAGGCTAGCAGTAAACTACAAAAGATGGGGCAACATGCTGGTTATGAAGCAGTCCATCTCACATGCACACACACGTCCCTATGGTGTGCTATAGCTTCTTTCCTTGGAGTGCTCCAGCCGTACGCACTCGGTTAGATAAAAAGCCTGTTTTAAAGATTACATGTATTACTTCAACACCCAGACCCCCCAGGATATAGCGGAACGGCTTAACAAATTTAGCGGCACAAAATATGAAAATTTAGCGGCACAAATATGGAAATTTAGCAGCAATTTTGCGGCATTTTATTTGGCCATTTTTCCTACTACAAACACAGATATCTTAGTTTTTTTTAGTTATTTAACAACATGAAGCTATGTATATTTGGTTTATTTACAATGTAGAAACTTTGTTTGGCCTAGACACAGCTCTAGCTAATAAGACTCATGTTTAAATTAAAAGAAATCGTAATAGAAATAATTGCATATATACCCAAAGAGTGACTTTCAGGCCATCTCCATCTAGTGATCTTTTCAAATGTCATTCACGTTTCACCCCCGCCCACCTATAGAATATGGCCTGAGACACTGCCCTTTTAACCATTGCCTAGCTGCGTTATCAGTGACGGCATTTTGCTTATTTGTAAGCTGTTTTGCTTTGCAATTAAGATCTTACTTTAGAGAATAGTATCCCCTGCTGGGTATTTTCATTATTATGTAGCCTATTTTCTCGTATAACATGAGTCAGTTGTGACTTGGAATCGTTTTTCAATACTTTATCTTTTCCTTGTCTTTTTGAGAAATGTGGTCAATAGTTTGTGTCAGGGTTCCCATACGATGTCTGTGAGTGAGTGATCTCATAGTTTAGCTGTCTAGCTTCCTCAACCAGGAAAAAAAACCTAGGCCACCACCAGGGCACCTCCGGGTGAGACCACATAAGGACCTACGGTGCTCAGCCCTCAGTGCTTTTGAGTCTGGTTACGACTGAGGTGGAGCCGGAATCCTTGGACTGTTCCCTCCTCCACAGCTTTGTAAGTAACAGCTATTCCTCTGCAGAACCGACACAGGAGTGCCGGTGTGTCCCTCGGTATAACTCGCGTAGGAGTGCATAGTTACTTCCAGCTGTGACTGTTCTGCGGATCAAAAGCGCAGAAGCGCTTTCCAGCCACTTGTTAAGGCATATTAATTTGACAATTCACCATTGCCCTCTCCACGGTAAGTGCTGGAGCGCGTTACCATTTAACAAGACGCAGAGGCAATGTCAGCCCCAATTGTACCAGACACACGCAGGAGCACGTTGCCTTTCCCTCTTCTTCTTTTACTTTTTGGCACATTGTTAATTCCCTCATCTCGGTAAGCGCAGGAGCGCGTTACCGTCGGTTGAGACTCAGTGGCAAGTTCAGCCCTGAATGTAAAAAGCACGCGTAGGAGCGCATTGCCTTATTCACTTTTTGTTTTGTTGGGGCTTTCTGGCATCCCTGCACTGAGGTAAGCACAGGAGCGCATTACCAATTTTACTGCAGTCTCCACGCAAGGCGCTGACAGCTGTTTGTCTACTCTAGCGCAGGAGCGCTTTTGTGGTTTTCTGTTTGGCGTGGCTAGCACAGGAGCGCTTGGTCACATTTCAGCCATTTGCTTTGGTTAAAGCTCAGATCCGCTTTCTATTCCGTTGAAGCCGGGGTAAGCGCAGGAGCGTTACCTTCCTGCTTAGTCTGTTCATAGTACGGGAGCGCTTGGTTCTTGTTTTACTTGTGTTTGGAATCCACTGCTTCATCACTTTCTTTATTAACTCTGGTGCGCCTAAATGATGTTCCTTGTTCTCTTGGTGTGTAAGAGCACACTTCAAGATCCAGTAGAGTGCCACATTCCAGGTGACTATTGTTGTTTCCTTAAATTGCTTTTCTCAGAGTGTGTGGTATGTGTGCTGGTGAGGGCAGTGTTAATTACCTGTTAATTTATGCTTCTAGGCAGTAGTCCAGGGGGGGTTCCTACCTCACTATTGGGTATTTACAACCGGGCCTTCACACTGCAAACAACGTCACCACCTTTAGGATTCCTTCCCCCGGCCTCCACCACCACCCGGGTCAGGTAATACACTAGGACAGGGGAGCAGGTGGGAGACAGTGGAGGTTGTTCATGTCATCCCACTGAGATTACTCTACAAGCAGAAGGTAAGACTTGTGTGGTCCTGACAGTTTGTCGCTCTTCCTCCTCCTTTAATGTCAACTCTGACAGTCTTCGCACAATGTTTTTGATATATGGCTTTCCTAACCTCCTACCCACTACCTATTGTACCCATTTCATTAGCGAGGTACTGCCGGGTGAGCCACCGTTAGACCTGACCCCCAGTAACTTTTCCATGTCCGTTCTGATGTCAATATGCCAAGGACTTCTAATGCTGGCCCATGTCAGGTCAGACGTTACTCAACTAAATGATTTAAGCCTATCGAATTTTAAACGTACCCGGGACCGCAGAGACTACCTCTCAAAAGAATTCCATTGTAAGTACCATTGTTAGAGCCGTTAGATCCTGTTAGCCAGTTTGTTATATCCATAGTACCGTAGGCACCACTGTCGTAGACCATGGAGCTCAAGCTTTCATGTCCATTTGAGGGGTTGTCTAAATTAACTTAACAGTTATCAGCAACTTTTTAACATCGTTTATACTCTCCTTATTTGGAGTTCACATACTTCATTGAGTATTGGTCCTTTTGACCTTAGTGAAAATCCAGACATTTTAAAGCGCTAAACTTTGAATAGGCTTAGCGAATTTCAAAATTCACGTTGTTAGCACATTGGCAAGCCCCTTTGTTTCACTAACTGCAGTTGATTACAATACACGTTTTTAAGGATTGAAGAAATCGGATAGTCTTACTAACAGCAGTTTTCTCATACTGTACTTTACTTATTTCTTCTTCCAGACTATATGACTACATCAAGATTGATCTGGTAACTGCAATCTCTTCTTTGTTCAGATAAATTTCTTAAGAACCTTCTGATCATTTTCAACAGAAAATTTCCACTTATTTTTCTTGGGGTTCCCGTTCTGCGCGTTTCCATGAAATAACTGTATAAAATGGAACGACTACAGTATCAAACTGATGGTATATTTTAATGATACTAGGGATATGTGTTTATCTCTATAGCCTTGAACTTGTGGCCCATAAGATTGTATTGAGACGTGTTTATGTCTCCTAGCTAGTATAACATCTATGTCTTATAATAACTGCTATTGTGCAAAATATGTCGATATATTTTTGACCATTGTTCTGTCAACCTTTGTTCTCATCCAACTGTTTTGCTTTTTTTTTAATAATTTCTGTTCTTATTCACTTTGTATATAATCCACACTCTTTCTCTAGATGTGCCTTTAAACATGTGTTCTTTAATAATATATGATGTGTAAAAGAAAACTTATATATATATATTATAATGTGAGTGACAGTAACATCTTAAAAAAATGTATATGCACTGTATACTTAGATGAATTAATTATGTTATGATTGAAATGATATGACTATATTTAGTTGAAAGATTAATATTTCGTGCTATGCAATGCAACATTCATATTTTAGCATAATTTCATCATGAACAAGCTGTGTTTCATGTAGGCCTCAAATCTTGCTTCTCTTCTAATATGAACCTATGAACTTAACAGTCTAATGCCTATGGGAACTTTTTGTAAAGTTGCTACTCATGTTCTAACTTTCAATCGCTTCCTTTGACATTTGTTGCACAAATTGAATAAACTGGCAACAAAAACTGCTACATGTTGGAAATGATGCTTGAGAACTAGCAGACAGAGAGCGTAAACTCTTCTATTTACTGAGTGTCACATTGTTCATATGACTAACCATACAAATATTCTAAGGAAATTATGCTTTATGGATTACTTAATTCTTCTGGATTTGTATACGTTTACCTACTACATCTTCTCATTTTATCGAAGCCACCAATGGTACAGAGTGGTCTGACAAATTCGGTGAAGTCAAGGGGTGCCACCCCGGAACTAATAATGTATAATTGCTCAAGACTTTTGAACTGGAGAGAGAGAACTTTTGCATAATTGATTGGCTTGCTTCTTCACCCATTTTTCAGCATTGAGACTGAGGCCTTGGACATCTAAAGACAACTTGAACTGTGATGAAATACTACGATCTGCTGCCGGCTGCTATGCTAGCATATTGGAATCTTTTCGGCTGAAAGGTTCTTGCCATACTGCCGTGACTCTGACGTTACAGCAACGGACTGAGACAGATTTCCTGTCTTTAAAGAACTGGAACTGGTCATTTGGAACACACTAAACTCTCCTAAGGGTTTGTATGAGGTTCAACTGATATCCCATTCATATAAATGTCGTAGATGCCCCTAATCTACCTTGAATGAGGAAGTTTCATATTACTGTCATCTGTGTAACCTGCAGTGTTGGTTTACTTATTAAATCTTCAAAATTTGTATCATTTAAATGTCCTTTGCTCTTAAATCTGAAATACTAAACTGTGACATTTAACCTAAATCTGCTGATTTTGTCTCATTATTGCCTCATGGGTAAATCAATTGATTATCATGTTCCCCTTCCTTTTTGATAAATTGAGTTTCTAAATTTTATGAACATAAAATTTGAATGTAGCAATTGTCTTATTCCTGGTCCTCATTCGATAATTCCTTATCCTCAAAATATTCCAATGCCTTTCAACACAGAACAAGATCCATCGGAGGACTAAGAAGATTGACAGGTATCCATAAGTTAAAGTAGATAAGAATAGGATATTTAAATTATAGATTCGAAAAGCTCAGCATGCCAATTCTACAACACACACCTATTTACTGACACAGGTGCTATTTTATTTATTATTTTATTTACCGACCCAAGATGGCGGATGCCACTTGGCACTGTAAATAAAAGGAAAACGTGAATAGTGCTAAAGCAAATTTGAGCAAGCGGAGTGGCCCAGCGGCAAATGGGAGCTGCATGGTGCTTCAAAAAATATTAAATGTAAATAAAAAAAGGACCACTGTGGAGGGCGCACAAAAGAAGAGCAAGAAGAGAGTTTGGACGCAGCAATGAGAACTGGGAAGGTGTGAGTTTAAATAAAATACAAATATATCTGTTTGATGTAACAAAGAAATGTAAAACAGCACATGATGGAAAGAGCACCCCAAAATTTTGATGGTTTGTTTTGTCGGGGAGAAGCACATGAGAGAGAGCAGCATACGAGGGAGAGGGCAAAACGGAGCGCAGGGCAGGCATTTGTAGGGGAAGAAGCACACATAGGAGGAAGATGGAAAAAACATACACTGTCATGAAGTGTTAAACAAAAAAAAATACTTCTTTAAAACTGAGTAGCGGAAAGATACAATAGAGTTACGAGGCTATGCTCCAAGAAAGGGATAAACACAAAAAGAGGAAGGAAGAGGAAAGGAAGCCATTGAATTTGGTAAGTTCTTAGTGTAGCCTCAAAATGTGTTTTGCAACTGAAAGCTATCTGTTAGGTGAGCCCTAAAAACTTTTTGTATTGGTAAAAAGCAAAAGTTTTTTTGCTGATGCGGTGTAAAATTGCCACAAAAAAAAGAAAAAATATGTCATGATGCAACACTTTCGCAAATCAATTCCACATCATGACGATACTGGAGCCTGTGTTATTGAGTAGGCATACACATGCTTGATGACACATGCACTTACATGCGTCACCATGCACGTACTCACCGATTGAATGAGGCAGGTGCCATTTCATGTATTTTGTTTTATTTACCAATTTAATATTGCAGATGCTGCTTGGCACTATAAATAAAAAGAAAATTAATTCTGCTAAAGTGCATTGGAGCAAACGGACCAGCCCTCATCAAATGGCAGCTACAAAAAATGGTAAAAAGGTAAAGAAATAAAAGAGCCACTAGTGGTGGCCGTGTAAGTGGACGTAAGCAATGAGTAGTGGGCGGGTTGGGATTATATACAATAAAGATAACGCTGTTTGTGGTGGACAAAGGAGGTTAAAAACAGCACACGGAGAGAGAGAAAGCCTGGGCGTGGAAGAGTGGGTTGGTAGGACAGAAGTACATCAGAGAAAGAGTAGCACACTAGGAAAAGAGCAACATGGAGCACAGCCAAGCGATTTCTCAAGGGGTAAGCACCCTAGCATGACAGCTGGAAAACACATACACTGTCATGGAAGAGATAACATCAAAGAAACAAAACTATAAAAGTTAGTTAGGTGAGCCCTAGAAACGTTCAGTATTGGTAAAAAGCAAAAGGTGTTTGCTGATGCGGTCTAAAAATGGCAAAAATAAAGAAAAAAAAGAAAAAATGTGTCATGATGCAACACTTTCGCAAAATAATTTCACATAATGACGATACTGGAGCCTGTGTTATTCGGAAGGCACACACATGCTTGATGACATATGCACTTACATGCGTCACCATGCACGTACACACCGATTGAATGAGGCAGGTGCAATTTCATGTATTTTGTTTTATACCAATTTAATATTGCAGATGCCACTTGGCACTATAAATAAAAAGAAAATGAATTCTGCTAAAGTGCATTTGAGCAAACGGACCAGCCCTCATCAAATGGCAGCTACAAAAAATGTAAAAAATGTACAAAAAAAAAAGAGCCACTACTGGTGGCCGTGTAAGTGGACGTAAGCAATGAGTAGTGGGCAGGTTGGGATTACATACAATAAAGATAACGCTGTTTGTGGTGGACAAAGGAGGTTAAAAACAGCACAGAGAGAGAGAGAAAGCCTGAGCATTGAAGAGTGGGTTGGTAGGACAGAAGTACATCAGAGAAAGAGTAGCACACTAGGAAAAGAGCAACATGGAGCACAGCCAAGCGATTTCTCAAGGGATAAGCCCCTTGTATGACAGCTGGAAAACACATACACTGTCATTAAGTGCTTAATATAAAAGAAACAAAACTATAAAAGTAAGTAGTGGAAGGATACAATGCAGCCAATTAAAAGGATAACCAACAGGCTCTGCTTCAGGGGCGGGACAATCACAAGAAAGGAAGGAAGAGGAATTAAAGCTATTGATTTACAAGCAGGCAAATGAGAGTGACAATAAAGCCAACCAATGGAAGCAGTGGGAGCTATCTAAGCCCATTCTAAGTTCTTAGTATAGCCCACAAAAGGCCTTTGGCTAAAAGGCAGCTAAAAGCTGCCTAATACGTTAAACCTTAAAACGTATAACGACAATAACTTGTTGTGGCCTTTTTCTGATGCCCTTTAAAACGAGTAAAGGTTCCCAACTACCCTAATGTGTTTCTGTTAGCTGCGACTACTTGTAAAAAAGGCAAGCCTCCTTTACTCTCCTGTGCTTAGAGGGCTCTAACTAAATCTCCCGTAAAGCTTGCATTAACAATGTCAACATATTTGGTTAGTGTTTTTACCAAACGCCTACTCCCAAATCCCTTTCACGTGCTTCTCTTGCAAGCTTTAATGTACCTGATTAATCCTGACTCGTCTTAATGCTCTGAGGAATGGAGCAATGACCTCAGCTGAACACCAGCGAAGTGATTAATGTTACATGAGCAGGGATATTTTTTACTCTCCATCCTGAATAAACACAGACATGCTGTATTCGGTTATAGGCCTCTGCTCAATTGGAAATGTAGGCCGGCTTTTCGAAGTAATGTTTCCCACGCAATAAACAGCGTAGAGGAAACATGGCTCCAGTTAAAGAAAACGCTGTTTCAGGCTAAAGTCCCAGTGATCATAAAAGATAGATGGCACAATAAACACAGGCACAGGCAGGACAAACCAATGCCAGGAAGGCCACTGATTACATTTTCCAACTCTCCAGCACCTTCTGAGACATACGCGTCGCACAAAAGGTCTGTGTTAAACAAAATACAGTCATTTTGTCTGGATTTTTTTTCCACAGCTACTGAGAGACGCAATCTGATTTTCCCCGCTGACCGCTTGTGTTTTAAAATATCGTGATTTGGGAAGACAAGCACATAGTTGCTGTGATTGTCAAATATCCTAAATCAAGTGGAGAAAATGCAATAAAGCACAGTTTCCATGGCAACACCTTGAAACCGAGTACCCTGCATTACGAGCCGGCTCTCATCCGCGGTCATTATTTGTTGACAGGCATAAATTGAACTTTAAAACGTTAATTTCAGACACAAAACTGGAATGCTGAACTAAGTGCCATTATTAAAATGTTTCCAGGGCATTCGCAGCACACCAGCACCAGTTATTTTATCATTTATAGAGGCCTAAAAATAAATGCTGATGACTTGAGTCTTTCAGCACTCCCTTCAATAAAAACATGGTAAGTGTGTGTCTCCAAGGCAAATGAAGTCCTATTCCACTCCCCCCCGAGGCCACTGAAAGGATTCTACTGGACTTGAAGGAAGCCTACACTATAACACACGCGCAGTTAAACAAACGTTACAGTGCCTACTTTTGCGCAGAAAAATGTAATAATGTATGAAAGGTAAATAGGCATATATTTCATGTCAAGCAACAAGTTTTACGAGTTTACGTTTTTACGTCCGGTACTTTAAGAAATGACAATACCGGACCAGAAAACATATAAAAACACAAGTCCGCCTGACTAGGGGAACATCTACAACCATAACGCGCCTCCCGTTTATTTTCCCACCAATGTTACACCCGCTTTCACATGTTCAGCTAAACAATGTTCTTATCGTCTAGTAAGGGGAATCAGAAGGCCTGTTTTTCTCACTGCTACCTGTAATCAGTGATTATATGATAACAAACCATTGCACAGCCGACAACAGCTGAAGGGCCTGTGCACGCCACAGACTGACCTACTCACTCTGGTAAATCTGTAACACCTTCTTTAAATAACTTTGTCTTGAGATTTAAAGATGTTATCATTCTTCCTACCTTCAGTTTACACTCTTTTGTAACGAAGCACAGGCATCATGTGGAATTATCGATAACAGCAAAAGTGTCAAACATTGTGCCTCTGCACCGAACATGAAAACAGTCTATGGTACATGTATAGCTAGCTCCGGACCATGGACATTAATTAGGGGTTGCCAGGGGTAGCACTTGCTGGACCTGGTTGCTCACGGCGATGCCTGTCGTTGCCTTTGGGACCCCTGCAGTCTCAGATTTCTGTTTGAGGGTGCAGAAGCCTTCCCATGTTCTTCCTTTACCAGACTCTGCTCAATTGCCTTGTTTCTTTTTCTTTGTTACCACTTGTTGCAGGGGGCAGTGGACTGCTCAGGGGCATTGATGGCCCAGCAGCTGATGACACAAACTGGACACCTGACTCAACAATTGTAAAAATCAGGGCTGTCAATTCTGATATTGAACTTGTGAGGCTCAATCAGAGAGCAGTCTGTGTGCCCAAAGGATCTAGTGGTATACTGGTGAAGGCGATGTGTGAAATCAACCCTACCCAGGGCAAAACTGTAGCAGTGTTAAGTCAGGAAAAGCTGTCTTTCTAATAATTTCTTCCTGCACTGCCCACATAGTGCCTGTCTCTTTTGTTTGGAACTGAATCGTGCCGAGCTGCCCTACGTAAATTATTTATTTATCAGAGAATGAGACGGAAGGCTGTGGATTGTGTACTCATGGAAGTCACTCTGGAGCTGCAGGGCTGCACACAGTCTGGGTCCCTGTACTACAATACTGCCGATCCCTAGCTGTGGTGGACATTTGTAAAGGTAAAATAGTTTTTTCTTTAGCTCCTTCTAGCTTTGTTTGTCTATAATATTACATTTCCAATTTAATGAAATATCAATCATGGCACATTTTCAGTCTTATGAATGCTGTTTGTGTTCATTAAAAACTTTACCTGTTGTGTCGTGAGGTCCTGCCTATGAAGTGTGTCCCTTGCTTACTGTAGCTAAACACTGTGCAGCTGCCTATGCCTACCCTTGTCATCCTGTGATTCCCCCTCTCCCAGTGCTAATTTCTCTTTAACTTAATGCTGCACCTCTACTGCTGAAAGGGGGGACATTTTCACAAACGAGATAGCTCATTTCATCCCTCAAATTACAGTTTGTTAGGGTTAAAAGTATCCAATGACTACACGTCACTGAGGTCTCAGTGTTCCAGTCCTGGTTTTTGCCAATAACCTATTGCTTTCTGAGAGTTACTGCCCTGGTTGTCTTCACTTGATCTATGACAGACGAATGGTATAATTAGCAAAAGCAACTCCCAGGAATGGAGTAATAGCTCTCCATGAGAACTATGCATAACATAGAATATTGGGTAACAGTGAATTATGGGTTTGTTTTTGACTGAGGGGCTCTGAGTGACAACAAACAGATGAGAGTGAAGCTCTAGTTGTCTACGATGCCTCTCAGAACCTTAAGGTGAAAAACATCCCTGTAAGTCAGTTTTTACCCATCTATAATTTTAAGTTGTGTATGGCCCCCAAAATAAACTTCCCTTGCTTTCAACTACTATGCGAGGCAGAGGAGTAATATGGGAGCCACCATAACACAGCTTCACCTTACCTGCAATCCCCAACCAACCTCGACCACCTTCCCTGCCTTTCTCCTCCCTCCTGGAGCTATTCTTTCTGTTTTCTTTCAAAGCAAACAAGCACAGATATCTTGACAGGCTCCAAAAGAGTCCTGCCAACGTGGTCTGGATGGCCTTTATGAAGTAGCAACAGTGGGTAACGAGTTTTGTATCAACTGTTACTACGTCATAGCAGTGAATTTAGAAACTGAAATAAACCATAAAGGCTCTCTATGAAAGCCATACGTAATAAAACCCCTATCATGCCATACAAGTAGCAATACCTTACCCTCTGATTACCCTCCACATACTTTAGTAGTTTCCTTGGCATTAGCTATCTCTAACTGGGAAAAAATGAATAATAATGTCAATCATAATGTCAAAATGAAAATAAAAAATGAAATATAAATGTTTTTAGACTGTATATATTTTCTTTTCAGTGTTCTATCATTGGCTCTGGAACTGCAATGTTTTAAAGGCAAACTGTGAGATAAACTTTTTCCTTATCAGCAATGACAGGAGAACATGTAATAAAATCACATAATGAGAAATACAGGAAGTCATAAGCTACACTTGTTTAAAAAAAAATAATTTAAGAAAATAGTAGAAGAGGTTGAGGAAAAGATTGATATGGAAGATTTCTTTCTATTCTTTAAACAAAAAAACAAGGGAAAAAATAAATCACTCCCGCACTCCCAAAACAAAATATTTGTTGTGTATTGTTTTGCTGTCCGCACTACGGAAAGCAGAAGACAAGCATGGAGACTGAGTATTTTTCTTTGTGGGGTTTCTGGAACCAGAAAGTAAGGTAAATATGTGCAGATGGTCTCTTGGCTACATCTACAAATAGTTTACTATGGACAGAATGTTGAAATAGTGTAATAGTTCTTGAAGCCTCCCTCTACCTCATGCAATTAAATGCGGGAACCTGCAAAAGGCCACAGAGGACCAGGAGCGGCCCTGGGCTTTCATAACCCACTCCCAAGGGCTCTAGCCTACTTGGGAAATGCCCAGTGGTATAAAAGATCTGTCCGGCCCTGGTATTTGGAGCATTTGAAGACATACTCCATCCAATTGTAAATGTATACTTGTTCTATGTCCCTCCTGGTTACCTCTGCACTGAGCATTAGTTTAGCCTACTGACTAGTCCCTAAAGGCCATCTGTGTATAATATCTGCAGCTCCTCTGGGCAATGCTTTTGCATTGATTTTTTTGCTGCTGGAACCTCCCATTTGATGCACGTACATGGCTTTTTTTTCCTGAGTGGCTTCATTTGTCAAAATGCCAATCTCTGCAGGGCTAAGATGTAACTGAGATTGCTTTTGAAACTCCTCAAACCTTGCCTGCACCCTATTTACACACAATTGGTATTTGTTCTATGGGTTTGTCTCCACAGGTACTTTCATTAAAAGAAAAAAACTTCTCTGTGTAAACGTGAAACGGTCATGAGATACTCGAAGCAAAGAAAAAGCTGAGTGATATTGAATTGTGTATTGTCAGTGGAAGCACAAGAGAACTTAGTGGTCTCTATTATTTTCCTTTCCTTGATTTATATGCATAGACTAAGTGGTTTTCACCATTGCTTTCTTTGAAATGTAAGGTCAGTAACAAATTCTTAAAGCTCTACTTGAGAAAGGCACAACGGGGCAGATGCATTTAGCTTAGAAATAGCGAATCCTAAGTAGCATATTTTAAAGAATCGCTTTTTAGAATTTGCTATTTCCTATTAATGGCCGTTTTAGCGATTATTTACCGAATTGGTAAAAATTGCTATCGCAAATAGTGAAAACACAATTGCAACGCTCAAATACAGAAATACCTAATTGCGATTTTGCTAATAGCGATATCGCAATTAGCGAAATCTCTATTAGTGAAATCGCAAATAGCAAGTTGCTTTTGATGCATACTGACGACATCATAACCAGGAAGTCATCCAGTCCATGCTCCATTCAGTGCCCAGAGAGAGTGAAAGGAGGAGTCTGAGTGCAGGAGCAGAGCAGGACAAGCAATTTCTTGGCTTGCAGAGCTGTCCAAGGCAAAATAATGGATTCAACAGCATCAGGGAGAGTGCATCAACCAGGTAGCGCAAGCTCAAGTTAAGTGAGAGAGAAATTGAACACCTCATAGAGGAGGTCATGAGGAGCCATGACAAGCTCTTTGGTAAACTGTCCCTCAAGGTACCAGAGGCAGAGAAGAGGAAAATATGGCTCAGGATCCAGAATAAAGTGAATGCAGAGGGGGTCACCCACCACACAATAGACGGCCTGAAAAAAAGGTGGTACGACCTGCGCAGCCATGCCAAGGAGAGGATTGCGGACAGGCTGAAGGAGGCTAAGAATACTGGAGGGGGCCAGGAAAACTACCTGGAAATACACCCCTGGAGGACCTGGTTGAGTTCACACTCCAACCTGAAGCTGTGGTGGGAGTGACCCAGTTGGATACATCCGGAGGGGCCAGTACTTCACAAGGAAAGATGCATGCAAATGTTAATTTCAAAAGACATATCATAATGTGAACATCACCTCAGTTCAGCTCTAGTGTACAGATACTAGCTCCAGTCCACATTAGCATACAACACCCAAATGCATCATGGGAGTTACAGGCAGATTAGGCAAGTTGGTAGGCAAACACACTATAAGAAAGTTTAACACGTGAACACTGTGTGACAGATAACAATTTAATGAGACCCAAAGTATGCTTAATGTGACACAACATTACCCTTACAACAAATTAGCATTGCACTGTTTAACATCACAGATGCAGCAGAAGGAGAGGTTGAGGACAGTGAATGAAGAGACACACAGGTGACTCAGGCTGAGGCAGAAGTTGAAACACCTCTACCCACAAAGCACAGCTGGAGAGCCGGATGCTGAGAGTGCAGCACCTGCAGGCAAAACATATGAGATCAATTGCAGGCACAACTCTGCAAAATGGCAACCAACATTGCAGTCATGAGCGATTGTATGAGAGAACTCAGAACATCTGTGATGAAAGGCAACAGGCAGAACAATAGGGCCATGCATGAGCTAAGCAGGGTGATGCAGGAGTGTCAGATGACACAGAGAAGAAGGTATCGCCAGTTAATGATGCGCTTAGAAGCCTATACTAAATCGAGCAATCGACTGAGCTCCAACACGGCACTGCTGTTGCGTCGGTCCGTGGCCATGCAGCTAGAAATGAGCCTTTGTTGTGGGGATGTGGTCAGGGCACTGGTGCAGGTAACTAATGCTGTGGAACAAATCCAGACTGCTATTGCTAAGGGCAGCAATGTGATGGGGGAAGAGCACAACACCTCCCGGAGCCTCCATGAGGGATGGAGAAGATGCAGCCGAAAGGCGGTTGGGGGTGCATGGTAGGAAAAGATAGACTGACTTAGGCAGAACAATTCAACTATGGTGAGGTAACCTTTGATAATACCATACCAGTGACTGAGATCCAAGTCCGAAAATGAGGTATTGTTTTTTTTTCTGCATGCAATCACAGTGCTACTTTAGACTTGCTATGTGTGCTTTAACACAACTCTGTAAGGACCTGGTCCAACCCAGGTCAGACTGGGAGCTCAACCTTAGTCCAAATCAAGGTTTCACAATTATATTACTAAATTCGTACATCACTTGTCCCAAATTAAACATACAATATGCTATACAAAGGTTCTGGTTGATAATATTCGTTTTTACTGAACGTAATAAACCAAGTTCATAAAGCTTAAACAGATCTAGAAATTGTACATTTGAAATCAAAAAGCTTTTGCTTAATACATTGTTATCTCACACATGTATATATCATTTTTTGCGTTTTCCAAAAATTACATGTATAAATGATACACATCAAAACATATCCCAATGCATTTCGGGTCACTTGTGGACCCTTCTTCAGGGGATGATCCTTTCCAATCGATACTGGTCCTTGATATTCAATTAATGTTCTGTTTATAAGCACTTCAATACTATATTTCAGGCACTGCGAAAATAATAATAGCCATAACGAGAATGTGAGTTTGGGCGTGAAAATAAAAAATTTAGCCGCAGCTACGCTAGATCGTATATTGTTAAGAAAAGCCTACTAAAATGCTATAGTGAAGGCTCTGTGAAACTAAAAGGTCATAACGAAAATGTAAGTGTGAGTGTGAGCTAGTACAATGCCAATATTTAAAGGATTAACCGTGACTGCGCTGAAGTACCAAGGTGTTAAGGAAAGCCTGCTGCCACATGTGAATTCTCTCAACCCTCTAGCGTTAAATAAAACGAGCCATTCACCAGACACTGAGTGATTAAGACCTACGAACCAAGTGCATCTCGTGTACAACTATATAAAGAATACCGGCTTACCCAACGTGCAAAAACTGCAGTTGGTTGTCTCAAGGACCAAAAGAAATCGTCCGGTTCTGAAAATACATATGTACATGTGTTAATCACCAACTATTATGGGGAACAGAACATCACTCGTGCGCAATCAATTCAAAAAGTGTACTGGCTTACCAAAAGACGGGTATTGCAAACCAAGATTCGATTCTTCCCGCTGGCAGCGGTATATCAAAGACAAAATGGCCAAAACTTCCTGAAATGTAAAGTAACGAGTATATCAGTCACCCGCCTGAGCTTTGTCCGTGTTCTAAAGAATCCCGAGAAGCGGAGAACGCTTGGACGATTCCTACCTCCGTTGTAATGGCGTGCTCTGACCCTCGACCTCAAACTTCTTCCGGTAACAACATCCGGTCCAGCTAGAACTCCATATATAGTGTTACGCCCTATCCTTGAGCTAATTTCCATTTCTAAATCCCTTGGTCTTAAAGGGCTCGACACTTATTCGAGGCCGTGAACACTGTCGGAGAAGTACTAAAGGGAGTGCCTATCTTTTAGTACGTGTCTTGTAATAAACGCGGCAATTTTGTAAAGAGAACTCGGCGCTTATTCTAGGCCGTGAACGATGTCAAGAAGTGCTTATTCTGGTGCCAATCTTTAGTGCATGATGTATGATGGACGCGGCGGATATTCTAACAGTGGCATAATACTCTTTTAAGGTGAATCTCATGGTGAAAAATAGGAAATATAAACAAATAGCATTTTGAAACAAAGAAACATTAGTGAAAATGCAAAGCAATGAAAAGTGCAACTTAAATAGACTCAATTAAGATTGATGTCGTGCTCTTGACAATGATATGCAAATAACACACGTAAGGTCCTAATGCCTTCATGTAAACTACGAACATAGAAAAAATTGCCTATGCCCCCAAGTAAATTGAAGTACAAACTGACTTCCAGTACGAGTAAACCACAATTTGTTAGTTTACACAAAACATTTTATGTTTGTTAATTGAATACTCAGTTTACAAAAAAGAGAGAAAATCACAATAAGCAGAACTCAGATCACTATCAACCTCACGGTTGAGTCATATATACATTCACAAACAAATCAAAAGTGCAATACCCAACAAAATAGTGAACAATTTACAAAAAACATTAGCTTATTCACAAATGCCAACATCACATTGAATACATGGACCATAAAACACTTTTTACATTTGAAAAACCAGGGTTCTTTATAAATGTCTAGAAACCCAGAGAGAAAGTGAGAAACATTTATTTGAACCAATTGTTATGCTCACAGAGCCTGAATGGGAGCTATTCAAATGAATTTCAGGAACCAAAAGAGGTTTCCGTAATAAATGGCAATTTAGGAAAAAACGACTGCCGACGCGTTTCGAATCCTGATTAACAGCTTGCAGGATTCTCATCAGGGCGGATTCTATCTAGTCCATGGGCACTGTTTAAAATGAAAAAACAAAAGCATAATTTTACTAACTGGCGCGACTTCTAACCATTAATCTCCGGGCCACCAATCTCTCTTCACCATCAGCGACATAGATGTAGCTTGGCTTCCACACAAACGCAGGTAACTGATCAACAGATGGTTATCCAACCTCCCCTCCCTGCGCACCCGGCCAACGCTCACTGACTCTATTACTTTGTTGCAGTGCGGGCCACCGAGCACAGACGACATTCCTTCCAATTCGTGACTAACTGTGGGCAGGAATCACACAAGGTACAAACTGTTTTTGTTACCTAACTGCCCGGAGATTAATGGTTAGAAGTCGCGCCAGTTAGTAAAATTATGCTTTTGTTTTTTCATTTTAAACAGTGCCCATGGACTAGATAGAATCCGCCCTGATGAGAATCCTGCAAGCTGTTAATCAGGATTCGAAACGCGTCGGCAGTCGTTTTTTCCTAAATTGCCATTTATTACGGAAACCTCTTTTGGTTCCTGAAATTCATTTGAATAGCTCCCATTCAGGCTCTGTGAGCATAACAATTGGTTCAAATAAATGTTTCTCACTTTCTCTCTGGGTTTCTAGACATTTATAAAGAACCCTGGTTTTTCAAATGTAAAAAGTGTTTTATGGTCCATGTATTCAATGTGATGTTGGCATTTGTGAATAAGCTAATGTTTTTTGTAAATTGTTCACTATTTTGTTGGGTATTGCACTTTTGATTTGTTTGTGAATGTATATATGACTCAACCGTGAGGTTGATAGTGATCTGAGTTCTGCTTATTGTGATTTTCTCTCTTTTTTGTAAACTGAGTATTCAATTAACAAACATAAAATGTTTTGTGTAAACTAACAAATTGTGGTTTACTCGTACTGGAAGTCAGTTTGTACTTCAATTTACTTGGGGGCATAGGCAATTTTTTCTATGTTCATATTGTGAGGCCCTGCCTACCCTCCTTCCCATTGGGCCCAGCCACATTTTGTGTGTTCCTTCATGTAAACTACAGCATAAACAGTTATCAATAATATGGAAACGGTCTGAACAATAAAGAACATATTTACCCGTGTCCATAAGGCCACTCGTTCGTATTATAACAGTGCATGTTGAATCAAATAAGTTTATGGGGTCTCTCTCATAATTCATCCCAATATAACAAGACAATCGAGAGTACGTTACCACAAAAACGGTCTGAACAATAAAGAACATATTTACATTATGACAGTGCATGTTAGATCAGATCATGTCATGAGGCCTCATATTTACATTATAACAGTGCATGTTACATCAAGTCATGTTCATGGGGCCACATTCGTAATTCATCAGTTCATAAAAAACACAACATCTCATATTGATCATTGAGCCCCCCCGGTGTGAGGGTACCTAATTTCCTAATCCAGACAGTTTCTCTACGGGACAAAGCCACATTATGATCTATTCCTGAGTGTTTTTCTACCACTTCTAATACTGTGTATCTCAATTGTGGTATAGTGTGTGATGCATTGATCCAATGTGTCGCTAAGCTGGAAGTGGTGGATTTGTTGCGAATTGTGCTTTTATGCTCTATAATTCGAGTCTTCATTTTTCTAGATGTGCGACCCACATATGTGAGTCCACATGGACACTGTATGGCATAAATGACTCCTGTAGAGTTACAATCAGCGTTGAGTTTCAAAATAATGTCTTTACCAGTTTGTGGATGTGAAAAAGTCTTGCTCACTATTGTGTTATTGCACTGTCCACAGTTATAACACTTTCTCATCCCTTTGAAAGTGGTCTCCTGGTTTCTTCGAGGTTTTTAAAGTATTTCCCTTATGTTCTTAGCACGAGTATGTGCTATAATAGGAAATTTTTTGAATATGTGAATGAAATCTGGTTCATTCACGATCATTTCCCACCGCTTTTTCAATATTTGTCTGATCCTATGAGATTGGGTGGAATGTTTCATGACAAAAACTATACGTTCATTTGGTGACTTCTCAGTTTTTTTTAACAAATTTTCACGATCAATTTGTCGTACTCGTTGTTCCGCGTCTTCTAGTACCTTTTTAGGGTAGCCTCTCTCGGTGTACCTGTTTAATTGCTCTTTGATTGAACGTTCACATTCACCTGCATCCGATGAAATTCTTTTGATGCGCATGAGTTGTGATGTGGGCAAATGATTCTTCAAGTTTCTCGGATGTGCACTGGTGTAGTGCAACGCATTGTTAACATCCGTGGGTTTACGGTAGACAGTGGTTGAAATACCTTGTGACGTTTTTTGTATTTCTATGTCCAAGAAATGTATCCTTTGATCTTGAATATCATAAGTGAATTTGATTCGTGGGTTACATTCGTTCAGTTCTTGAATTCTTTCAACTAGTTCTTGTTTGGTACCCCGCCAGAGGACCAAAATGTCATCAATGTACCTTAAAAATAGTATCAGGTTGTCCGTCCATCTGTTGTCTGTGTGTATATGCTGTTGTTCAAAATGTGCCATAAATGTGTTAGCATAAGCTGGCGCTCCTGAAAAGCCCATTGATGTACCTGTTTTCTGCAGAAAATATTGCGATTGCCAGTTGAAATAACTGTGAAATAGTGAAAAGTGTAACAATTCAAGTAAAAACACACACAGTTGTTGATCTAAATTTGATTGTAACAGTCTCCATTCTATGGCTTCCAAACCTTCCATATGGGCAATCGACGTATAAAGTGCCACCACGTCTATGGTGCACAGTATTGTCCTGTCGTCAATGAGATCGTTTACTTCTGATAATTTTATTAAACAATCTGTAGTGTCTTTCAAATATGTTCCCCATGATTGTACTAGAGGCTGCAAATAATGATCAACATAACGTCCAACTGGTTCATGTATGGATCCGCATCCAGCTACAATGGGTCGAAATGGTGGGTCCTCTAAGCTCTTATGAATTTTTGGGAGCATGTATATATGTGGCACTAGCGGTTCAGTAGTTTTCAAGTATCTAGCCGTATTAGTGTTAATGGTACCAGCGTTTTCTGCTTTAATGATAATCTCATCTAGAAATGCACTAAACTCCCGAGTGGGATCCTGTTCAAGTTGTATGTACGTGGCTGTGTCATGCACATGCTCCTCTACCTTTTGATCATAAAAAGTAGTGTCCATGATTACAAGTGCTCCTCCCTTGCCCGCTGGTTGAAAAGTAATGGACGTGTCCTGTCTCAAATTGTTCAAAATGCGTTTTTCACTTTTGGAGAGATTGGAATTCTTGGGTGTTTCATACTTGATGGATTCTAAATCCTTTTTCACAAGAGTCTCAAAATTATCCAATATTTTGTGCGAGATAGGGGACATGAATTTACTTTTGGGCTTGAATACTTCCCTGGGTCGCTGTGACCCGTTTGATGTTGTAGTGGAAAAAAACCACTTAAGTCTCAATTTTCGTAAAAATTTGAAGAGGGCTATTTCCGTTTCCAATCCATTTGATACATAGGTGGGAACAAATGAGGTCCCTTTGTTTAAAATGTTCAGTTGCTCCGTCGACAATTGTCGACTCGAGATCCACACCACTAAGTTACCTTTTTCGTGACTACTCTCTGCGGTCTTCCTCCTTCTGGAACTTTTTTTACTACTTTGTCCCCTCCTGATCCGTTTGTTCTTGCTTCTGTTGATAAGTCGGGTGGGTGGGTTGCTGATTGTCCTTCCGCTAAAAAAGAAGGTTTCACGCCTCTTGATGACCCTGATGCTGTTGGTTCTTGAGACTCTGTGCTCACGACAGGAGCTGGAGCCCTTTGTAGTGATAAGTCTTCGTCCTGTACTATGCTTTCCTCTGATGACGTTTGTTTAGGAATCGGTCTGCTTGTAAATCTTCTTTGTGCATAGGCTTCCGCCCACGAACCAGATTTCATTCACATATTAAAAATTTTTCCTATTATAGCACATACTCGTGCTAAGAACATAAGGGAAATACTTAAAAAACCTCGAAGAAACCAGGAGACCACTTTCAAAGGGATGAGAAAGTGTTATAACTGTGGACAGTGCAATAACACAATAGTGAGCAAGACTTTTTCACATCCACAAACTGGTAAAGACATTATTTTGAAACTCAACGCTGATTGTAACTCTACAGGAGTCATTTATGCCATACAGTGTCCATGTGGACTCACATATGTGGGTCGCACATCTAGAAAAATTAAGACTCGAATTATAGAGCATAAAAGCACAATTCGCAACAAATCCACCACTTCCAGCTTAGCGACACATTGGATCAATGCATCACACACTATACCACAATTGAGATACACAGTATTAGAAGTGGTAGAAAACCACTCAGGAATAGATCATAATGTGGCTTTGTCCCGTAGAGAAACTGTCTGGATTAGGAAATTAGGTACCCTCACACCGGGGGGGCTCAATGATCAATATGAGATGTTGTGTTTTTTATGAACTGATGAATTACGAATGTGGCCCCATGAACATGACTTGATGTAACATGCACTGTTATAATGTAAATATGAGGCCTCATGACATGATCTGATCTAACATGCACTGTCATAATGTAAATATGTTCTTTATTGTTCAGACCGTTTTTGTGGTAACGTACTCTCGATTGTCTTGTTATATTGGGATGAATTATGAGAGAGACCCCATAAACTTATTTGATTCAACATGCACTGTTATAATACGAACGAGTGGCCTTATGGACACGGGTAAATATGTTCTTTATTGTTCAGACCGTTTCCATATTATTGATAACTGTTTATGCTGTAGTTTACATGAAGGCATTAGGACCTTACGTGTGTTATTTGCATATCATTGTCAAGAGCACGACATCAATCTTAATTGAGTCCATTTAAGTTGCACTTTTCATTGCTTTGCATTTTCACTAATGTTTCTTTGTTTCAAAATGCTATTTGTTTATATTTCCTATTTTTCACCATGAGATTCACCTTAAAAGAGTATTATGCCACTGTTAGAATATCCGCCGCGTCCATCATACATCATGCACTAAAGATTGGCACCAGAATAAGCACTTCTTGACATCGTTCACGGCCTAGAAGAAGCGCCGAGTTCTCTTTACAAAATTGCCGCGTTTATTACAAGACACGTACTAAAAGATAGGCACTCCCTTTAGTACTTCTCCGACAGTGTTCACGGCCTCGAATAAGTGTCGAGCCCTTTAAGACCAAGGGATTTAGAAATGGAAATTAGCTCAAGGATAGGGCGTAACACTATATAATGGAGTTCTAGCTGGACCGGATGTTGTTACCGGAAGAAGTTTGAGGTCGAGGGTCAGAGCACGCCATTACAACGGAGGTAGGAATCGTCCAAGCGTTCTCCGCTTCTCGGGATTCTTTAGAACACGGGCAAAGCTCAGGCGGGTGACTGATATACTCGTTACTTTACATTTCAGGAAGTTTTGGCCATTTTGTCTTTGATATACCGCTGCCAGCGGGAAGAATCGAATCTTGGTTTGCAATACCCGTCTTTTGGTAAGCCAGTACACTTTTTGAATTGATTGCGCACGAGTGATGTTCTGTTCCCCATAATAGTTGGTGATTAACACATGTACATATGTATTTTCAGAACCGGACGATTTCTTTTGGTCCTTGAGACAACCAACTGCAGTTTTTGCACGTTGGGTAAGCCGGTATTCTTTATATAGTTGTACACGAGATGCACTTGGTTCGTAGGTCTTAATCACTCAGTGTCTGGTGAATGGCTCGTTTTATTTAACGCTAGAGGGTTGAGAGAATTCACATGTGGCAGCAGGCTTTCCTTAACACCTTGGTACTTCAGCGCAGTCACGGTTAATCCTTTAAATATTGGCATTGTACTAGCTCACACTCACACTTACATTTTCGTTATGACCTTTTAGTTTCACAGAGCCTTCACTATAGCATTTTAGTAGGCTTTTCTTAACAATATACGATCTAGCGTAGCTGCGGCTAAATTTTTTATTTTCACGCCCAAACTCACATTCTCGTTATGGCTATTATTATTTTCGCAGTGCCTGAAATATAGTATTGAAGTGCTTATAAACAGAACATTAATTGAATATCAAGGACCAGTATCGATTGGAAAGGATCATCCCCTGAAGAAGGGTCCACAAGTGACCCGAAATGCTTTGGGATATGTTTTGATGTGTATCATTTATACATGTAATTTTTGGAAAACGCAAAAAATGATATATACATGTGTGAGATAACAATGTATTAAGCAAAAGCTTTTTGATTTCAAATGTACAATTTCTAGATCTGTTTAAGCTTTATGAACTTGGTTTATTACGTTCAGTAAAAACGAATATTATCAACCAGAACCTTTGTATAGCATATTGTATGTTTAATTTGGGACAAGTGATGTACGAATTTAGTAATATAATTGTGAAACCTTGATTTGGACTAAGGTTGAGCTCCCAGTCTGACCTGGGTTGGACCAGGTCCTTACAGAGCTGTTAGACAAGGGATTGTGGGCACAATTCACAACTGGGATGCTCCCATACTCACGCAACTTTCATTTACATATGGAAGAGTAGGTTTAAACTGGGAAGGTGTGCAGGCTAGATAGTTACATTGCTGCTTTAACACAACTACATGGTTTAATGCAAGTAAATTGAGTACAGTTCAAACATGCTGTGTCGTGTCTCATCATTTCTCACCTCAGAAATAATGTTGTGTAATTTCTGCACGTCTCCTTTGCCCTTCTGCTGAGCTTGCCCCAGGTATTGGTCATAGTTGTGGCCCTTGCTGGTTGTCCTCCTCAGGCTCACTGTCGGTCAGTTCAATGGGTATGCCTCTCCTATTAGCAATATTGTGCAACATGGCACATGCAGCTACAATCCTGCAGCAGGTCTGGGGCCGGTACTGCAACGCTCCGCCAGTATTGTTGAAGCAGCGTAAGCGACTTTTCATCAGCCCAAATGTGCAGTCAATGACATTTCATGTGGCAATGTGTGCTGTATTATACCTCTGCCCATTTTGGGTGGCTGGGTTGAGGTAGGGTGTCAATATGTAGTTTCGCACTGCGTATGCGCTGTCACCTACAGGGTAGTGAGCAAAGGGTTAGTGTCAGTTATGCATTGCCATTTGGCCATTGTGTGAGAGGAATCATTATATATGTTCACCAAGCAGATGTCCTTCACCAAAATCACCCCTGAGCAGACGGGTGTGTATGCCACTGTGTCAACATATATATGTGTCATGTGTGCTTCCAGGGTATTGAGCCACAATGTCTGTTATGATATAGTTAGCATTGCAGATTACTTGTATATTGAGTGAATGATAGGATTTACAGTTCCTAAAAATGTATTCATTCACTGCTGGTGGACACATGGCAACATGCGTACAATCTATGCAACCAATTACATGTTGAAACCGGACTACCTGGTAGAAGTAATGTTTGGTCTTATTCAATTCCTGTGGGGTTGTAGGGAAGGTAATGTGGTTGTCGATCCTTGTAATCATGGCGCTGCATTAGGGGTTCCAATTCTGCAACTATATCAATGATCATGGCACTATTTAGCCTGTACTTGTCGTATATTTCATCATCTGTTTGTCCCAACAATGTAAAGCAGACTCTGAAAATGCATCTTGGCTGCTGCTTGGAGCCTCATCCTCCTCACCATCACGTAGAGCGCTGCCATTGTGGAAGATTTAGTGGCCTTTTGAGTCAGTTTAAATAGGGTTCTAAGGATTAGCACCTGTAGGGCTTCTTTACTAATGGTTACCACCTGATTGTGATCCTCCTTAAATTGCGCTTGCAAAATAGCGAATTTCGTTGAAATCACTAATTGCGATTTTTCATGCATGTGTTTGCGAGTCCTTAATTGCGAATCGCTATTTGGTATTCGCAATTAAGGAAATCGCAAATAAGGAATCACTAAATTGAGGTTCGTAAATTAAGCGATTCCTTAATTTTGTGATTTTCATGGTTTTTCTCAGTTTTGGGTTCATGCATTGGGAGTAGCTAAATTGCGCTCGCAAACAGGCTTTTTTTGCGAAATGCAAATTTTGCGTGCGCAATTTAGCTTGCTGCATGTGCCTGAAAGTATTAGAGGGCAAAGGTAATTTGACCTCCAAAGTAGTTAAGATCACAGCAAAGGAAACTCACCATACCTCTAACATTCGGACAGAGTTATTTAGAAGGCAAAGCTTTTGTGGTGCGAGAACCAATTCTCTGAAATAGAAAACAAGATGTAAGTGAAGTTGGTTAATTGTTGACTTGTTGGAATGCCACATATTTGGGAAAGCATCTTTAATTTGAAATGCATGCACTTCTGCTGCTGTTAGCTTTGCTCTGATATGTGGCAAAAGCAGTAAGACCCTGTGGAATGGCAAACTGAATTGTTAAATTATTAATAGTAGGGTCCTGGTACTAGGACAGAAGCAAAGGGCAGTTAATGTCTCACCAAAGGTGTTCTTTTGAATGCTGTATCATGCTGTGTGGCTGCTATTTGTTGGTGTCAAAATCCAAAATGTAACCAAGAAGCGTTATTTTGATGTTGTTTTAACATCATTTATTGTGTTTTATTGTATCAGTTTATGTGTTGGGGCTGTGGGTCAAAATATGATGTCCAAGCAAATGGTAGAATTGCTAGATAGATCTTGAAAAAAGGAAGGCAAGCTGTTGTTAGACTACTGTAGTTCCATTTGTAATAGAACCATGTGCTAGAATGTCGCCAAGACAATGCTGGGGAGCGTTCGGAGGCTGACGGTTAGTCTACCAGGGACGAGGTGCCAGGATGGTCGTGTGCTGTTGTATCTCAAATTAAACAACAGAGCTCTGCACATATTTCCTGTTTCTTCTTGTTCATTGTAACACAAGATTACTAGCATTTGTAGATCATGGTGAGTAAGTACACCCAATTAGCTGGTCAGAGTGCCTCGTACCCAAGGATGACTATGCTTGGGAAGACATGTCTGAAAAATTACCATCTCAAGAGTTTTCTGTAGAAAAAGTGTCTGTAATGTGCAGGGAGCTTACTTCTTGTATATCAGAGTCACTGTTTGATTTCAGTGACCGGCATGGCAATAACGCCCCCCTCCCCCAAATAGTGCAGCATGGCAGTTTTGAATGGATCATTCATGCCGGCGGATCTGGCTGAGGCTCTGCTAACAGCAATTCAAGGGTTCCCCACCTGTAAATGGTGTGGCAGAACCGAAAAGCTGCTGAGCTCCTACTCTGCCATTTACTAAATAGCCTCTACAGTCAAGCTGCTAAATTTTCATTAGCTTTCTCTTTATGAGATTTTTTTGCAGAATAAAGTAGGGTATTTTGTAATAATCCAGACGGATTAGTGCTACCTAAAGGTTTGCTTGAACATGTATAGAGTAGTCTGGACACAGAGAGCTGGAAGTTAGTACAGTCAATTGATAAAGCGAATAGACAAAACTACAGGGCAATTCATGCCCCCGCTGAACGACTTTCTAAAAAGCGATAAAGCTCTGTTTCTAAGTATTTAGGGAAAACAAAAACCCAAGAACAATTTAAGTTAACATTATATGGAGTAATGAGTTACTACACATGTGAATGTGACCTGTAACTTCATTGACCTTTCATGGAACTTTCAAAGCATTTATATTGCCTGAAATGTGCGTGGAATGTGTGGTTTTAAAACAGGCCCATTTTATGCTCCACTGCATGATATTTGTGATAGAATCACTTCATACGGATCTGACAGTGTTACGATAACCAACCACCGCAGCGCTGAGCTCTCTGAACTCTGAGTCCTGCCAGTTACAAGCGCAATGACATGTTGTTTTTCGAAACTGGCCAATTCAAACTGACTTGATCGTGTCAAGACGTACAACAAAAAGGCATTGAATGGCAGATTTTTGACAGAAAGAAACTGCTCACTTCGTGAGTGCCACACTACAGAAAGAAAAAACAGCCATGCAAAAGCAGACTTTCAACTGCATAGACAGACAAGCAAGACAAGCATTGTCAAAAGCAATATTTCACGCCTTTATAACATGTGTTTCAAGCTATTGGATTTGCCATTGCTTGCTTGTAATCATATACAATTCCCAGGAGCAACGCATAGACCATTTTGGACAAGGGTATTCAAAGTTATGGACAGCAATGTCCAAAAAGGTTTGGGTTTCAATACGTTGTTTACAACATTATTCAGATAGCCTAGGTGTGTCTCTGAAACAACTAATGTAGGGAGTCAAATACATGCCAGACATAACAAACATGACCGTAAATTGACATTATAAAAAAAACAATTCCTCCAAAATGTAAACTTAGGACATAATGTAAATATTGCTCAGCATTTATAGAGAATAAATGCATCAAACGTGGTCAATGAACTAAATGGACACACAGTGCTAGTGAAAAAGTGATTTCACCTATGAAAGGCTATGTATATATGTGGACTTTATATAGTACAATGTGAAACATAGAAAGAAATGTCAAACTGTCTTGTTACTGTCATGAGTATGTGAACAATGTTTCGACTGAATGGAAATAAAACAGGTCATCATCAGATCCAACAATAATTTTGCTGTGCACAGTTAGTAGTCAATGTCAAGTTTGATTAGGGTTTGAATATGGGGAGGTGACAGGACGTACTTAGCCAGCAATAGAGTGTACAGATCTGAAAGTAGTGGAAAATCAATTCCCACAAGTCTGGCGCTTACCAAAGAGAATTTATCCAGGAGATAAAATGACTCATGTGTAGTATACTTGTAGTATACTTGTAAAGCGCACAGCTGCCCCAGCAACGGGGCGTCCCGGCGCTGTATAACTCTGGGGAACCCGTCCTGGCTTTCCCTGTGGGATAGTCCCTTGCTGGGAGTCCCCAAGGTGGAGCCAGGCATCCCCGGAATTGGTGGGGCCGTTGTGGAGATTATGTTATACAAGGGGGGTTGTACCCATATGGTCAGTGGGACCTGGGTGATCAATAGCGTTATATATAGAGGGTCCCAGACCAAAACACAATTCCTGATTTTGAACACACACTATTTAAATGAATTTTAGAAACACACACTAAATGAAGGTGAACAGTGTTTTTAATCCACTGTACCAGGCAAACAATGAATGTTGAAAAATCAGACATTAAATATACATGATTCAATGCGCCCACAAAGGGAGGGGGAGGGGGAAGGTGCAGGGAGGGGGATGTATTTCACTAGATTTTACATCACTAGTTAACATTCAAGAACAACAACATAATACATAGTTCAAAACATAATTCCACATACATGAAAAACATGGAACATGACATATATCATAGCAAAAGATTCCTAAGGAGATACTCCTATAATGATTAATATATCAAACTAGGGTTAGGAGTTCCTTGTTGTAAGGTGTAGATGTCTACGTTTCGACCCCGATGGTGTAGGACAGTGGATCCTTACTGCGTGGGTCTTCGTCAGGACGTGATAGGTGAAGGGGAGGGGAATGATGGGGCGTTTAACTCTGCGCAAAAAAATATAATAATAATAATAATTGTTACTCAACCGGTCTCAAATGAGTCCCGACACAACTACAAAAAGAAGGACAATAGAGTCCATTTATTAAAAATCAAAAGAAAGGAAAAGGTAGGAGGTTCATACCAAGTGAGAAATACTGGGTGGGCTAAAAGCCAAATAGTTATCTCATGCCACAGAGCAACAAAAGAACTGCCATATGTGTCTAAAAACCTTAAAAACCTTTATTACCAATGTGACCCAATGAGACAGGTAGGATTTAACTGGAAAAGACTCTTACACGACAAGGCATTAAATACCTGGCACACCGGGAAAATCTCGTCAGACGGTTATGCACAAAGGGGGGGGCGGCTACCACGTGTGAAGTCAAGATCTGCCGTATGTAATCAAAATTAAAAATCACATTTGTAAGCAAATCCCAAGTAGGGTGTTGAGACTGAGGTAAGGCTGTATAGATAAAGGCCCTACCTTGTTGTAAGCACCAAGGGTTGAGTCATGGATCAAAATGATTACCGGCTACATCTGAAAGCAACGGTGAACAGCGTGTCAGTAGCACAGTCGCTATCTCAAATGAATCAATGAAGACTCAATACAGCTCAAAACTCACCAGTGTGGGTTGTACACCGTGCTAAGCCGGCTCTTTATCCACAAATTAATTGACGCACGCTGTCAAGCTTGGCTCCGCATTATTACTCTGCAAAAACATTGATAGACATCTTAGGAAAACGCCCAGCGTTTTAGAAATAACCCAGCGTTTTAGAAGCACGTCTTGCTGCTCCCAGCCAAGGGGAAGACTCACCCGCAATAGGGTTTGAAGGGCCAACCAGCCTTATTCCTAAAAAGACCTTTTTCAGTTGGGGCGCGTTGTCAAAAAAGCATCTGCAGTGAACAAATCTGCAATATACAAGGTGAAAGGCTGCTTAAGGAAAAAGCCCAGCGTTAACAAATACGCATGGCTGTTCCCAGCCAGAGGGGAGACTCACCCGCAATATTGTGGAAAAAGCCAAACCGGTATTTTCTCTCCGACCAAATCAGGGAAAACCTCGTCGTGGAGATTAGGCAAGCTAATGCCCAGAGTTGTCGAGTGGAACCCTGATTAGAGTAAGCACCGAAGCGAGAATTATCGAGTCCGCTGACCAAGGTCCACGACCCTGCCGCGTCGGGAATTGAACCCTGGTCCTGGGCCAACTTCTGCTCTCAGGCCTGCTGCCTCTTACCAGTGAGCCACACTACTCCACTCCATGAGAGGTCCACTCACCAGTAATTATGATAAGAGGTGCACAAGGTATACTTGTGTTTCAAAAAGGGAGGACTATAATGTGGCCAGGGTACGAAATTAGAGGAGCAGGGAAAATTAAAAAAACTAAAGATACCAGGTCGGTCACACTCGGATCAACCTCCCAAACGCTGAACAGCCAAGTATCTTCCTTCAAAAAGATTTCTTTGAAGGATTCTGAAAGTTTGATTCTAAAAGCTCATTCTGTCTTGCCGTTGGACCTCTGCCCACCACACATTCTCAAAAGGGCTTCTAAGTCCTTGAATTCACAAATCAATGCCCTCTTTAACTTTTCTCTTGAGTCTGGTTCAATGCCTGCATGTTGGAATGAGGCATTGGTCCTTCCACTTTGTAAAAAAACCCTAACTTGGATCCTACACATCCTACCAGCTACAGTTCTATCTCACTTCTACCTGCTTGTGGAAAGATGCTGGAATCTGTAGTTATTTCCAGATTACCAGTTTTATTGAGGTAAATAATCTGGGCACAGAGATACCATTGTCATTCTGCTAGACATATTGGTGGATTTTGACGCAATGTCGCATGATATTCTCCTGTAAAGACTGGAAAAAGTGGGAAGACTGCAGCACACACTGCATCCATTGAATCAAAAGCCAAGGCAGTGACGTATGCCCTCTGCAAACTGAATTTTAAACTAAGTAGTCCGACAACTGGACCCATCAGAAAGGTTATGAGAGCCAAATTACTCCCCTCGATTACATACAGCCAACTAGCATTTCCCGTGGCATCCATTAACATCATGGAACGCGCCAATTGCCGGGCATTTAAACAGATCTTTCATATACCTGCCCATGCTCGGAACACCTCGGTGCGCCTTGAATTCGGGCTAAACAAACAGCGCCATGAACATTGGGCATCGTTTGTTCGGTACTACCGATGGGTTTGTGCTACCCCCCCCCCCCAAACACAATGAAGGCAATCTTGAAGGAAATTTTTGTGAAAAGCAACAACTTGTGGGCCAACGGCCTTTTAACTGCTTGCACTGAATTGCACCTTGACTTGTCCAACTGGCAGGATTTTATTTATCAACCCGGAATTTTAAAAAAACATTTTAAAGAAACAAGTTAGATTGCTATCCAAGTAAGAGGACTTAAAGGAACTAGAGTCATCCAGCAGCAACATCAGGCTATTAGCCAGTTCCTTCCACGATAAATTGAGCCAGCCATACCTTGACTCTGCCCTGAATAAGTCAATTTTAAAGCAAATTTTGTCAGTGAGATTGATGGTACTACGGATAAAAGACATCAACAGCCATTGCAAAACATTAGAGGATGTCACTACTTGCAGATTGTGTCACTAGTATGAGGAATCCTTGGTACACATGGTCTGCAATTGTCACCGTTTGAATTATGCACACCGCACTTTACTGAAACCCTTGTTTTTAAAATATGGGATACGCACCTGCTTAGATGCCATGAAACTTCTTTTTAAGCTGGAGATCCCAATGGAACTAGCAAGATTAGCTAAATTTGCCCACAAGGTGAAGGAACTATTACATAATGACTCAGTCAATGACTAGAGACAAACTGTAGTTTTAATCTTGCGGTCCCCCTTTTTTCTTAAATTAGCAATCACCAGAATGTTTTAAAGAAACGAATATGTCTTATATATTACTAACAGTTTCGTTAAATGAAATGATCATGTTTTATTTATGCTCCAAAAGTGTCTGGACGGAGTGTTCTCCAACCAGCCTTTTTCTTTTTGTTAACAATTTTAATTAATTGAAACAATAAACAAATACAATAGAATACAAAGACTGGAAAAAGCAGGAATTGTCGGCACGGTGTGGAAATGGATCAAATCTTTTCTTTCCAACTGTAAGCAAGAAGTCCACCTCCCTCCATTTACATCGGAACACATAGAGGTAATTTGCGAAGTACAACAGGGATCAGCCTTGAGCCGTGTCTCTTTAATATAAACTTTGCCTCCTGTGCTTCTATTGTTCAAGTGTGGGGTTTAAATTTGGTGTCCTAAGCTGATAAAACCCAGTTGATATTTGCTTTCAAAGACCTGGACACCTCAGTCTCAGTCAATATTCAGGGTTGCCTATCTGCAATAGCAGATTGGATGCATAAAATCTGTCTTTGCTTTAACCGAAATTTTGATATTTGCTGCATTCCCATATCAGACCTGACCCATCTGTGACCTACTGAAATGGGAATCCCCCCAATACAATCAACCTCCTGCCAAAAATTTGAATAAAGCTAGACAATGCTCTCTCATTTCAGCTATTTGTCAGTACTACCACAGGAGTTTGTTTCTCACTGTTGAAAACATTAAGAAATACTCTTAAACTCCTTCCAGAACCCACCAGGAGCAATACCACTGACTCAGTGTCAGTGAAATTGCTCTCCCTCCCTCGCAGCTCCACCATTAAGTGAGGCCTTCCCCCAAACCCCTGCACTCGCGAGTGTTGGTGTTCGAGGCCCTCCTCCACCTGCAGGTTTCACCTGCACCTCATCCCTAGTGGTCCAATGGACCTCTGTCTCCATTCTCTTGCTCTGCTTTTTCTCTCCTTTTTTACTAATTTTTTCCCTCACTTCTATCTCCCCCTTCACTCTCCTTCTGGGTCTTAACCTCCATTTTTTGCCGTTTTTCTCTCATTTCAAGCTCCCCCTTCACTGTCCTATGTCTTTCCTCCGTTTTTCACTCGTTTTTTACCCTCATCTCAATCTCCCCCTTTAACTCTCCTGTAGCCTCTGTGTCTTTCCTCCAATCTTTCTTGGACTTTAGCTGCCTTATTTGCATTTTTCTCTCTCTTTTTGACTTTTTCTTTTTGCCTTTTTTTAGCCCGTTTTTCCCAGCCGCTGCTGCCCCCCGTGGCCCCTCTCCCCCAGCACAACCGGCCCAATCCAGCTCCCCTCCCCGCTCCAGCCTCCCAGCTGTCCAGCCCTCCCCAACCCCTACTTAATGGCGGCCACTGCAGGGACAGGCAAGCAAGACCACTGACTCATTGCCAGTGAAAATGCTCTCCCTCCCTCGCAGCTCCACCATTAAGTGAGGCCTTCCCCCGAGCCCCTGCACTCTCGAGTGTTGGTGTTCGAGGCCCTCCTCCACCCGCAGGTTTCAACTGCGCCTCATCCCTGGTGGTCCAGTAGACCTCTGTCTCCATTCTCTTGCTCCGCTTTTTCTCTCCTTTTTTACTCGTTTTTTTGCTCATTTCTATCTACCACCTTCACTCTCCTTCTGGGTCTTAACCTCCATTTTCTGTCGTTTTCCCCTCATTTCAAGCTTCCCCCTTCATTCTCCTGTGTCTTTCCTCCATTTTTCACTTGTTTTTTACCCTCATCGTTCTCCCCCTTTCACTCTCCTGTATCCTTTGTGTCTTTCCTCCACTCTTTCTTGCACTTTTGGTGCCTTATTTGCACTTTTCTCTCTCTTTTTGCCTTTTTTCTTTTGCCTTTTTTAGCCTGTTTTTCCCTGCCGCAGCTGCCCCCACGGCCCTTCCCACCCAGCACGACCAGTGCAACAGGCCCAATCCATCTCCCCTCCCTGCTCCCGCCTACCAGCTGTACAGCCTCCCGACCCCTACTTAATGGTGGCCAGGGGGGCCAAAAGCAAGCCTGTCTGCGCCCGTCCACGACCCGAATGCAACCAGCGCCAGGAACCCTGGATCTCTGCACTGCCAACGCAACAACCCAGCGGCACTCCACATTCTCAACCCACGCCGCAACAACAACTGCAAGCTAGCATCACCAGCCGACACCCACGGACCCTTCAGCTGTCACTGCTGCTGGCACACCAGCAGCATCTCCAAGACCACTGACCCAGCACAATCCGCCCGCAAGAACACAAACGAACCGAAGACCCTGCATTGCATCCTCCTCAACGTCCGATCCCTCCACAAACACGCCACCAAAATCTGGGACTTCCTCGACAGCATTACCCCGGACATTGCATTGTTTACCGAAACTTGGACCAACACCACCTCGGGACCGGACATCGCCATCGCCGTTCCCCAAGGATATAAGATCTCCAGGAAGGACTGCCCCACCTGCCCTGGAGGAGGAACCGCCATCGTCCACAAATTCACCCTCCGCCTGAGCACATTCCCCGACGAGCCCACAGACTTGATGGATCATCTTCACTTAAAGATACTGGCCAGCCCTACCTCCACCCTCCGTGGAACCCTCATCTACCGAACCCCTGGATCCTGCTTACTTTTTGCCAACTCCTTCACGGACATCATTTCTCCGCATGCCATTGCGTCCACCAACTACACCCTACTGGGAGACCTCAACTTCCACCTTGACAACCAATCCAGTCCACAACATTGGACTCCGCCAGACACACCCTCGACCCCCTTTTCACAACAGGAAACTCCATCACCTTCAGCCACACCACCGAACTCCATGGACTGACCATCGATGCGTCCACTTCACCTTCAGAACACCCACCATCCACAGACACCAGCACCTGTTCCCACGAAGAAACTTGACCAGAATCACCGATGACCAGCTAACCTCACCACTCAGCAACTCCACCCCAACCATCACCGAAAACGACGACGCCAACACCGCAGCCCAAACCCTGCACAGATGGATCTCCGACAGTGTCAACACCATAGCCCCCCTCAAGAAAAACAACAACATCCACGCCAAGAAAGCTAGATGGTTCACCACCAAACTTCGAGAGTCCAGGCGCACTTGCCGCCGCCTCAAAAAGGCCTGGAGGAACACCAAGTCCACAGAAGCCCACAACAACTTCAGAGCCGCCTCCAACTCCCACCACCAACTCATCAGAAAAACAGGAAAAAAGCGATTGAAGACAGAATCTCCACTCATGCACACAACAGCAAAGAACTCTTCAACATCATCAAGGAGTTCACCCAACCCACCAGGGAGTCCACCAATATCCCTCCCTCACAAGACCTCTGC
This sequence comes from Lissotriton helveticus, assembly GCF_964261635.1. Classification (NCBI taxonomy): domain Eukaryota; kingdom Metazoa; phylum Chordata; class Amphibia; order Caudata; family Salamandridae; genus Lissotriton; species Lissotriton helveticus. The sequence continues at coordinate 858,199,712 of NC_136059.1, forward strand.
AACAAACTCAGCACCTTTTTCCACCACAAAATCAAGAGCATCTACAACAACTTTGACCAAGACAACCAACACACTGAACCCTCACCAATCACCCCGACACCCTGAAGCCAGCGAGCGACAACTAGACAGCCCTCACCACCGAGGACACACTGAAGACGATGAAGTCAATCCACTCCGGGGCCCCCACAGACCCCTGACCCCACCACATTTTCAACAGAGCCGCCAACACCATCGTACCCATGCTCTACCGCACCATCAACTGCTCCCTGGCAACCACCTTGTTCTCTGAGGACTGAAAACACATGTAGATCAACCCCCTCCTGAAGAAACCCCTGGCGGACCCCACCAACCTCAAAAACTACAGACCCATCTCCCTGCTCCCGTTCCCAGCAAAAGTCATCAAGAAAGCCATCAACAGCCAACTCGTCACATTCATCGAAGAGCACAACATCCTCGACTCCTCCCAATCCGGCTTCAGAAAAAATCACAGTACGGAAACCGCCCTCCTTGCCGCAACAGATGACATCCGTACCTTACTGGACAAAGGAGAAACAGCAGCCCTCATCCCCCTCGAACTCTCTGCAGAGTTCAACACAGTCTCTCACTGCACCCTAATACGTAGACTCCACGGCACAGGGATCCAAGACAAGGCCCTCAACTGGATCCACTCCTTCCTCTCCGGAAGAACGCAGCGGGTCAGATTCCCCCCTTTTCTCTAAGACCCTACACCTACCACCTGCGGAGTCCCCCAGGGGTCCTCCCTCAGCCCTACGCTCTTCAACATCTACATGGCTTCGCTCACCCCATCGTCAGAACCTATGGACTCAACATTGTGTCATACGCAGATGACATCCAACTCATCCTCTCCCTATCCAACGAACCCAGCACCGCCAGACACAACTTTCGAGAAGGCATGGAAGCTGTCGCCAAATGGATGAAAAACAGCTGCCTACAACTAAACACAAACAAAACAGAAGTACTCATCATGGGCCCAAACCCAGATGCCTGGAATGACACCTGGTGGCCCCCCCGCCCTCGGAGGCCCGCTCAACTCCACGGACCACGCACTGAACCTGGGAATCATCCTAGACTCAGAGCTCAAAATGGACCGCCAGATCAACTCTGTCTCGGCCTCCAGGTTCCACACCCCCTGCCTCCTACGTAAGACCTTCAGATGGATCCCCTCGAACACAGAAAGACCGTCACTTACGCCCTGGTCACCAGCAGGCTCAACTACGGCAAACCACACTATGCCGGAATAGACAAAAACCTTACCCGCAAGCTACAGAACATCCAAAGCGCCACCGCAAGACTGGTCCTCAACCTGCCAAGCCACTGCCACATCTCCCAGCACCTGCGCACACTCCACTGGCTCCCCATCGAAGCTAGAGTCACCTTCAAGATGCTACCCCACGCTCACAAACCCTCCACGACACCGGACCAGCATACCTGAACAGACGACTCAAATTCCACGCACCCCAAAGGACCCTACGATCAACCCAGCTCTCCTAGGCAGTGGTCCCCCACACCAGAAAGACCAGATCGGGAGGCTGCTCCTTCTCCTTCCATGCGGCCAGTGCCTGGAACGACTTTCCGCTCCACCTCAGACAGATAACATCGCTCCCCATCTCCGCAAGAAACCTCAAAACCTGGCTCTTTGACAGACCCCCTTCTTGATGGACTGGAACCTCCGAACCCCCCCACACCCCCAGTGCCTTGAGACCCTTACGGGTGAGTAGTCACGCTTAACAAACACCTGATTTGATTTGACCAGAAAGATAATTATTCATGCACTGATCATGCCCAGACTCGACTATACCTCCATGCTGCTTTTAGGATCTCCCCTAACATTGTTAAACAGACTGCAACAGGTTCAAAACACAGTAGTCAGACTCGTGCTGAATGTTCATGAAAGGCAATCAATCTGAAATGGCTTGAAAAGCCTTCACTGGCTCCCCCTCAATCAAAGAATGAAGTTTAAAGCTCTAAAGATAATGTTTAAGGCCACTCAAATTAAAGGCCCGACGTATATCTGCGATAAAACCAAAAGATAATTTCCTCACAGAGCATTGCCCTCAGTCAACCACAAGTTGCCCTGCAAGCCCCAAGATGAACAAAACAGGAGCTGTTGGGCGCTCTTTCTATTGTCTGGCTTCGAAACTCTGGAATCTTTTACCTGAGCATATTACAAACGCTACTTCAGAAGATTCTTTCAAGAGCCTTCTGAAGACCCACCTTTTTAGAGAGAACTAATCTGGTCAGCCACACCTCGTTCAGCTTCCCCTATTGCGTCCTTGTTGTACAGGGACTTTGTCTCTTTCTCTTAACTATGCATTTCCTTGTTGCTCTGTTGATGTCAATGTAATAATTCCTAATGACATCATAGAATGTTATAGTGAATGCCTAAGCCTACTGACAGTTGCAGGCAGGCTGAGTGACAAGGAGGTCACTCCTGGTGGGGTCTCTTATTAATTACCTTAAGAACTGGACCTGTAACTATCTATGAATAAAACTACATGAAATAAAAAAAAATAAAAAAAAATACAAATTTTTTTTTTTTTAAACTAGGGCTTGTTAGAAAATTTAAAAAAAATCTTTTTTTTTTTTACATCGAGCTTGAAAAATAAATGTCATTTGTCAGAAGAAAACAATCATTCTAGACAGCAGTCTAGAAATGCACGAGATGGTTGTGCCTTTCCTCTCAATATTTGTACATACGCTTTAGTTACAGGCTGGCCGGGTTGTAATGGACACTGGTGGGGCCAGGCAAAGCGTTGTTTGTAATATAAGTGAAATTTAAAAGTCAATGAGAGGCTTCAAATTAGGAATTAAACGGAGACTTACTTGATAGTTGTGAGTTTGTTTTTGAAGTTCCAGTTTCCTTTCTTATTGAATAGTTGATTTCTGTATCCTTTAGGTTCCTTATTTTATTTCTTATTTATCCTTGAGTACGCTGTAGATATATTATAATCTTCTTTTACACACTGTAGGTTCTTTATTCTTCTTTTGCACGCTGTAGGTTCTTTGAAGATGTCCAAAAGTCGCCAAAATGTTGTATAGCAACAAGGAAATGCATAGTTAAGAGAAAGGGACAAAGTCCCTGTACAACAGTCCTACTAGTACCTAGCGCTGGGATGCTCCTTTCTGGAGCAGTTGTTTGCGCTCTATAAACGTATTGCATTAATTCATTCAAAGAGACGCCAAATTATTACAGAAAAAACTCTGCATGATATTAGTTTTTTTTTTCCCTCATTAAAGAAATAAAGTGAGTGGTCATAAAGCAGAACCATGGCACCTTCCTGGTCCCAGTAGAGGAGATATGTAACCCTACAGATCTCTTTCCACCTTCAGGATTAATTTATTTTTTAAAGCCGCCGACTGCATGAGATATCAAAGATGGTATCACGCCCATAGTTTATACATAAACCATTTCCCCAGGAACTCACTTGCTTCATAATCATTGGACTTTTGTGTATGCTAGAAAGTTGTAAAATTCAGGTTAGTTAGCCCAATTATCCCAAAGCTCCCAAAACCTAGGGGCATATTACCAACAACTAGCGATAATTATCGCTATGTTGGTTTAGCGGCGATATTTTTATCGCCGAGCTGCGGCGATTTTTATCGCTTAGGAACCTTGCTATTATCAAGGTTTATCTCCTAAGCGATAAAAATTGGCCGAAATGCATGAATATCGCTGAAAAGTCCGCGATATTCATGCATTACCGAGTTAATGCTCTTAGCCATGTTATTCACCTACCATTGGATAACATGGCTAAGAACTGCTCAGGGGCAGGTGTTAGCTTTTGGAGATATTCGCGCTTAGCGCGAATATCTCCAAAAGTTGGTAATAGGAGATAGCGATGTTAGCGTCTGTTTCCAGTCGCTAACATCTTGGCACGCCCACTTTGCATGTCATTAGTGATAAATATAACTGACATGCAAAGCGGGGCCCAAGATGGTCGCTATCTCCTACTAGCTGTCGCTAACTGGTGTTAGCGACAGCTAGGTAATAGGGAGATAATTTTATCTCCGCTTTCTTGGCTTTTAAAGCCAAAAAAGCGGAGATAAACCTCCTTGATAATATGCCCCCTAGTTCTTTTCTTTACATCACAAGCCATATCCAACTTGTGTATCCTTTTAACAGAGGACACCCAATCTAACAGCTTTGGAGAACTAGGTGATAATCAATTTAAACAGATTTCTCTTCTTGCCAGCAGTATTAAAACAAACAGTAATGATACTTGGAGATTTGACAGCTTGACGGTACTACTGTCATCAAGTAAAATACCAAAAATAATTAATACCAGGCTTACCTGAATTTCTTGGTCCATTACTTCGGATATAATCTTACCACTTGCCTCCAGAAGCCCTGGATCTGAGGACACTGCACGAACATATGCACATCATCTGAGCTTCTCAGGTTACACTTCACACAGACCTTCTCTCCACCTCCCAACTTGGAAAGCCTCTTCGGGGTCCAATAAGCTCTGTGAAGTGTGAACAGATGGTTTCTCTTCAATGTTGCAGCTTTGACAACCTTCCACAAAATGCATATAGATACTTGCCAAAAGGATGAAATATCGCTGGAAGGCAGTTCTCTTCTCCAGGGCTCCTCCATAGGCTGTAGTGGTGGATCTCCTTTAATCAAAGTCCAGTACCAATTCGCCACTTCTTTCCTTTGGTGGTTCGGGACTTAAAACCTGCTCTCCAGTTCTTCATTGCTAACATCATTTTTATCCCTATTAGCAGCCCAGTGAGAGATTTGATAGAATTTGAATCTTGATAACCTTTGTTTTGTTTGAGAATTGAGCTCAGCCCATGACAAAAGTTTGTTTTCTGGCAGTAATTGGCCCCAAATCTGGAAACCATTTTCCCATATAGGGGCAGATAATCTGTCATTTAAACATGATGGAGTGCCTGGAGAGTTCCATATAGGAGCACTAGAACAATAATATGGAATTTTAAGCAACTTCTTCATCTGGAACAATAACTCACAGGCCGACCGTATCACCTTCAATTACATTTTTTAAAAATATTTTGGGTGACTGAATTTAAAAAGAAGCCCATCGCCTCCCTGCGGTACACTATTGGACATGGCTAAGAAGCAAGGCGTGAAGCATGATATTAATGTTGTACCAGAGTGAGGAACAGCACTAGAGAACAGTGTGGAGTTTTCCTAAGTTAAAGGAATGGCAAGTGCTGGAGTAGAACCACAGCTGCAGCGTATCAAAATTGTGCCATAATCGAACTGGATATTGTTGTCTATACCAATGCTTGTTTGTATATAGCAATGTTTAAAAAACACTTTAAAAAAACATTTACAAATACTGGAGTGAAAGCAAAAACATATCTTGAGGTATCTAAAAACTGTGCATTGACACTGAATTGAGTATTTTCAGTTTTTTTCAAATGCATTTAACTCAGTAAACTCTAAACATAATTTAAAAGGAGTAAAGAAGATAACAATACAAATCTTGCATAGGCCTACTCCACTTATGACAGAACAGAGCACTTGAATGTGATCCAGCCATTTGGGCCTCTGCGTTAGCACAGGGAGCAGATGCCTTCATGAGATGAGACATCTTTTCAGACATTTTATTTACACATTCTGGCTCAAACACCAAACACCGGCTAACTTTGTGCACCAGCCAGCACCTTTATGTGCCAAGGCCTGAGGTGTTGTGCAATTTGGGGAATGCAGGAGATAAAAGAAAAGCAACCCTTAAGGTCTGTTCTGAAATCATATTCAGAAATCATATTCTGGAAAAGTATAACTGTTTCTGTGCTTTTGCAAACTGTCTGGGAAGGGTGGAGTGGAATACAGAGTGTGGGGGTCCGGTATTTGGCACCAGGGGGAGTATCACAAGATAACGTGCTGAATAAAAAAGAAAAAAGTAGTTCCTTAAATTGTGCCAGTAGAAGGGTGTCAGTCAGACAATCAAAAGTATGTTAAAAAGGATATTTTCCATGGCATGAGTACTCTATAAACATTTTCCCAAGGGCCAAAGGATACATTGATGAGGGTAGGGCATGGGCAAATGAAATATGAGTGGAAGCAAAGTATGTATATAGTGTGGACTGTGAGTCATGGAATTATTTTTAGAGGTTCATTCCATAATGCACTCTACATTAAGCCACTCTATAAGAGTCATAGATGTAGTAATAGTGTGTTCTGCTTTATCTTCATCATTATCCCTCTACCGCACCCCTGGGTAAGCTTCTCTGCTTTTTATCGCTTCCCTGCCCGAGCCAAGAGTACAAAGGAAGTAACTTGCTGCAAAACCAGAAAACATGGGCTCAATCCCAGCTTCACCACTTGACCAAATTGTTTTATTTCACTTCGACCCATTTATCTTCATTATCCCATAAAAGAGTACCTTGAAATACATTGATTTTGGGATATGTGCTGCACAAAACCTTCTCTTGTATTTGATTTAATAATCTGAGATGTTATCCATGTATAATAACAACTCAGGCCACCCACAGCAGTCCACATGACAATTGACCTGCCTCTTAGTTCACTATTGACATTGCTGTCATGAGTCATGTTTGAAAACTATCATGTCATGTTTGAAAACTATAATTTGGTTTTTAAACTTCTCAATGCAGTGAAATTATATAATGTACTATAGTGAAATGCTTCTGCTTGTTATTGAAATCATTTTTTTCAATTTTGAAGAGACTATCATATTTTTACATTTTATTTTAAAGAAGTCTTTCAAACTGAAGGTGTTCCTAAAGTTAAATGGTGCAGGACTTATTCTTTGCTTCTTTTCTTTTACTTAAGTTAGGCTGTAGATAAACATTTGCCCTTTTTTTAAACATCTTTCTGAATGTTAGTGCTCTGTCAAGTAAAAAACAGCCCAGTGTTGCTGTTCACTAAAGGGCCACATGTAAAGTTCGGGATGGCTGCAAGCAGCGCCCGGGCCATACTTTGAGTTTCACTCCTCAATGGAACAAATAAACACAAGAAGAAAAAGGCAGGCCATCGAATAAGAAGTAAGTAAATGTGAGTGCCATGAAAATTAAGCAATAGATGGGCTCGAAGACCACTAAGCTTTTGGATGGGCTATAATTGGCTTTCACCGAAAGACTGCTAAAAGCTGTCTCTGGCTGGCAAAGCCTAATAAAAACGTTCTCACACTTGTCTATCATATCATTACATTTACTATAGAAGGGCATTCATTTCACTGACTTCAAATTGGAAATTGTCCTCAGTTCTTCAGGATAGCCTTGGGTTTCCACTTTCATTTCTTTACTGTTCCCCAATATGGTAGTAGCAGTAGTACATATGCACAGAGATTAAGGGTTCCATCACTTACCGGCAATCTCCATTACTCTTGATCCAATCCTACTGGTGACATTTCTTGATGATTGACCTGCCAGGCAGACACCTATCTGCTATCTAAAAGTAATTTTCAGCTTTGTTTACTTCCATCTCCTCCTTCTATCCCACAATGAGGAACCATAAATAGTATATTTTCCTACAATTTTCAGTAAAGGCCAAAATACCTACTCTGGTCAGAGTGTTTTTCTTCACTCAGAGGCAGTGGTGTAAGTAAGGTACCGGAAAGTTGGCCTAAAGAAGAATGAAGATTACAGGTAAGTAATGAAACCATTACTTACCAGTACCACATTCTGTATGTTCTCCATTTGTCATTTAAGATGTATCTCGCTGTACAACTGTGAACCTTGCAACAAATAATTATGTGTTTCATGTTTCTGTAAACATCGGTGAATATTTTGAATGGAATCAAGAGTTTGCAACATAAGAATCTGAGAACTAAACCTTTGAACCAAACTACAAATTCCTGCCCTAGATATAGTCTGTAATAGAGTAGACAAATGGACGACGGTATCACCCAAAAGGCCTGGCTCTCCAGATTTCTATAATGGAGACCACATGAGGTCCTGTCCAACAGGCAGAGTGTTACTTTATAGATTTTGTCTAGGCACAGACCATCTGGTATGTGCCAGCTGCCACAGAGAATTGTGAGATTACAGATGAAAGATCAGTGTGTCTGATTAGCAAGGCTAGTAGTCAAACTCTACTGTCCTCATCAAGTCTCACCAGTTTCTTGGTATTGTTCATGCTGACAGGGTGACCGAAACATCAACTGGAAACAATATTGACTTCATAATATTGACTACAATTGTTAAGGTAAGTACTGTAAAAAATAGTTAATCTGTACTTCCCTAGATAAACTTTTTTTAAACTTTGTCTAATGATTTTTTCATTAGTCAACAATAACAATAAAATAAAAAGTGCATCATCATTTATGCTGACAGTCCACTGTACATACGCAACCAATACTATTTCCAGCATCTCGTGCCATCCTCCCACTCATTGTAGTTCTGCATTAATTTTACTAATATCAAGGCAGCTGTGATCAGTAATACATATCCCCTGTAGCATGTGACATCATATGAGAGGTATAAAGCCAGCTTGAATTTAACAAGTGGTATACACCTCTCATAGCAGTTTCCTTATACAAATTGGCAATTCTCAATACACAACTACCTACATGTATCTTGGTGTTTAGTTAATGAGTATACATATAAGTCCGAGGCTGCAGTCCCATTGCCATCTACAATCCCCTGTGCCAAAGTTAACAGCTAATTACTCAGCGGGTCCCAAATATCTCTGGTTCGAGATTGAGGGGGCAACAATTCAGCATATATAGATAATTGATCTTTGCAATTTATGAGATCAGACTACCATTCCTTAAATTTCTGCACTCACCCTCTTCCCCATCTACAGGCAATTCTACACTTTGCCAATGGAAAGGCTAGGGCAACATATTTTCTGAAGACTGCTTTGACTGCACTCTGTATGTCCCAAAAGAGCTGTGAGTGGAGTAAATGTCACAATTTGACACACCATGGCAGCAAATGTAGTGGAACGTTTGTCCCAGTATGCCTGTATTGGGCCACAGGACCATGCATGGTGAAGGAAGTCAGCTCCAGCCATTCCACAGCTAGCACAGTTATCACTGGGACAAAGGTAATAGCAATGAAGCCTGACAGGAGTATAGTATACTCGGTGCAGCGATTTCTAGTGTATAATTCGGAGTCTACTGCTAGCGGTAATCCTTCCAGTCCAAATACATCAAAAGTGCCATTGGTCATCTTGGATAGTAATTCCTATGTTCATTTCCATTTTGGGCGCATGGCTGTCTCTCCATGTATGGTGCGTCCAGTTGGGCCGCATGATACAAGCGGGAAACTAGGTGTCTCAAATGTTTGGCTTGGAGGAAAGTGGACAGGGCATCTAGTGTGGGTGATTCCTGAGGAAAGTCTGGGGTAACGGCAGTTACATTGTTTCATAATCAGATGTACAAGAATATATCTAGAGTGGAATGAGTCCCCCCACTTCAAAAATACCTCACAGGACTTGACGGATCCCTCATGATAAATATCTCCCCAATGTGTGAGGCCATGTGTTTGAAGTAATTGCCTGCAGGCCTCACAGGGGCCATGACAGACTACAGTTGCATAATTGCCTCCCCAATCTCGTCCTCAGTGACATCCTCTGTAAGGAAGTTACGGTGAGCATCGCTGAGGCCACCCCAATGCCATGTCTTCCAGGTAGTCATCCGCATCTACTAGCGGTACAAGTAGGGGGAACCATAAAATGTGGAGAAGATGCGTAGGATCTCTGGCGTGTCCCTATGCACTATCCCATCTTCATCATGCACCTCTAATGAATCATTGCTGAAGTGTGGTTTTTGAGTCATAGTACCTAGGGTGTGTCCTGGGCATTAGCCCTCTCTATGTGCATGAGCTTTTGCATATTTACCTCAAGAGAGGCATTCTCTTTCAGCAGTCTCTTGAAATTCAGAGAGGGTAGCATTCATTTGTTGAGCCAAACAGGGATCCTCTGCATTCCCCTGTTAAGCCTCTAGGTTTTGTTAGGTAGCTTTCTAGCCTGCTCAATTAGTCCCGCAGAGAGTGTAGCACTCCGCTGCTTTTAATGAAACAAGCTCCTTGAACTGTGACCCTAAAGGCCTCCCAAACTCTGCCCAATGAGGACACTTAAACAGTGTTTTTAGAGAAATAATCAGCAATCTCTATTAGCAATTCCTCGCTGAATGGAGTATCTAGTAGTAGCAGAGGGGATAGATCCCACAACACATTTTGCTGGAACACGCGTAGGGATGTGTAACACCATTAGAACAGGGAAGTGATCTGAATTTGTGCGTACAAGATGTCAAATGTTGTGTATCCATGATCCCACCCCTCTAGAGACAGTCCAGTAATCCAAGCATGACCAGCTAAATAGAAAGTGCCCTCTTTTTTAGAGGGTTGAAATGCCCTCCAAGCGTCTGGCAGATCTTGATCTTCCATGATATCATGCACGTGACGAGAGGCGACACTGTGGTAGCTAGAATAAATGTAAGACCAGTCGATGGGCACATTCAGGGTGAGATCAAAGTCCCCTCCCACATAATATGAGGGATAGGCCTATCTCAGTGATTCGTCCCCATAGTCGGTCAAAGAAGGTGGGGTGATCTGTGTTTGGTTCATAAAAGGGTAATGGCAGGTGAAGCCAGTCTACCCCACATCAGTGAATATCGGCCTTGGGTGACATTCAATGAGCCCTGTGTGACATACGCCACACCTTCATGAATTAGGGTAACAGTATAGCTAGAGTATGTGGAGAACTGCGTGTGGGAGGCCCATTGAGTAGCAAAGGGTGTACTGGTGGAGCGTATTAGATGGGTTTTCTAGTAATAAGGTGATATGAATATCATGGCGGTCCAGATATGCCAATATGTGTCTGCGATTACACCGATTGACTAGCACCCTTACATTCCACGTGAGGTATTGATATGTTGTGTACGGGGAAATCATCTGAGTAACAGTGCCATTGTTCATCCTAGGGTGGGTGAAGATGGAGTGGACTGATTTGTCAGTAGAAGGCATAGAGAGATACAGAGTGGCATAGAGAGATACAGAGTGATAACTGAGTGTCTGCCTCAAGGTGAGCTGATGTACACCATATAACATCTCAAACAGTCCCATTTCCTCCCTCCTCCCATGCTGGCAGCTCAATCCTGCAAGGGATACATAACCCACCGCCATATATTTCTGAAAATATGCTAATATTTTAGCAAACATGATGGAACTTTGGTAGGAGAGTCTCTGTTGTGCCCCACAAAGAAATGAGTTAGGGGAGAAGAGCAGGAGGACAGGGCGAAATGGACAAGAGAAGTAGTACTGTTGGGTTACATGAGTAGAGAGGGCTGGAGAAGCCTTAGTCTGCAAGCTATGAAGACAAAACAACGATATGGTGTAGGTATCAACTATTTGAAATAGGGGTAACCTGTAGAGGTCCTCCAGAGAGACAGACAGAGTCATCCTCATGTGTATGAGAGTGTCCGGGGGATCAGTATTCGTCTTAATGACCTCTTTGGTCATAGTTATAGAAAGAAAGTGAGCAGCTGTATTTAAATCTGGGTTAAAGGCATATATGCAGGAACCTGTAAAGCATTATGTGCCAGATGTACGACGGAATTGCGTATGCGCAAATGGGTTTTAGACCCGTTGGCGCATGCAAAAAACCAGTGGGTCTTGTACTAACCCTATTTTGCGAGTCGCAAACAATTTGCGACTCGCAAAATAGGGTTTAGCGACTCGCTATTAGGAAGGGATGTTTCCTTCCTAATAGTGACTCCAAGAGCCAGGTAGGAATGTTTCTGCTGTCGCAAAACACTCGCAGTTTACCACGCAGTTTAAAGCACTCACAAACGGGAGAGGGTCCCCAGGGGACCACTTCCCCCTTGGGAATGCATGCTTAAACATTTTTTAAGGGCAGACGGTGGTCCCAAGGACATCTGCCTGCCTTTAAAAATTGAAAATGAAAACTTACATTTTTCTTTTTTGAAGGCATCCCTTTTTCCTTTAACCCCTCCCCTGCTGGTGACGGAACCACTCCGTCATCAGCTGCGGTCGCGCTGTGCTGATGACGGAGCGGTTCTGTCACGGCCCGCTCGGCACGCCTGCGCGGTGCAGATTCCGCGCCTGCGCTGAGCGTTCCATTGAGCGGGCGGGGCCGTGACGGATCCGCTCCGTCATGAGCACAGCGCAACCGCGGCTGGTGACGGAGCGGTTCCGTCACCAGCATGCGCCCGCCCCGCTCCCTTAGCACTGCGGCGGAATAGCCGCCGCAGTGAAGGGGGTTAAGGAAAATGGTCTACATTTTTTTTTTTAAATGGCTTTATTTAAAAACAGTCCCAGGGGCGTGGCTTGGACCGCAATCAGGCAACCTGCCTAAATCCCGAGCTCCGCATCTCCCTGAGGGAAACCATACAAAATAACCTGTCAAGAGGTCCCAGAAAACCGTGAAAACGGCTAAACACATGTCAGAAGGTATTGAGCACTGAACGAGAGGGGTGAGAACACCAACCAACAAAACGGAGGGGTAAGAGGCGGCCCGACTAACATCCCATCAGCGTACCTAAGATGGCGACCACCATCCTCATCAAAGCCACCGAAGCTTGAAAAGTGGCAGCTGAAAAGGTACCACAACCGAGCGAAACCGGCCAATTGCAAGTGGCTCCAACCCCACACAATAAAACAGAGACAATCATGCATTTGCAGCGGGGAGGGTACAAGCCCGGTAGCGATACCGAAACTGATACCAGCGTGGGGGCCGCCATCTTGGAATAGGTGGGGCCGCAAGTAGAGTGGAGGAGTGTGGCTCAATGGTTAGAGCGGCAGACCCTGATGCAGAGTTCTGGCCAGGGACCAGGGTTCGATTCCCGCCTCGGCGGGGTCTCGGGCTCAATTTCCTCGGACCTGTTAATTCTCGCCTCGGTGCCTATTCTAATCACGGGCCCCACGCTGCAACTCTGGGCAATAGCTTGCTTAGCCTCCACACCGGCCCCAACAGCGCTAAGGATGCCTGGCTTCACCCTGGGGGTGCCCAGGAGTGGACACTTCACAGGGAAAGCCAGGAGGGGTTCCACAGCGGTATGAGTATCAGCGCCAGGAAGCCGCATAGGCGACGCCGCAAGGTGACCGTCTGGTGACAGTGCGCTCTATAAGTACCATGACATTTACATTTACATTTACATTTACAGAACAGAAAACGGACACATAAAAGAAAGCACGAGGAAGCTGAAAAGGTACCACAAGCGCGCAAAACCGGCCAATTGCCAGCGGTTCCAACCCCACACAATAAAACAGAGACAATCATGCATTTGCTGCGGGGAGGGCACCGAGCCCGGTAGCGATACCGAAACCAATACCAGCGTGGGGACCGCCATCTTGGAATAGGTGGGGATGCAAGTAAACAACTAGAACAGAAAATGGACACATAAAAGAAAGCACGAGGAAGGTGGAGAAGGTCCCACAAGCGAGCGAAACCGGCCAATTTCGAGCGGTTCCAACCCCACACAATACAATAAAATAAAACAGAGACAATCGCGCATTTCCGGCGAGGAGGGTACCGAGCCCGGTAGCGATACCGAAACCGATACCAGCGTGGGGGCCGCCATCTTGGTATAGGTGGGGATGCAAGTAAACAACTAGAACAGAAAATGGACACATAAAAGAAAGCACGAGGAAGGTGGAGAAGGTCCCACAAGCGAGCGAAACCGGCCAATTTCGAGCGGTTCCAACCCCACACAATACAATAAAATAAAACAGAGACAATCGCGCATTTCCGGCGAGGAGGGTACCGAGCCCGGTAGCGATACCGAAACCGATACCAGCGTGGGGGCCGCCATCTTGGTATAGGTGGGGCTGCAAGTAAACAACTAGAACAGAAAAAACGGACACATAAAAGAAAGCACGAGGAAGCTGTGGAGAATAAGAACGAGGAAGCTGATACTGCGACCACGACTCCTGTAAAATAGAAACCCCGGGATCGCGTTCAAAGGCGGGCGTACAGAGACAGCAAAGCAACCACACGAGGAAGCGATCCACGCGAGGAAGCGATCCACTCAATAGCCCGCAATCCGCACCCTACTCAAAACAAAAACGAAACTAAGCGCAAGGGGACCATTTTAAAACCAGTATTGCCACGTGATGGGGAAACAATAGACGGCAAGCGCTCACCACCGTGAGTGCACACGGGACACAACGATCAGTGCACCAATAGCGGGAGAATCCGGAATAAAGCGAAAACCGGCGGCAACATAAGAGAAGGATGCTTGTGCAGGAGGTCACCAACTAAACCCCGGATAAAACACAAAGTAATCTAAGCTACAGCAGCCACGCAAAACCAGCCGACAAATACCCTCACGGTAAATACCAAAAGTGTAAGAGTGATCAACAAGGCAGTGGCGAACGTAAGGGCACCAGAGCAAGCCCTGAAAGGCAAAGTACAAGGAGAAATAATCTACAGGCCCAGGACCAAGCCAGAAAAAGCAAAAAGAACCATTAGCCCCATAACTACAACCCTGAACAAAACGCTGCGGAACCCATAAGGACAAGTGCTACAAAGAAAGACCATCGAAATCTGAGTACTGGTCAGAACGGAGACAGAAGATTCCAACTAATCCAAACCAAAAGAGGCCTCCACATAATGGCAAGTCAACAATCAATGAAAAATAGAGGAGACTCCCCCACAGACTCTCCCATAAAACAAAGAGCCGATCTTAACGCCATGCTGGACATGATACTGAAAAAGCTAGCCGAAGTGCATGACCTTGCCAAATCGACCAGGCAAACGACGGACGCAATCCAACTGGAGCTGGCAGCAGCCAGAGCAGACAATCATGCGGCAAACAACAGAATCACAGCGGTAGAACAGTACATAGAAGACGCGGACCTAAACACAAACAAAATCATCGATGCCTTGGCTAAGTCCACAGCGACGTTGCTAAAACTCACAACAGAGCTGGATGACCACAACAGAAAGGGCCACATAAGGATCCTTGGGGTCCCTGAAGGGGAAGAAGACAAAGCCGGCTCATGTAGGGCCCTCATCAAAGACCTGATCCCCAAAATCACTAATGTCAAACTAGACCAGCCCTTTGAGCTAGACAAGACATACAGGGTCCCAGCGTTTAGATCAGCAAACAAATCGACACCACGCCCGATCATATGCAAATCGCTTCGGGCGCACCACACAGAAGCCACCTTCGTGATAGCACAGAGAAACCAGGTAACGCAGTGGAACGGTCACAAAATAATCTTAACCCAAGACTACTCGAAAAGAACAGTAGACATAAGAAAAGGCTTCCATGCCCAGCGAGAAAAACTAAGGAAAGAAAACATCACATTCTCATTTGCGGGACCAACCAGATTCAGGATAACGAACAAAGGGAGAACTCTAAACTTTGAGGAGCCCAACGAACTGTACAGATACTTGCAAGACCCAATACATCAAGAAATGGAAACCGCAACGCTAGGATCGAGCAAAAGAAGGACATCACCTGAGCCAAGATTGGAGGATGCCGATGTCCGTAACCAAGAAAGGAAAAAAGAACAGCAACACAGACAACCAACCAGATCTACCTCAGAAGAACCACAAGTCCCAGAACTGTGCCATCACAATGAAGCTATCCTGACCGGCGCCTTCATATCTTTGCACAATAAAAAGAGTCTACCCAGCTGCCCACCTAGTGTAGTGGAACAGGGGGTAACATTGTAGTCTAATAGTTGTTCCTTTAATGGCCAACACTGCGGGTCGCCCTTATAAGCGAAGACAACCAGCATGGACAGAGAAGACAAACTAACTTTGGGATAAACGCTGGTCACACTCTCAGGGAGGCGGATCAGGGGATCTTGCCGTCGCACGCTCAGCATACAAAGTGAAGGGAGGGTGGGGTGGGTGGGGGTGAGCGGGGGAGAAGGGGGAGGCGGGAGGGAGGATTGGGGGTGTTTGTTTTGTCCGTCTTTATTGTTGTCCAGTTAGTCCCGTTTGTCCAGCATGTGCATCATACAAAGCCTGAGTATCTAGGCTACTCTATAACACCACTACACTTTTTTCCTTTTCCTTCCTGGTGTCTACGCAGCACGGATCTACAAAACCCCAGGTACAAAGTGAGGGAGACCCAGAAGGTGACACACCATGGTAGAAAGAGACATCATGATTCACACGCAAGAGGGCGGGATGTTAACAACCTACACACTCAGACCATTCCATGACGCACAATAACCTCCCCTCCCTAACAGCTGACCTCAAGATAGTCTCCCTAAACGTCTAGGGTCTCAACCACCCTGTCAAGAGAAAGAAAATCCTAGATTATTTAGCCAAAACTAAAGGGGACATCATACTGGTAGAAGAAACAAGACTGTCCCTAGAAGACACGGACAGAATAAGAGCAAAGTGGATAGGGGCGGTCGCATGCTCACCAGCAACAAGAAAAAAGAAAGGAGTCATACAATCATAAACAAGAAGGACAGAATGACAATAACAGGACAACAGCAGGACACCGAGGGCAGAATTCTAATAACACAACTGAAGAGAGACAGTGAGACAATCCAAGTAATAAACCTATACGCCCCAAACATAGATGACACACCATACTGGGAGGATGTGGCCAGAAGACTGGAATCGGCCCAACAAGTGACATGACAGTGGTGTCAGGGGACTTCAACCTAGCACTTGACCATACCCTAGACAGACAATCACAGTCACATAGCGACCTCCCGTCTTCTCACACCGCTCTGAAACATATGTGCAATAGGTTCAACCTCAGTGACCCTTGGAGGCTCCAGCACCCAGACACCAGGGACTACACATTTTACTCCACCCCACACAACTCCTTTAGTAGGATTGACTACATACTAATCTCAGGCTCCCACACCCACCTAATTGACCACACAGAGATAGCGGCTAGAACAATCTCGGACCACTCCTGCATCAGCTTACAACTAACTGGCCGACATCACACTCAAATGGAGGTTTAATAACGCATCTATAGCCAAAGAAGAGGATAGAAACAGAATAGAGAAAGTCATCAACTAATATGTTCAACACAATGACACGCCTGATATAGACCCAGTAACGCTGTGGGATGCCCAACAAAGCCAGAGTCAGGGGCACCCTAATCAGCATCATGGCTAAGCGTAACAAACTAGCGAAAGAGCAACTACACCACCTAGAAACAGACATCAAAGGACTAGAGGAAACACACAGTAAGGACACAAGCAATGTAACCGCCCTAGTAGAACTGACAGAAAAAAAGTACGAGTACAACAGAATCCTGAGCGAAAGAGCGGGCCAATGGATCAATAAATACAAACAGATCAACCTATGTGAGGCCAACAAGGCAGGAAAATTACTTGCAGCATACCTGAAATACAAACAGAGACAGCACTGCATACCTTCCATCACAGATGGAAACAACGTCACACACGAGACATAAAGAGATCCTGCACACGTTCCGAGAGTTTTACCAAAACCTCTATAAGAGTGACACCACACTAGACCAAGAGGGTGTATCTGAGTACTTAAACTGTCTAAACCTACCTAAGATAACTAATGAAGAAGCAGACGCGCTAGGGAGAGCTATGAGCAAGCCAGAAACCGAGATGCGATTAAATCGCTTAAAGTCAACAAAGCCCCAGGACCAGACGGCTATACAGCCTTCTTCTACAAAACATTTAGACCTCAACTTCTCCCAACCATGAAAAAGGTCTTCAACCACTGCGAAGGGACGGGTAGAGTGACAAACACTATGGCCGAGGAAAACACCATAATTATCCCGAAGGAGGGTAAAGACCCACTACGCCCGCAAAGCTATAGACCAATCTCCCTTATCAACTTAGACTGTAAGATATTCGCCAAAGTCATAGCCATGCGACTCAACGCGGTACTACCAAAACTTATAGGGCACACACAAGTAGGCTACCTCAAAGCACGCGTGTCGCACGACAACACAAGACTCCTATGCCACGTCCTAGAACAGTCAGTCTCAAACACTAGACCTGCAGTAGCAATCACCCTAGACGCTGAGAAGGCCTTCGACAGAGTGTCATGGCACTTCCTAGAAAAGTGCCTAGGGTGGTACAACATGGGAGCAGACTTTACACGGAAAGTTATGGCACTATATGCAGACCCAAAGGCACAAATAGCAATCAACGGGAGTGTTTCAGAACAGTTTAAACTACAGAGAGGGACAAGACAGGGGTGCCCCCTGTCCCCAGTGCTCTTCTTACTAGCTCTCGAACCACTAATCAGAGACATCTTAGCCAACGAAGGCGTTAAGGGGATCAACATAAATGGAACTGTTGCAAAACTAGCCGCATATGCAGACTGATCCAGCGGGCTATAGAAAATATATCATAAACTACGCTACCCAACTTCATAACCTATAAACAAAATTCTATACTAAATATGGACCCATTCATGAACCTGATATATTTTGGGCCTACTGAATCAGGTGGTCAAAATAAATCTATATACACATTATATACACTCTATATACAATTTTATACATTCGCAGAAAGAATATTGTCATTAGAATAAAACCCAACCATTTAAACGACCACCATAGGCGACGTGATCTAGCTAAAGGTAACCTATACTTCTAAATAACCAAGACCAGCTTGTTTGTCAAAAGTAAGATTTTATTTTCTAAATTAAGATATATATGTGGAAATGTGACTTTGCGAGTTTAAACAAAATTTTGTTTTCTATCTCGCTCCATCAACTCGACATACTCTTCATCACAGAAGACCCCATAACATCCATACCAGCCCTCATGGACACCATAGGTACATATTCGGCCCTCTCAGGGTATAAGCTCAACAAAGACAAATCTGACTGCATGCCACTTAACATCAACACCATCAGAGAGGTGGTCGACAACTCAGGCCTTGCATGGCAACCAGGATACATCAAATATCTAGGGATACAATTAGGGAAAAACCTCCAGTCCACACTCGGACAAAATCAGAAAATCACCCTCGAAAAGATAAAAAATCTTCTAGAGGGTTGTTCTCCAAAGTTCATAACATGGTGGGGGAGGATAGACACAATTGAGATGATGATCACCCCATTGATCACCTACCTCACAGGGATGATCCCACTCACATTAACAGACGACTTCCACCGCAAAACCGACAAACTAATAAACAAATTCCTTTGACAAGATAAAAAACCTAGAATAAGTCTAAAAACACTACGGCTAAACAAGAACCTAGGAGGTCTAAATCTGTCAGATTACAGAACGTTCCAGACCGCGGCCATAGCAAGACAAGGCATGTACTGGGTCACAAGCAACCTAATCTACACGCCAACGTGGTTCAAAATAGAGAAAGCCATTCTTAACAACCATGACCCACTATCACTTCTCACCACAACCAAACAAGCACAAAAGGTGAGCGTCATACTCAGGAACACCAAACTAGCCCTCCTTAAGGTGGACAGGCTACTAAAACACAGTATCAAAAACTCAAAGTGGGAATCTTTATGGGAAAACCCCAAGATAAAATACAGAGAGAAACCCCTAAAAATAGAATCCTGGGGAAAATTGTGTCTCTCTTTCCCTGCCCAGCTGGAAGAGGGGGGCTCACCCATTACTTTCAGCACTCTACAATCAAGACATAACCTCCCAAATATAGAACTGTACAACTACCTCAAACTTAGAACGGCCATAACCAAAGCAAACCTAACCAAGCAAACCCCATCAATATTCCAATACCTGCTAAATCTGAACATTGAAGGGCACCAAATCTCCCACATATACAAACTTCTCCGGCCCAACATGTCCTCACTAAACAACAAAACAACTAAATTCTGGGAGACAAGTCTAGACGAAGCACTAACTGAACAACAAGCCAAAGACCTATGGTCAGCTCCCTCAAAGAATATGGTAACACCGATCCTTGCCCAGACAAAATTCTGGCTGCTACACAAACTCTACTGGAACCCGGTCCGCCTGGCGGCCATGGGCCTGAAAGAACACGACTGCTGCTGGAACTGCGACTTAGAAAAAGGAGACCTGGCACACCTCATACTCCACTGCACAAAAGTCAAGAGATATTGGAACAAAGTCTTCTCCTTCATACACAACATCCTAGGGTGCTCCCTTAAAAAGGAGCTCTCCACCCTCACCCCCGCATTCATAATGGCATATCTTCATTCACAACAAGACAGAGATCTGCTAGATCTCTTACTAACATCAGCAACAAAAATAGTCCTCACCAACTGGAAGGACACCTCCAAGGCCACATTTAAAGGTTGGCTGAACTGGGTGCTGTTCTTAAGAGGAGCAGACAGCACAACACTTCGTTACACACCATGGAGAAAACCCAACAGGGGACTATGGTCCGCGCTAGACAGATTCTTGAACCCATTCGACCCACCGTTATAGAGAGCAACAAACCACGTGTTTTATGTACATAACTCCCCTAACCAAGCAGGCAGCCCCACACCCCATGCCCCCGTACACCCCCCCAGCTTTACCTCGCAGTCAACCCACGCACCAAAGAGTAGCCTAGAGGATAGGGGCCGAACACAATGCACAAACCAACTCAACCAGCAGCGTTTGCCAGGCACCCACCAATGTTTAAAGTCTCAGGTTACATGTTCTATGTTACATGTTAAATGTTGTACAATGTCAAACACAGGGAAGCCAAGCCTCTGTAACCCAGGCTATCAATAACATACCCTGTACAGCAAGCGAGCCACACGTTTTTGTATTGTATTGTATTATATGGTTGTTTAAAAAAAAACAATAAAAAATTTAAATAAAAAAAAATAAAAACAGTCCCATACATGGAGGTCTGCTGATCCCAGCAGGCCACCATCCCTGGGAGTGCTAGCCATTCCCAATGGGGTCGCAAATTGCGACCGCCTCATTAATATTCATGATGCATGCAATTTGTGACCCCATTGTGAATCGCAAACAGTGTCTCAGACACTGTTGTACATTGGAAATTGTGACTCTCAAATTGCGACTTGCAATTTGACGCAATTTGCGAGTCGCAATTTACAATGGTCGTACATCTGGCCCTATGTCTGCCAGATTTTGCAATTCACAAGTATGCGAACAGAACGAGCCATGGAGTTATCCATTTCAGTTAATGGGTGCTACCAATGAGGGCGGCTTAGTCCTAGGGCACTGGATCTGTGGGTATTCTGGGGTCAGCCCAGTTCCGTGTGAAATCAATAAGGACTAGCCTATTTGCGAACTTAGATAGCCTCAGAGCTGTAAAGCAGAGTACAAACCCTTATGTTTGTTCATGAAGCCCTCACCCACCAACCTAGTTGGTGGCATGTTCATCATCGGGCCCACCCAGTGACACCGAGTGTGTCCCGGGTGTGCTTCGACGCCTGAATACAGCGGAGCATGTATGTTACTGAGTGTGCAGTGCAGTGACGTGAAGATGAAAGTTTAAAAGCTATACAGGGATCCCAGTACCCGAGCGTAAATTATATTTTAATAACTGGGTCACTGTTAGCATTAAAACAGGCTGTTGGAGGTTAGTGGAGTTTTAATTAGGGTCTCCTACATCCAGGTGTGGTCTACATGTTTCAGCCAGGCCTTTGTGATTAAAACTGGCTTTCCTCAGGACCAAAAAATAGTGAAGGTGCAGATTACTTAATTTTAAGTGAATGTGTGCTTTAGAGAAATGTGTAGCACTCGCTAAGGTGCTTTATATGCATGAGGGGGATTCGCTCATGCATTCCCTAGAGCATTACTAGACATACAACAAGTATGACAATACAAACATACAGGGGAGAGTCTTAGTATGGTAACATATTTGCAAAATACTTTGAGATTGCCAATATCTATTGTGCTGTGTGGACGATAAATAAACAGCAAATGGTGTAGCCATATTGGTGGTATGGCTAGGGTGAAAAGTTATCATATATATATGCAGTTTGTGGTGGGCTAGATATCGTAGGCATATCAACACAAACAACGCGGTGGTAGGTGCATGAAAGGAAATTAATCCTCACGTTGGCTAGTTGCCACATTGGCCCCATGGAGTAGTCTGGCAGAGGAATGGACCATGGGGAGATAAAGGGCCTCAGGGGGTTAGGGACCTGTGGAGAGAGTGCTTACCCGGCTTGTAGCTGAAGCGCCCTATTTACTCACGACATTTCCGGTCTGCATCAGCATTGAACCTCTTGCTGTCTCTGCGGTCTCCGTAAGACTGCTCTGGGCTGTGTTAGGGCCTTAAGTATTGTCTGGATCATTCAAATCACCTATGCGGACAAGGACAGAGAAAACAGACTGTGCGAGGACGCGCTGAGTCATGTCTATGCAGCGTGAGCATGCGCGGTGCCGGTTACGGGCGCCGGCGCCTTGGGTGTAACTCAGTGGGCTGTAAGCAATGTACTGCCCATGCGCGGGCGAAGAGTGTGTCCAGGTGCGGACATGCGCGGTGCAGGTTGCGGGCACCTGTGCATTGGGTGTAACTCAATTCAATTCAATAATAACTTTATTCGGTAGTTTTAAGAAAAACACCATAAAAGTTCACAATGAGTAAAATGCAAGTATTACAAAATATAAAATCATTAAAAAATACGTTTGTTAAAAAGTAATTAAAACGAGCAGCAACATCTCAGTTTATGTAAGCTTTTCAGTTTTGAATTTAACCTACTGTTTTCCAGTTAGCTAGCTTTCTTTCATTTATGCAAGGCAGCAGTATGGTTTATGCTCAGAGATTTGTACGATGACGTATACAAAACTTGAGAAAATGTGCAATTGCTTTGGCATAATTTTCGTTTTCAAGGTACTGAAGTGCCAGGTATGCAGGACGACACTGCCGTAGGCCCCAAAATTTCAGGATGGGCAATATCCAACGTTTACGGGGTTCAGTAAAAAACTTACAGAATAACAGTGTGTGGATAGTTGTTTGAGGGGACTGCAGATCACAGGGGCACATAGAAAATGTAGATGACCAGACATTTTGCTTTGGAAATGCAACCATTAAATGAAAGAGATCAAATCTGAAACGGGTGAGCAGCATTTTTTCATATTGTGTTAATTTGAAGTTCAAATAGGGTTCTGCATTAAACACAGTCTGCGCTAGTAATGAGTGTTGGACAGATGGTTTGTGGATCTCCGATAGTAATCGTACCTGACCCAGATAAAGAAGACATTCCCTTTTTAAGTTCTTTTTTGGGATTTCTTTTATCAGTAGTGGATGATCAAAATACTTCCTGTAACCTAAATCTGTTAGTAGCGCTTTGACATAGGACAGCCATTTGATTTTCTTACATTGATCCAGTTTTAGGATGTCTTGGATGATTGCCCTAGTCAATTGACACTGCTCAGTAACCCATATTCTACGCCACAGCATTATTGGCTGTAGTTTTATAATGTCAGTGACGTAATCAATGCCAAGCTCTGTGTGGCAGGCAAAAGTGGAACAACTTTTTGGTACCGCCAGCAGATATCTCAAAAAAGAGTTCTCAATTTTTTGTATTGAGTCCACATTTGCAAAACCCCATATCCCCGCCCCGTATGTTACCGTACTTATGCATTTTGAGTTATAAATTTGTAACAGTTCTTTGGGTGGTCGCTGCCCCAGTCTTTGTGAGAAGCTTTTTAGAGATGATGTCTCTCGAAGAAATGACAGTTTCCTTGCGGTGACAGCTGGATTCCAGTTGAATTTTTCATCAATAACAATCCCTAGGTAGGGATAGGTTGTAGTCCTATCCACATGTTCTCCCTGTACATACAGCTTCCTATTTTTTGCGTTTCTTTTCTCCCCTGCATGCATTGTGTAAGTTTTTTTTACGTTTAGCTTCAGATTCAGGCTTGCCATGAAGATGGAGTATCTATTCAAAGCCTGTTGTAGTTCAATTGGCGTTCTTGCTAAAATGACAGCATCATCGGCATATAGGAGCGCTGGTATCTGCCGAAGTGCTATCAAAGGAAGATCTTTGCTGCCTTGGAGCATGGCAGCCTCCAAGCCATTCGTGTAGAGGGTGAATAAAAAGGGGGCCAGTACACACCCCTGCCTGACCCCCTTTTCCACCCTAAAGGTGTCCGTGAGCCCGCCTCTCACCCCGAATCTTACCCTGCCTGTAGTACCTGTGTACAATTCTCGAAGAAAGTCCACTATTGGAGTAGGAGCTCCCATCTTCAAGATGATGCTCCACAGCGTTGAGTGTGCCACGCAATCAAACGCTGCGGAGAGATCTACATATACCATGTGAAGAGTAGAGCCTTTAGCTTCCACATATTTGCCCGCCAATAAAGACAGATTTAGGGCCTGGTCAACGGTTCCTAGCCCCTCCCGGAAACCATATTGTAGGTCTGAAATGATTCTATGGTCAGTGGCCCATTCCTGGAGACGCTCAAGGAGTATTCTTCCTGCCATCTTTCCTAGCGAGTCCAGGAGGGAGATCGGTCTGTAGCATGATGGACTGTTTCGATCTCCTTTTTTGAATATTGGTACCAACGTCGATGTTCTCCAAGAATCTAGAAGGCCCACTTCAGTAGTGGCATTGAGGACGTTGGTTAATAGGGGAGTCCATAAATCTGGAAGGTGTTTGAAAATATCGACGGGAACGCCGTCCGGTCCAGGGGCTTTTGCTGTTTTTGAGGATTTTAAAGCTTTTTGAACCTCTTCATGAGAGAGCTGAAGATTTATTGGGTAAATGATGTGTACCGTAGGTTCAGGTTGGTCTATGTCTTCTATCTGGTCCTTAGCGAAGACTTTTGTAAAGTGTCTCACCCATTCTTGTTCACTTATTGCTACATCAATAGAGGGGGAATTGTCTTTATCTATTAGAAATGGGGAACGGACTACTTGCCAGAACGTAGTACTGTCTTTTAGTTCTGAGCTTTGGGTAAGGCGGAACCATAGTTCGGCTTTTAATTCTTTTTTCCTATTATTTAGGGCAACCGTGTACTCCTTTCTAAGTCTACTAATTTTGACTTTGTCCCTATGGTCACTATTCAGGGCTTTCTTTAACGATGAAGATGCTTTTGTGCATGCTGTGTTGAACCAGCCTTTCTTTGTGTTAGGGTTTAATTTATACCTCCTGGTTAGTTCCTTTTGTATACTTTTTAGGATTACCAGGAAGCTCTTTATAACTTCCCTTGGTTGTGTAGTGGGGTCCAGGCAGTTTATAATGTCAACTTGATTGTGTGTGACTATTTTTCTGGTTGTTGTTTCCTTATCAATACTACCCCACTTTAGTGTATAGCCGTTCAAGGAGCCTAATGCTAGCTCACGTTGGTTTAAGGCGGTCATGGTATCATATAATTTATTTATTTTTATTTCGGCAAGGCCCATAGCTATTGGAAAATGGTCACTCAAAGGATTTTTAAGGACCTCAAATTCTTCTATGGCACGTCCTGCGGATGTTGTGATTAGTATAAAGTCTATAAGGCTTGTTAGACCTCTTCCATTAAATGTGGGCTGGGTGTAACTCATTAGGCTGTACCCGATGTACACAGATTAGTGTACAGGTGTAAAGACATTGAAAAGCGCTAAAGGTGAAGGTGCAAGCGCTTATTTAAAAATGTATAAAAACTATAAGGCCAGGTGTAATAACTGGCTAGTGACATAGAACAACAGTGAAACATATAAATCGGAGGGGAATCAAGAATAGTGTTACATGTGGGGGATTCATGTTTTCAGTGAACTCCAGGGTATGGAGTTATTCAGGCCCAAGCCCAATTGCTGGGTTGAGAGGCGGTAGATCCATCTCTGTCCTATTGTGTGAAGAATCCGATCATTGTTTGTTTGGTTAATGTCGAACTGCTCGTCTGAAAGTGGTCAGTCAATCTGCTGATGTTTTTGCCACACCTGATCGTACTTCTGTCAACCACTCTGGTCCTGACTTTACGGGTCGTCATGCCCACATAGCGGAGCACGCATGGGCATGTTGTGAGGTACACAAAGTCAGCCCAGTTCTAACGTCTGGGAGGAGGGCCTGGAGCATGTGGAAGGTGGTTTTGTCAAGGAAGCACATACTGAGTGGTGACTAAGGGTGGGCGTAGTTCGCGAAGTAGCGCTACGCGAAGCTACGCGAAGTGCACTTCGTACTACGCGAACTTCACGCAGCACTACGCGAGCTGCGTAGTAGCATGTTCGCACTGTGCAAGATGCATTTTCAATGATTGCACAGTGCGAACAAGCATCCGGCACTGTGCAATCATTGAAAACGGCATCTTGCACAGTGCGAGCTGTAGTTTTCTGCCGCACGAGTTCGATTTTTACTCGAGCGGCAGCTTTCTCAACGTGAACTGGTAGTTTCTCATCGCGAGCGGTCGCGAGCATGCACGACCACTCACAATGAGAAACCTGACCTCCCCGCGTTGAGAGTCTCGCCGGGATGTCATTTTGCTTGCTTGCGGTCACAAACATGACGTTGAGGACCGCAAACAAGCAAAAAACGACCGCTGCACTACGCTACGCTGCGCTACGCATGTTCGCACTGTGCTACGTGCAGCTCACATAGTGCGAAGTTGCGCAAACTACACGAGCGTAGCGTAGTGCTTCGCCCAGGGTTAGTGGTGACATATGAAGTTGGGGACCAGTTGTGGGTTTGTAAAGAAGTGACCCTTGTCCTTGATGGAAGTGAGAGGCATGCTGAATATAACATCGCATAAGGGTTTGCACTGTGGCGTAATTTCTGTTTGACAGTTAAGAACTTGCTCTGCACTTCTTGAACCACAATGGTGAAATCAGGATAAATGGTCACCTAATTTCCATCAAATTGCAAAGTATGCTTTTCCCTCGCTATGCACAGGACAGTGTTGCAGTCCATCTAATTGAGCAATCTGGCAATTATAGGTCTTCCAGGTGTGCCAAGGGAAGATTGGCCAGTAATGCTCTGTAGGCTTGTTCCACTATGATCAATTAAGAAAAGGAGTCTGTGCAAAAAAGGGTAGTAAGGAGTTGTTGAACGTAGTCTTCAATTGCTCCTGTATTTGTAGATTTCAGGACCTCCAAAATCTGCAGATTTTTTCCGGCGAGGTCTTGATTCCAAATCCAAATTTTTAGCTGCAATTAGTTTGAGAATATTTTCCGTGATAAACGATTGGTAGCTGCAGGTTGAAACTTTGTCTTCCTTTGCAGTCATCTTGTTTTTCCAGTTTATGTGTGAAGGAGTCCATTCTGGTACAAATAGTGTCCATTTTTGTGTTGATGGATGCTAAGCTTTGTTGCATGGCTAACAGTAGCGAATTCATATCTGCTGTGTCTGTGGATTTATCTGAAGGATAGTCCTCCATAAGGGATTGATCTGTGCAGCCGATGGGAATTTGTGTGAATCACCGAGCATCAAATTGCAGTTAGGTTTGTCAGCGATCTGATTTTCCCATGCTGCCCCCGTTCCATTCAGCGCCAGGTGTGAGGGTGCCTACGTGTCTTCAAAGAGTTCGCTTCACCGCGGAATGGGGTTGTGAAGTGTGGAGACAGGGGCCTTGTAAAGCCCTATTCAAGGCAGCTATGCAATGTGTCATCGTCAAGAACATAACTAAGCCCCATTTCAGGTGGTGGCAATTGCCTCAACGTGATGCACCAGCACACTCAGATAATGGGCCCAGGTTGGTCCTGTAGCAGCAATATGAAACTGGAATATGCCATTTTATCAACCCAGTTCCTCCTCACCTACTCAGTCACTTGCCAGGGGAGGCATGAACCGACTTGGATTTCTCCAGACAGCGCCCAAGCCCCCATATGTGTCGCAGACTGGCTTTTATCACCAAGGGTCTTGCTCAGTCGGAAGGCATCCAGGTCATCCACAGCTACTCAGAGAGAACAGCTCTCTGTTCTTTGATGTTATGCGGCTAGGAGAGTCAAAACGCTATAGGCCCTACACATAATGTACAACAGTTTCCAAAATGGCAGCAGTAATGCAGAGTGATTGACTTGGTGCACCCGTATATGTAGGAGGAGCAGCATCACTACATACATGGATATGGAGAGAGATGAATTATATGCTGTTCTGGTCACAGTGGTATAGGATGCAGCAAGAAGCTCTTGAGGCCACTGGTGTATTTCGATCTGTAAATGTGAGACATGTTTAGGGTTTGGTGCCACTGACGTGCAGTGATCATCAAGGTTATTCCATTTTCTGGGCTATTCTGCCATATATAACTCAAGAGAGTACTATGTGCAGAGAGGTGAATTTTCAGATCTCGAGGCCTATAGACTCTCCTGTCATAATGTATCTGAGCTGCCTCTTGGCTGTCCCCCCATCCAGAAAGGGATCACAGATCTTTGACCAGCATCACTGATTCTGGTGCTATCTGTGGATCGGCGTCAGTGTCAGTGTGTATTTTTGCCTCCCCTGTTTGTACGTTAGAAATAAAGGGGTCCCAGACTCGGAAAACAATTTAAATTAATCAACGATGAGTTCCAAAAGAAATTAATTTTATACAAGGGATGTATCACAGTGGTAGGATTGTTTTTATTCACAATATACCAAAAACCTACTACTGTATAAAATTAATTTCTTTTGGAACTCATCGTTGATTAATTTAAATTGTTTTCCGAGTCTGGGACCCCTTTATTTCTAACGCTTCACTACCCAGGTTCCTCTGACTAATATTGGGTGAACCCTTTCGTATATACTGACTCCCCTGTTTGTACGGCATGATTAATTGCAATTAGATAAGTTTACAGTGGCCCAACCTATATTCTCAGAAGGCCGATCATTTGCGGCAGGCGCAGTCTCCCAAATGGAAGCCGGCCATCTTTTTTCTTAGGGAATGTGTTTCGTGTTACATAAAATAACTATTTTTCATTCACCTGATACAGACCCAAACGTCGAAATTAGACAATTGCTTGCATTCTGTTTCCCTCAACCACATATAATCTACCTTTTCTCCTCCTGTTTCATCTAAAGGGTAGGATTGGACAGCCCTTCGGTGATGCACAAATCTTAGATCAGCCCCAGAAAGCTTCTTATGCCCTGTGCCAGCCGTGTTTTGATATCCTTTTTCCCTGTTTCCTTCGCGGCACGAGCTGTTTGACCATGTCTGCACTGCTGACGCTGAAGCCTGTGCTGGCAGGATGCCCAGACAGCAGTTCTCCTGCAGATACAGGCTCTCAGCCCAGGAGCCGGCTGCCTTCAGCATAATGGGCAACACTGAAAGCAGCAAGGCGTTCGCTCGACAAGGTCAGGGTACCTTTCATTCCCGCAATAATCAACCAGTGTAGCTCTTCCTCAGACCTGGGAGAGAGAAGATGGAGGTCAAAAGAGCAATTCCATTTCACATTGACTCCAGCAAAAGGCTCAACACAAAGCCCGAGGAAAAAAAAGTGGTGTTCTCTCATGCATTTTGGTGAACTTCTTAAAACGCATCCCCATTCTCAGCCGCCTCAGATTGAGTCGTAAAGCAAACCAACCCTCTTGTTAGAGATTTTACACTGTCAGCATCTCGCTAAGTGATGTAAATGAGTAACAAGACGGATACACTGGCTACAGCGGGCAAAAGGCTATTAATTATGCAAGAAAATGTTAACCCTAGCAGATTGCAGAACAGGCAATTGCTTCTGTTTAAACCTGCAATCAACCCCCACTCTCCGCATTAGCATAGCTTTATTTATTCAGCAGGGCTCTGGCCAACAGTTTAGTGAATATCATTTAGCTGGAAATGTGAGACATTTGAGGTGGCATATAGTGGTTACAAAATTGCCTTTATTTGACCTTACGTTTGCCAGGACCAATTATTCGCGCATGCTGACCAATCTGCTGTTGTATCTGATAATTGCTATTGCTGTCTCCTAATCTGCGTCACCGGGATGCGCGCCAAATGCACGCTGCTGCTTTCTTCGTCAGACATTTATTAATGTTTTCTTTCACATTCACAGAAACACGTTCTGTTCATTACTAATTGAAATGCATGGCAAATCCCAGTCAGCCGTTTTAAACCAATCCACTTTTAATAATCTGAGGCTGAAAAAAAACACATATTCGTAGCTGATCTCCGTATGCCGCGCCCTTTCCTGCTTCTGATACAGTGGAATTAGCTTGGTGTTGTCAAAGGCTCGGGAATTATATTGTTGATGTCCTTTACTGTAAACAAGACATGTCTGCTCCACATTTTAGACAAAAAACTGGGCACTTCCATAATAATTAACCCTGTGTTACTCACTTGCAATTCTCTATGTCATGGCTTCATAGACAAATGGCTGTGTTGGTCCCATTACTTCAAACACCCGTCATTATTCACCAATTGTTTGTGACTGCGCCGTAAACAAATATCTGGTAAACATGTAAACTGGATTTTTACTGTGCCAACCTTACTTCGCTAGATTCATTAGCTGAGAATGTACAAATGAATGCTGAAGTAACGGAGCAAGAAAATGTCACCAGTGACATTGTGTGCATTTTGGCAATGTGATTATTCCTGGTGTGTCTTTATCCAGTAGTATGTGATAAAATGAATTCTCCTATAGTGAAGACGATAAGACTAGAAGGCGGTGAATCGCCACCAAACAAGGGTTTTTCCTCTTACTATTTGAAGTAAGTGCATCTTTGGTGGAAATCTCTTCATATTCCTCGGCATGAAGAACTCTTCACCAAAATCGGCAGGAAACACGCTAGGGTGGCCGCTTGTTGAGCTGTCCTTCATCCTGGAAAAAGGCGGGAAGAACTTTGCATACTACTAAGGTGGGCAGAGTCAAACGGTGAAGATTCCAAGTGATTTGTATACTTGCAGTTATTTAAAGAGAGGACCATGGCCTCTGTTCTCGCCAGGACAGGACAACAAAGAACACACTTGTTACAGACACATACAGATTGAGGTCCAATAGATTCCTGGTTGAAGTGTTAGCAGCCAATCAGATTTCAGCAAGGGGACTGTCGGATCCTCGGAGGTTCTGCGTCTCTAGATATACAAGTTTGGTTTTCCCTTTATATTTCAATAACTACTGAATGGATTTACACCAATTTACAAAAACGTCACTTTCTGGAACAACGTCTGCCTTTCTGCCAGTGGTTCGGCTATAGTTGTGTCTTAAATTACAATGGCAATTTACATAGGGAAAACGTGTTATGGGACCCCTCCCATTTTATCTGCCTTCACTTGATGAATTAACCCAAAAGGCACCAGCTGAACCGACTGTCATACAAATGTTGAAATGGTTTGTGATGGTTTGTCAAACGGCACCAAAGTTATTGGTAAAACAAAAAAAATACTTTTCCTATGGAAACCTATAACTACCTACTGGCGACCTCCAGTACATTATATATATATATATATATATGTAACCTGTCTCAAAATGATCCAGTCACTGGCTGTTCAGGAATTCACAAAGCAGAAGAGCAGATTTGTTTTCCATCCAAGCTCGGGTTGAGACTGGGTGAAAATCTTAAATGTTGCTTCTTCCACAAGGGAAACAGTCACTTTTTTTTAAGTTGTCTGAAACTGGCCTAAAGAGAGATCAATTATATGAGATAGCACTGAAACTACTAAAAGAATAAAAGAATGAACCATGGATCCAAATGAAAACCAGAATTAAGATCATGGAGCACGGTGGTAAGAGTAAACTGAGAGTTAAGATCATAGACCACAATGGTAAGAGTGAACTGACAGAACTTTACCAGTCTTGCTGAGACTTTGGGAACACCATCAAAAATAATCTGAAAGCATAGTTGTCACCAAGTGAATAGGCTGACTCCAAACAATCTAGAGACACTGGAGGAAGAGGCTTCAGCAGAAGGGACATCAGGGTAAAAGCTTGGAAAGTATTGGAGGTTTACTGGCGTAGCCATTAGGGAAAGTAAAGACTCCCTACCATGGCCCATGGTGCAGACACGTTGCATGGGAACAATAAGACAGGATGGGGAAAGCTATATGTAGGAAGATTGGTCTTAAATGTCTGTATTTGCTTCTGCTCCATCCAAGGTATTTGGCAAATGTTTACATTCTTTTGTCGAAATTTAATTTAATTTGTGCGTTTTCAACTTTATTTTTCATTAAGGCCCTCATGTGTCCAAAGAGAGAGGAAAATCTTAGCCAAAGGAGATTTGGAAAGAAAGCATTTGAAGCAGGGCACATATGTTAGACAGTTTTCAAGAACCCCGCAAAGATAGCTAAATAGCAATACCACTACACATGGAGAAAAGAAAGGTGAAAATAGCGAAAGAATCTACTGACAGAAGAAACGTAGGGAGACGTAATTGTGGAATAGAAGAGAAAGTTTAGGTTTTAGTATTATTTTCTTTTAGATTTTTATGCAAATAAGTTTTTACCTGTGCTTTCGTTGGGAGAGCATCCTTGCTGAGAAATGTCCAACAATGTTGGATAATGCAGAGCATGTGGAGACTACAAAGGATACTTGAGTGGCTTTTTTTTGTTCAGCTGGGAAACAGACTGACTTGTTCATAATTAAGTTAAGTTTTCTTACAAATAGACAAACTGGTATAATTTTCTGCAGATTCTTAAGCGTTTGGCCCATAGTTCAACCCAGAAAACAATAAACTTTCTCAATTTGTGGAGTTTTAAACCCCTTACAGTCAGTCCCCCCCTTTATGTAAATTTTACTTGTAATTAATTTCCTTCACAAGCGCAAATTCTTTTCTGTGAATAGCAATGATGAATTTACACTTGTAACTACTGATATTTATGTGCTCAAATGATCTTCAGTATCGGGCCCCTATCAAAAGTTAAGATCGGTTCAGGCTCACACAGGCCTCCATGCTATCTACAAGGTGCTAGTAGAATCTTATTACACTGCATGCATTACAAGAGGCAAAGCAAATCTTTTGAGCATTTTTTCGACAGATTTTTCCCATGGCATGTGCTAGAACTTGTACATGCAACCTTTCATAGAACTTGCTTTAAGAAATATGATGAGACAATTTCTGCTACCAAGACTAGAAAGGCCAAGCCTGTCACCAGCTAAAATGATCTAACTCTTTTGTCTGCACATTTTCTAACTGACATGAACTGTGGAGGAAGTTTCAAATCTGGGTACTCTTTAAATTTACCAAACTCGCTTCAGTGGATCTCATTATAATGATTTATTTCCTACAAACAAAGGATATTGTTTTTGTATTTGGTGAATATTTACACTTCCTGCACAACAGTGAACGAGAATCCCAGGGATAGACTCTTGAATACCTAAACAAACAAGTCATTGTCATGTAAGATTAACCCTCCCTCTGATACAGCTATCGGTGGACATTGTTATAGGCTTCTGGGCAGTTTGGGTCTGTTTATTTTGTAGCTTTAAAGGTCAGCATTTAAACCAAAATGTGTGTCCCTGTATTGAGTAGTGCTATTTTTAGTGTTAGTGCACAGCATGGCGACTTTGTGCTTACTATGCATTCTCTTGCAGGAATGGCTTTTCTTCTCATGTACATAGAGCAGCAGGCAGGAAGGCCGATATAAACAGGTCAAGGAAGTGAACTGTAGAGGGAAATGTTAGGTAGAACAGACATAAATATTTAAACATTACTCAGCCAGAGTCTGACCATCATCATTGAATGTATTTTTGGACACTTGGCTTCTGTTATTGAATCCAAGCATGGTTGTCAACACACAGTCACATTACAACTAATCACTGCTGGAGTCATCAATTTGTGCAGCCACTTGTAACAGGGACTCAAAGGCCTGCAGACAACCCTGTGAAAAACACCCTGCCAGCCAGTAGCAAACGAGGCAGATAAAGACAACAGAGGAGTTTGCAATTTACAGCCTCTATTGCGAATAGCAAAAAAAATCATATGGCATGTAAACCAAGCTTCCGCATTTGTAGAAATATTTGGTAAATCAAAATTTTAGGCAATTTTGCAAAGCAAAACATATAATTAAAGATTAACACATAATGAGTGGTTGGAACTGTAAAACATCACGGCAATATTACTATTACCTCACATAAGCTTATAACAAGGTGCAAAATACTTAAGGATTTCGATGATGAACCATAAACATTCACTCTGTCAACCCTGTGTGCTGTGGTGTGACATATGGGGGATATGGATAAAGAGGAGTAAAAGGACATTCTGACAAAGGGTAACATCTTTTGGGCAGTGTATAGAGGAGGTTTATAAGAGTAATTTTGATACCTTATACTAGAATAGTATCCCCTTTTAGGGCAGCACAAGCAGAGCTGGTGGTTTCTCCCAACCCATATTAAGTTTTTGTGTTCCCTACTCTAGCTGACCTCTAGGAGCTGTTAATCATCGATGGATGTGACAAGCAGAGTACCTCAAATTGGATTTTCTTGGCAATTTCATCAAATGTTTGACACTATGCTCATGAGAATATAAACATATATAAAGGTATTTGAAAAGACTGCTTGTTCCAGAAGTTTTAAGAAGCAAATCCCATTCCCCTCTGTCGTCACCAATAACGTGCATATATATATACATATAAAATGGCAGTATTCACGAAGTAGTGTTGGCAGCTCCATTTTCCATGCTATTATGTCTTTGACGCTTGCGCACTTCAAGTGTGAAAGTGAATGCACTACAGGAAGCTAGTATGATTTCTGCAAAAACTGCTTTACACCTTCTCTGATATGAGTGCGCTTGTATGCCTGATCATGATACGCCACTAGGTTAATTGCAACGAAAGAAACATTACTGTCTTTGTGACATGTTAAAACATCTATATCTCTTACCACTATTATACTAGTGCCATTTATAACCACCTTGTCAGAGGTGACCTTGCGTGGGGATAGATGAATTTGCACCACACTCCCCGCAACTGAACAACTGTTCTCCAAATATCAGTGACATGCACTGGGCCTTCTAAACATAGTTTCTGGCACCCTGTTTGACTCTCCTCCACAAAAGCAACATAACACTGATACAAGAAAGCACATAAGAAAACAGGATCTGTGTGACATTTAGAATCCGCCAATTTAGATTTTGGAGCATAATAAAAGTGGAAACATACAACTGATGAGTTTAACCTGAACCACAAATGTAACTTAAGTTTAAATCAGCATATAGTAAAAGACTGTTAAGGGTCTGTAATTAAAAATGATAATAAACAATCATTTCGCAGGTGTAATGGAAAAACATCCAAAATTATTAACTTCAAGTGACAGGGGAGGATTTTGTTTCCAAAACATTAATGAATTCAATCTCTGGCTAATGTACAAAGTTACTTACTAAAATATTTTAAAGTCTAGCAGTGAATTAAGTGGTGATCCAATAAAATAAATGACTGATGTATGTTTAAATTCTAATAAATACCAAACCCAGTGTAGACAAAAAAGGAAAAGAAACATAGAGATTGAAATAAAGCACAGAAGAACCCTGTGGGACACAAACCCCAAAATTATCTGAACCCCAATATTTTGAACACCCCACTTTTTACGCAATTAATTTGGCCCCAACAGCTCCAAGAGGTTTAGTGGTTAGAGACAACACTCCTCATCAAAAGAATACATTTCAACAAATACAATAGAATAAATGAGGTAGTTCTAATAACTGAATTCTAGATCATAAATTGGTTAGAAAATAGATTCATCACAGACGTTTAGAAAAATGAGAGACAGAGGAAAATGAATGAAATGCCATGCAGGCTCAATTGAAGAAATACAGAATCATAAAACTTAGCCCTACTAAAAGAGTTTAGGCAAAGTCCAAATCAGACTCCTAAAGAGCACTAACGACATCCACATAAGAAAATCCAAGTCAAATGGGCATTGGAAAATTACAAGATCTCCCAGCAACAGCAATCATAGTGATTGCTGTAATTGTGAAATCCAAAAAGAAGTCCCACAGTTCTAAACCCCAAGAGTTTTTATACACCAAATGAAAATGTAAATGTACAGGAATTTATATAGCGCAAATCACCAAGCGGTTTCTAAGCACTTGCTTAGGGAACCCGTCCTGGTATTCCCCTGTGAGATAACCCCGGCAGGGTATCCGCAAGGTGAAAGCCAGGCATCCCGCCGCGAGGGGCCGTTGTGGAGATTAAGCAAGCTATTGCCCAGAGTCGCAGAGTGTGAACCAGTGAATTGAGTAGGCACCGGAGCGAGAATTGTCAAGTTCATGGACATTTTAGGACTCAAGACCCTGCCGAGCCGGGAATCGAACCCTGGTCCCGGGCTGACCTCTGCTTCCAGGTCTGCCTCCTCTAACCAGTGAGCCACACTTCTCCACCAATTACACTTACTATTAATACATTCTGTAAATTCTGCATAGTATGACCAAGGTTAGATTCACATTGACAAATCAGAAACAGCAATGTAAATAAAAAGTTTTTTAGCACTAACCCATTTCTTAAAGTAAGGAAAATCTTCCACATACTCTCTCAGCAACTGTGCTCCAAAGATGATAAACACAAAATGAAACATCTCTCAAATAACGGTTCACAAACCATGCCTCCAGTGGAACTTCCAGCGGAAGTCCTTGTATGTGATACTTTGGGTACACCATGGAAGCATCATTCACAATACACACTTCCTAACGCAATTGTTTATTATTTGAACCATTCACATCTTTCACTTGATGCTCCATGGACTTGAGGAGAGAGATGGTTTGCAGAAGAACATTGATCGGGAGAGTGAATGAGCAGGAACAAGATGAATAGAACTCCAGACACAGCATCCATGCTAAAATAAATGACGTCTCACAGGAAAATGTGGCATAACTACTTCACAGTATTATTTATATGCAGCATCATTATTTCCTTATTTATGTCTTTATTCAGCATTACTAAAAATCATATTTCAAAAATAACCTGACACTTCAAATTTGCACATTTTGAAAAAGCTACTACAACTCAGAAACTAATACTTTACACAATCGATTCTACTCCTGTAAGACATATATAGTTATATATGCTTAGGATATGGGTATGTCTCATGTTTTTTTCTCAGGTAATTGGATGTCATAATTTACATGATTTTTAAGAATGTATCGCTGCTTAATCTAGCAGTTTTTATGAGTTTTATACCAAACAGACAGCATGTTTACTTTTGTAGCCTGTCTAGGTAATCTTGTACCAGTAGGGGTCGGTGGTGGGAGTGCTGCCGGGCTGTGACGTGGGGCGGGGGCAGGGGAGGGGCAGAGTGGGGGGAGTAAACTATGGAATAGGGCCAAATACAGGTAAGTAAATATATAAATAAATAAAACATTTTGTTGCGCGCGCTGCATCGCCAAATGCAATGCAGTGCGCACAACGAAATTCGTTTTATTTATTTATATGTTTACTTACCTGTATTTGGCCACGTTCTGTAGTTTACTACCCCCCACCCTGCCCCTCCCAACGCCCTAAGTCACCACCTGGCAGCTCTCCCACCACCGACCGCTACTGTCTTGTACCCTGTGGCAGAAACACTCCAAAACGTAGACGGATTCCTTGATGCTAACGGCAAGGTACACTAAATGCTCGGCTGGGAAATTATTCCTTTACTGTGCCCCTTCTGATGGGAGAATCCTTACTGTCTATTTGTATATCTTTAGTTGTTTTCAGGATCTTATCCTGCTGTGATGACTACACTCTTAGATGCTCCCTCCACGAGTGCACTGGGAACCATGGATCCTGTTTTATTTCCAAGGGCTTTTCTCTACAGTTCGTGAACTATGCTGGGAGATATTCTTAGTGCTGTTGATTTTCATAAATACAGTAGTTGGCACCTCTTTTGAAACTCATTTATATTCAGTCTTGAGTGCCCTGAAGAGGAAGAATTCCTTAGAATTGCAGGTATTACTGTGCTTTGCTGGTTGGGTGATGAATGCAGAATTGGATGGTGGCATAGCAGAGTGAAAGCTGACAAAAGTCTTCACCTCAGTTAGAATGAGGTCAAGTGTTTTGAAAATGTGTGGTTGGTTCATAGATGTACTGCTGATAACCACAGTGTTTTGAATTTTGGTGAATGCTTCCTTCGTACCTTTGGTGGTGGGGTGATATTGTAGGCTAAAATCAGCAAGATAAACGACAATCACAGGACTATTGCTGGGACTTTGGACATTGTAGTAACAATATAGCAAGAGCAATGAACAAATATGTGACTTGCCCAGGCTGAATCTGTGAGCGTGTGGACAGCTGGCTGTCTAACCTCGTGACACATTGCTGTATGAATGCTGTCATTGATTATTAGATCAGAGCTATTTTATCCCTGCAAGTTTTCAAAATGAACCTCGAGGCTGATGTTTCTGTGAAATGATCAGAATAAATTTCAGAGGATCTTGACATCTTTTGCTTGACATTTACTTAATGTGATTAAAAAGTTGAATAATGTGTTTATGTGTGTAAGAGAGCTGTGATAGCCCTAGCACGGTCCTTCGAGGTCTAGTTAAAGGAAAAAATAATTGATGGAACAAAGTTAGCAAATTCTGTGGGAACTTATGACTGGGTTTTGGAGTCGGGATGATGGCCCAAAACTTTCCCCGCAGTATTTCCTCATATAAGTATGAACCCTACAGGAAAGTTTTTATTGAAAACAGCAAGCCCTATCTCCCACACGTCAAAAGGGCAAGCGAGCCATGAGAAGGCCATGAGAAAGAACAAAACCAAAGGAGAGCACAAAAATAGACATGGTACCAATAAAACACAAGAGATGAACGAGTCAAAAGGAAACAGTTTTTAAACTAGATGAACAGATGGAGACAGCAAGGAAGCGGCGACACAAGGGAGAGCCTGTCTACCGTGCAGAAATCAATGTGGAGAGTATTTGAGTGGCAGGCCCTTCTGCGCATCCTCGCCACCAGCATCGATTGCAACATATTGCTGCTGGCTCTGACAATGGGGCCCTCATGGAATACATCCCTGCACTCAGATGGCCTTGGACCTGGAAGAGGGAACGCGGGGGGCGAGCAGCCCCTCAGGAATTCAAGCTATAAATGAACCAATGGGGTCAGGAACTGCAACCCAACTGGCTACAGCCCAGAAGACCTCCGCTCTCCCCAGACTCGAATTCATATCGGTAAAACAGCCCTTGAGTAGGGCGGCTTTACATAAAACGCTTACATGGATACTCGAGCAACCAGGATTACAAATCTAGTCCAGCGCTAAATAGTTAAACGTGTTTACATTGCATGTCTTTGGTTCCTTATCCCATGAAACACTAATGAAGAGACGAAGCACACGTGCCCTTAGCAGGTGTGAGCGCGGCGGGAGACACACAAGGCTGGCCCACGCGCCACTGGACGCGGCCGCGAGACGCACTTCACTGCCTTGACTCGAGCTGTTGCAATGACAGTGTATTTGTCAAACATCAAAGGTCACGGCTCCGACCCTACAGAATCATC
Organism: Lissotriton helveticus; assembly: GCF_964261635.1. Taxonomy (NCBI): domain Eukaryota; kingdom Metazoa; phylum Chordata; class Amphibia; order Caudata; family Salamandridae; genus Lissotriton; species Lissotriton helveticus. The sequence continues at coordinate 858,238,758 of NC_136059.1, forward strand.
AGTTTAAAACGAGGCCTGAAACATAACCTCCTCTGTCACACAGCCTAGTGTTTCAATTTAGCGTGTGAAAGCGATACTGGTTTTCAAAATACACGCATTCCTCATCAGCCTTTTCCGCTGCTCGGGGATCTTTTTTTTTTTTTACTTCGATGTTGCTGTACTTAAGGCAGATGAAACCTAACCTGCTAAGAAGCGCATTTCCATATTCAGATTTACAAGCAGGGCGGCCTTGCAGGAGGCAGGCGAGCTCCCAGGATTACAGGCGCTGCTTCCAGTATCAACATCAAATAGCAGATGTATTTGTTGTGTAAGTAACCAGGTCACAGGCTGTTCTGCTGCAGGGACAAACTCGATTAAGACTGGTGATAATCTTTTGAAAGATTGTAATTTATCTCCATTTGAAGGGCACTGTCTTTGTTCTCTGACTATCAGAGAGGCAGAGAGGAAGGTTAACAAATATTCAGTGCGGAGTGTTTGAGCCATTCAGAAAGCCTCTCTAAGAGATTGTCAAAAGCAATGAAATCATGAAAAGCGTCCCCGTTTGTACACAGTTGCCTTTGTCAGAGAAAATGGTTTATGATTCACGCAGTAACCACCTTTAGTTACCACTTTTCACATTTTTTTTCTGCATACCAAAGACAATCCCCTCCTTACTGCTCATGGGGGAGAGATTAGCTCAATAGATTGTGGTCTTCTGAAACAAGAAGTTATTACTAGGTTTGAAACATGCTGGGAGATAATATAAACCACAGTGAATGTCTTTATTGGTAATTATGTATGAATTGTGGACGTACTCTTCGTTTTACATCTGCAGCTATAATTATGAAACGGATTGCAGAGCCATTCCAATGATTTGGTAAAGAGCATGTGAAAATGTAGTGTTATTAGACCTCAGCGCAAGAGCTTTACTAATAACTCTAGTGAATAATGGTTCCGCAGATTAACTCTGACTGCACTGCATCCTGGTAGTACACTCTCCCTCTCACCAAGACAAGATTTGTTTTTACGACGTAGCATTATGGACCCACAAATGTCCTCCTGCATTACCTGTGCAAGCTGCAGCTAAGTGCCTATAAAGAGTGGAAGGCCTATAACACACTTCTAGAACATTGGAAGATTAGCAATGCCCCTGAAGAGGGCAGAGGGCAATAATGGCTGGCATAGAACTTCTGCTTGTAACATTCTAAATGTTTTTTCCATTTCTCCCTTTATAATTTAGAACAGTGTACCCTGAGTTGCTGGAATGTTCTAAAATCATTAGAGCGCAATTGCGTGGGACTATATTGGTTGTTAAGGGATATCTTTCTCATTAAAGAAACTCACTAGGCGCTGCTTGGGACTATATTTCGGGTACAGGGCCTTTAACAATATGTATAGCCCTTAGCACTGGTCTATAATGCCATAGTAAAGTCTTCAGCATCACTGCTGCCATACTGTTAGAAGATTCCACCTACTGAAGAAAGCATGCACTATTAAACCAAAGGGGGGAAGAAGAAAAACATTAGTATAAAGGGCTTAAACTAGTCGTCTGCATCTGGCTACTGTTTTGTCTTCATTATGAAAAATGGGCTGACCAAATAACGGTCGGGGACCTGGGTTACTTGTGGTATGAGAAACAATTGTCCTAGTCCTATTTTTAGGGGATGATACAAATCACAACCAACATTCAGTAATTCATAGTTAATTCCTGAGTCTGTATTCTGTTGGCTTCCAGTAATCAATACAATTAATATATTGAAGTACAACAACCAATAGTTATTTCTTAACAAGAATTTTGTATTACATCATAGTTTACATAATCAGTAAATTCCTTACTGCAAACAATATATTAAAAGGAGAGGTTGCCCCAAGGAACGTGCTGGAAAAGAGATGGTGCTCTAGTGTAGGAAGAGTGAAGAGGCAAATCAGAAAATGAGACAAACGGGATTGATTACAATTATTCATTAGTCAGATTGAGAGTTGATCAGTTGCCCACGTGAGAAGCACGGATTCTCCAAACCTAGTCTACACACTTGCATCGATTGTCCTTGTGCTTTGTTGATGGTTATTGCAAAAGCGAGTTGCACCGGAAACTGTAAACGTTTGAATTCATATGGCATATCTGTTGGGATCATTGGAGTACGTGGCAACAGTACATCTTCCCCCTTGGATTTCCCATTCAAAATTGTAGCTTCAATGACATTGTTAATCATCTTTTTCACTCTCCATTGGTCAATTGCTTCATTCGAACGGGCTTGAGCAGTGCGTACTCGATTGGCTTCCAATCTTGATTCTCGTTGCTCTCCTGTTTCGTTCAAGCGGGCTTGAGCAGTGCGTAATTGATCAGTTTCCAATCTTGATTCTTGTTGCTCTCCTGTTTCATTCGAGCGGGCTTGAGCAGTGCGTAATCAATCGGTTTCCAATCTTGATTCTCGTTGCTCTCCTGTTTCATTCGAGCGGGCTTGAGCAGTGAGTAATCGATCGGTTTCCAATCTTGATTCTCGTTGCTTGTTCGTTTGAGAAGAACGGGCTTGAGCAGTGCGTACTCGATCGGCTTCCAATCTTGATTCTCGTTGCTCGTTTGTTTGAAAAGAACGGGCTTGAGCAGTTTGTATTCGAACAGCTTCTAATCTTGCTTCCCGTGGCTCGTCTGTTTCTGAAGCTCGTAATGCCTTTTTCTTTTGTGTTTCAGATGTAGATCGACCAATCGATTTCCGTTTGGGGGGCATCACTGTTGACAATGCTCGTAAATTCCCTGAAAATAAATAAATGTTAAAATTCAGTATTCGAAAGATTGTGAGGGCCCTGGGGGGCGATATTTAAAAAACATTTATGCCAGAAACCTTCGCGGGAGTGTACTCAACAACTTCCCAAAGTTTCATGGCGATCGGATGAATGGTGTAGTAATGCATAAAGGACAAACAGACAGACAGACAGACAGACAGACAGACATACATTAGTTTTTATATATATATATAGACTAGCTTACCCGTCGCGCGATGCTGCGATCTCCGAAGAAAGGAAATTCAAGGCAACTCGTTATGATAACATTCAATTTACATTGCGTCATTTGTATTGAAACTTATTCATTTTAATATGGAAAACATTTCAAAGTGTCGTTTTAATTCTATTTATTTATTCGAGTGCTACACGATTTTTTGTTTTTTCGTCTGGTGCGTACATCAGTATTCAAAAGATTATGAGGGCCCTGGGGGGCCGATATTTAATGTATTCGATATATCCAATAATCACATTATGCATTAAAACATTTCATGTTTAAAATACAATATCCAATACTATACATCACAAGAGTGTTGTTCAAAGTGTTGCGTATCTCTCGGCATTGTGTACCACATCAGTATCAATGTCGGAGATAGCCCATGATTCAAACATATATACAGACTGAATAGGGTTTTCATTTTTTTTTACTGTGGCTTGACCCCATCCCTATTCTGAACACTAGGGTTCCTCCCTCTTTTTCCTACGTAATATCCGAAAGGACCATAAACGGAATCACAGAGAGATGTATGGAAGCAATGCATCAACGTTCTGAGAAGATTACCCATTAGAGCAGGCCAGGCAGATACTGAAAAGGCTATCATTATACATACGGTTATTAAAACACAACAGGCAGATACTGAAAGGATGACGTATACATATGTATATTAAATTCCTCAACATCTAAATAAACAACATCTCAATTAAAGAAACACAAATCTACCGAATGCCATAGGCCCAATTCACAAAACCTCTGTGACTATAAACATGAAGGATTTTACCTCCATTTATCTCTGACTTTGGTGGAAACGTCAAAGTATTAAAGGATGCACTCCTGTAGATATTTACATATCCAGAAATGTCAAACTAATGTTCATATGTACTTCGTACATAGTCATTTTGTTTTTCCAAGAGTAAAATGTTTTTCCTTGCTTGTGGAGAAATCTCTTCTCCAGCGTCAATCCCAACTTTGATGCTTTTTCTTTTTAACTCCTTTCTTGAAAACAGGTGTATTCTAATCTTAACAGGAGTACATCTCTGAAATTTCGAGATGGGAAACAATCTACAAATGTTTTGTAAATACCCAAATCTTGCAACTGTGTGGGTGTTCAAAATTCAACCACAAGCATAAATCTACTCACACAGATATTCTGCTCCATGCATACAACTGTTAATTCTGTTTATAGAAGGAATGGTAATTTGCCGTTTTAATTGAAGCCATTTCAGCATCTAAGCAAAATGTAGGTATGCAATTAGTCCTAACCAGGAATCAACAGTCGAGTATTGCACCCCAAAATGTAATGCTAACTTTGACTCATGGTCAAGTGTGTGTTAGAATTTTAGCTTGTCTATGGGAAGTGTATACTCCCTCAATTACTTTGTTGAGATCCATGATTGGAGCAGACAGACTGGAATTGCGATTTAAAAAGCGGGACAATGAGCAGCTCTTTGTTGATGCAGGGCAAGATGCTAACCAAGAAGAGGTCATTCTAACACTAATATCATGTTCATACTATCTATATCTGATGGAATGGGACTTTAAAAACGATTTAATGGGCATATCTGATCAGCAAATGTTGATTTTTACCATAACAAGTTTGTGAGAAACTGAGTTGAATAGATGATCACATCTGCAAGTAAAACCGTAACACAGACCAGTAAATCACACTAAACCTGTGCAAACCGTAAGACGGTATAGGGCAGACGGCTAATGCTAATGGGGTATCCCTTATATAGGATGGGTTCCCTCACCCACCCGAAGGTGGCATGCTTCATCATAGGGTAACTTCATCGCACTATGAACCTAGTCATAGTGCGGGGTACAACCCACTCACTGAGAGCGAGGAGCTCAGGGATGTTTTATTGGTATGGAAGAGGTATACTAAATACCGTATGTGAAATTGGTGTGGTGAAAGGAGCAAAGAAGACAGATGTGAATTAAAACTAGGTCAGCGGTGCGCATATTGTTTATTCAGTGTCCTCCAACCAGGATTAAAAATAAAAAAACTCTGACAGAGTGAAATACGTTCTGTCAAAGAGTAACAAAACTTAAAGAGACCAATACATGAGGTTAGTTGCCTGACTACTGCAGGTAAGCTAATACATTGGTGTGGGACAACACCTCACTGTTTTTTCTGTATTGGGCTCCTTAAGTATTGTTACTCATACAGAGTGCCCAAAAGTCCCCTGTGGAGAGAAACACCCTTTTTGTACCCTATTTTGGGATGAACGCTGTGATAAGCTGTGTTTTAACAATTTTTATGTCTGAACACTGCTTCATATTTCTTTTAGGAAGTGCCGACCAGTGGATCGCTGACTTGGGGCTTCATCAGTTCAACCACTGGTTTCGTATACCTTTTCTTTAGGACATTGGTTACCTACACTTGCAGTAACTTTCATGAGGTCCTGAAGAAGGCTGCCACACCTCCTATGAGGGTACTAGGCTGAAACATATCGACCTATGACCACCCATACACTCTTTGACAGATCTAACTCTACTCTGTCAAAGTAGAACAAAATTAAATCCAGATAAGAGTACACTTGAATAAACAATGTTCGTACCTCTGAACTAGTTTTAATTCAAATCTGTTTTCTGTGCTCTCTTCATCACACCAATTTCACATACAGTATTTAGTATACCTCTTCCATACAAATAAAACACCCATGAGCCCCTCCCTCTCATTGAGGGGCTTGTAGCCCGTAATGTGACTAGATTCATAGTGCTAGGAGGCACCCTATGATGAAGCATGTAACCTTCGGGTGGATGAGGGAAACAGTCCCATAAAAGGGACACCCCCATTTGCATCAACCTATGACAGATACCCTTGGAACCTGCTACCATCTCATTATAGACAGCTTTCAGGTAATTCACAGAATCTTTTAAACTATTCTCCTACATGATGGCTTTGTACCAGTAATCTACTTTGACAATCAATACATTACTTTGACTGCTGTGCTTGAACATATAGAGCAGTGCACCTAATAACAAATGCATCATTAACAAAGACATATGACCAATGCAGTGGCAAAAACAACAGTTGCAAATATAGGTCTCTATAATTCTCATGGGCACAATGAGCAAAGAGTACAATGGTTGGCAAATGTTTCTATCTGCCTGTGGACAAAGATTAGTTAACCACTGCCTATTTAGTCTCACTTGCTACTACAATTAGTAATAAGCTACGTTTCTTGTTTGGGCTCCTGATCAATTTTTCACAGTGGGGAAAGTTTTAGACATCTGCCTCAAAGGCCTCTCCGAGTCCTAACCCACAGACACTTACACACACACTTATACAAACACATGTACAGACACACACACGAATGCATGTGCACACATGCACACACACACACGTATTTTAATAATATTTCAATATTGTGAGTGGTCAATTTTCTCCATGATCTGAGTTTAATGGGTAAGTGTCTTGGTCTATGGGACATCAGAACGGATAGGAGAGCAACCTGTCCAGAGAAAAGAAACTTAGAGGAGAGAAGCTGGCGTTATGTTTCAGGAGAGGGAAAGACAATTAAACTGGGCAAGGCTAGAGGACTTCAAAGGGGGAGTGGCAATATCACAGGATTTGAGATGACAAAATGGCATTTAGTATCTTTTAAAACGTTTTAGTGAGTTAAAAAAGTTTTTCTGACGTCTGTGCACAAGTGACTTGCTGTGGCTCTGAACTTTGGCTGTCTACCCTCGGCTGGTAAAGGCCCTGCTTCTCCTACCTGGGGTGGGTGGGGGGGCACTGTTGTACGACTATCTCCTGGTTCCTGCGTGGAGAGCATCTGCTAGTGTCATCCTTGCTGGACTGGTACCGCCTATGAACTTCATGGCACCCTGCCCTCCAGAACCCTCCTTTGATCGGACCACCTCCCATCTACCTCAAGAGCCCCCTCAATGCCCCGCACCGGGGCATGGTACCAAGTCCTGCCCGGTGACTGGCATGCCTGGTTAAGCTCTGCTTTACTGGAACAATGGGATGCTGCACTGGCCGATGCATGCTGCTCTTCCTCTGCACTCAGCAGCTTTTGAGTGTTCAGTAATATGGATCTGTATCTGGAGGGGGTGTGTGGGTGGTGATGATCACTGCAAACAGGCCCCGTTGGGGCATCAGAGCCCCTCACAGTGGACTGCTTTAGCTCAGACATAGGAAGGAAGTGGATGGGATAAAGAGGGAGGCCATTAATGCTTGACAAGGCATTGCCCCAGTCGTGTGGGTCCCTAAGGACCCCTACTCTTCCTGCAGGTGCACCAGACACCATGGTGGATTGATGTTGAGTTTTTATAACTGTGTTGTGCAAATTACCTTTGTAGTTCAGGGGTGAGCATTAGCGTTTAATGGAGAGACATATTAACAACACTGCAAGGGTCAGGCTTCTTTGAGCTCACAAGTTTCAAAAGTCAGAGTTCTTTGATTCCTCTTACTAAAAAGGGGGAAGCTGAGTTAAAAGGGATCATTATATTTGGTACCCTTTTGCCCTTCAGTGAACCGCTTTTCTTTTCATCTGCTCATCCTGATAGCCAAGACCTTGTTAAGTACTTTGGTAGTTAGCGATTTCTAAACTGTGCATCTTCGGATTGTGAGCAGCATTTTAGTGCTGGGGGATCTTTTCAGCTGTCACCGTGGTTTTTTTCAAACACAAACCACCCCTGGCATCTCCAGGGACCAAGGCCTGCATGGGAGGTGTTTGGCACTGCCACTTTGTGGGCAAGAACTAGGTGCTAATGTGCAAGTAGAAATGAAGTGAAATGAAATTAATTGAAAAAAGTATTTGTAGAGCGCAACTGTCAATCAAAAGAGAGTATCCTGGCACTGTGCCGAGGACTGCTACAATTCCTGTAATAATGAAATGATTGAGGTCATATTTATGAACAACAGAATGAATCAGGAACTAGGAAGTGCCAGGTTTTTGATTCTTTTTTTAAGTTTCTTCAGATTCAGTTGAATGCAGAGTGCAAGGAAGCAAATTCCATGGCTTGGAGCCCAATACTGCAATGGACTTTCCCCCTCGAGATTTTCAAGGGAAAAAAGGGCGGTCTCTGGAGTTTAGCAGTAGAGGATCTCAAAGTTCGCTGGGACTGATAATGGCAGACCCAGTAATTAAGATATTTAGGGCCAGTGGAATTAAAGGTTCTATAAACAGGCAAAAGTATTTTCAAAATGATCCTTTTATGAATAGGAAAGCAGTGCAGTTTTATTAACGCAGCCGATGCAGCGCTCCGCTTGAGAAGTTGAAAAAACAGTCTGGTGGCTGTAATCCGATCCCATCTGCAGTTTGTGAATGAGGCATTTGGAGCAGCCAGCATAGAGACTGTTGGAATAGTCTAATCTAGATCTGATTAGTGAAAATGCTACCATTTTGCTGGCAGCCAGAGGCAGGAAGTGAAAGAATTGATTTAAAGATTTTATGAGATTGAAGCACATATATGCAACTGCAGAGGCTTGTGAAAGGAAAGACAGGTCAGTGGCAAATTTGACCTCCCAGGTGTTTTATATCCTTTACCAAGGCTGCGAGGAGGGACAGAGTTTGACCACCATTGTATGGGTAAAAAGGTGTTGGATTTGCTGAAAAGATGTATTTCCATCTGCTCGGAATTAAATGTAAGATGTTTATTTTGCATCCATAAAATGATGTTGGGGAAGCAATTCTGGAAGTTGACTTCCGAAATAAATGAAATTACAAAACGAATTGGGTGTCATCAGCATATGAAGTGGTGGCAATCCTATATGGAGCAATTAGTGAAATGAGGGGGGACATGTAGATGTTAAAAAGGGCAGTGCTCAGGGAAGAGCCCTGCGACACACACATTGTGACTGCTCTTTCTGGTGACACAAATTGTTCAATGGGTTCTATTTTTCATTCTATTGGTCAAGAAATATTTTATCCAGGCTAGGGTTTTCTGAGAAAATCCCATGTTTTGGGATCTGCTTCAAAAGAATGGCATGCAAGATGATGTTAAAAGCAGTGGAGAGATCTAACAATATCAACATAGCATTATTAAAGTAGTTTTGATTGTTTCCGAACCTTCGAGAAGTGCTGACTCAGTTGAATATTTAGGCCTAAAGCCACGAGTTGTTAATTTAAATATTTTCCAAAATTGTGCTTAACATTGAAAGCAGCGGAATTTGACAGTGTGTCATGTCGCATGGGTTTTTATCTGATGGCTTGTTCGTGTCTTATTCCATTCACTATTTGAAGACAAGTCAGAAATTATATTCATAGCGCTAATGTGCGCATACATTTTTTTTTCTTTTTTTCTTCGGCCATTTTTGTTGGGTTGGGGTTAATCTCGCTTTTTATGTAACTCCGTGGAATTCCACGGTGTAAAAGTCCACGAATTCTGCCCACCCCTAGTTTTCACCCAGAGACTAACAGACCCCTGTTCCTATGTTTGTAGCACACATAGGGGTTCACAAATAGCAGCCTGCTTGATTAATATTTGTTAGGCAAGTTGTTCCATGACCCACTGTAACTAGAGTTTCTAAGCCTGATTTAGAATTTGGTGCTCTATTGAGATGGTGGCAGGCAATACCTCCACCATCCTGAGGGACCTCTGTCTGCCAAATTTAGAGTTGTCTCACAGCCCTGCAAACAGTTCTGTACATTGACAGGTACCGTTGTCACAGTGGTTTCTATCAATGCAAAAAAAAGTTTGACAGACATTACCGTCAGCTATGATGGCAGGCCTTCAAACGTTTAAACCAATCAATCAAACAGCATTTGTAAAGCGCAGCACTGTCACCCTTAGGTGTATCCGAGCACTGTCAGGTTAGGTCTTGAGTCTCTTTCTAAAAGCTGCCAGCGAGGAGGCTGTATGGAGCTGGAGGGGAAGGTCGCTCCAGGTCTTGGCAGTGATGTAAGAGAAAGAGCGGCCGCTGCTGCGGCTGCAATTCATGTGGGGTGTGTGTGCGAGGGCAAGTGAAGAGGAGCATAGGTGTCTAGCTGGTTGGTGGAAGTTAAGCTGATAGATGATGTAGGCAGGTCCTATCTCGTGGAGGGCTTTGTAGATGTGCATGAGGATGTTGACTGGCATCTCTTCTGTATAGGGAGCCAATGGACGTCTCTCAGGTGGGGAGCCATGTGTGTACGTTTAAAAACGTTTTGTTCTTCAAAAACAAACTGCCAAAGTGGGAGTTTAAGTGGGAGTTTGTTTTTCAAAAACAAAAAACTAATGGCCCCCACACCTTGGGAGTTTTTTCCCTGGGTGTGGGGATAGTTATTATGTTTATTCCTGTCCCTTGGAAGATATAAAGTCTTTTCTCGAACAGCCTCTACTCCATCACACCATCGTAGAAAGTATTTCATTGACTTGGCCAACGGGACTCCGTCAATGGAACACTTACAATCTGCCTGACTCTAAATAGGGTGGGCAGAATGTAAGTTTGATGAACATGATACTCTTTTGCATTTGCGACAGAGTACCCTGTCTGCCAAACTCTAAATCAGACCATCTGTGACATAACCTGTTTCATTTCATTTCATAGAGCTTTATTCGGAACATAAAAAACATGTCCATAAAAGCACATACATTTACATAAGCAGACATTTCATTAATTAAAAGAAGCAAAGATAAATGAAGAAAAATACACATATTACATTAATTATCCAGTGCGGGATGGAATAAATAAGTTAAAACAGTCTTAAAAACACATACTTTTCCTTACACCAATAGCCTTGAGTAGGAAAGTGGCCGTAAAAAAACAAATGTCCGGATGATGCATATTAAAAAGCAATTTCATAGAATCTGTGATTGTTCTTACTCCAAATCTTTTCAGGATGGGCTTTAAATAGATTTTCCGCAATTCACTATACAAATGGCAAGAAAAAAGAAAGTGCATAGTACTCTGTTCACTCTTATAGTCACAAGGACAGGGTCCCACAGGGCGTATTTTTACATTAGGACACGCAACCAGATGATGTACAATTCCCATCCTCATTCTAGTAAGTACAAACTGGTGGGAGACTCTGGTCACCTGTGTCAAATAAGGATGAAATCCAATAAACTCATTCAAGCCATTGTACAGATTACAGGTAGAGAGTTTTGAATCTTCCAGGGCACGCCTCTCTGTACAGAAATTCAGAAACATGATTTTCATATTTGATTTGGAGTTGTCAGATGCACAAAACCGATCATTGATCACATTATATCCAAAGACCTTTTGAAAATATGCAATATTATATTTAATCCAGGGGATCTTCAAGTGCTGGTCCAAAGTGAGGCAATCCTCAATGATAGCTCTGTTTAGTGAGGTGCCTTCATTCAACCAAACAGATCGCCACAATAATAGGGGTCTTAACATGATTAAATCATTCAAAAAATGGGACCCCGTTTCCTTGTGAACCAGGATATTAGAGGTAGATTTGGGTAAACACAGGAGCCTTTTCAAGAAGTTATTCTCCTCTACCTGTAGGCACCCGGCAGATGTCACACCCCAAACTCCTGCCCCATAAAGGGCTGCAGATAGACATTTAGATTGGTAGATTTTTAGCATATCTGCTATGCATCTATTTCCCAGTTTCTTAGCGAAAACGAAAACCCCATTGGCACTTCTAATCATCTTAGTTTTAACCGCTCTGTGTTCGGTGTCCCAGCTGCCATTTTTTGAGAAATTAATCCCCAAATAGCAGAAATTGTCTACTTTTAGAACCTGTTCACCTTCTATAAAATAATGGGAGTTAACTTTCGTTTTTGTCTTAGCTCGGCCTGAACACTCCATCACATAGGTTTTTGACCTATTGATCACCAGTTTCCTATTATTGATGAACTGAACAAACCTGTCCATCAACCGTTGGAGACCCAGGGGAGTCCTAGACAGCAGCACAGCGTCGTCCGCATAGAGTAACACAGGGATGTTAAGGCTGTTAACTCTTGGGACGTCCGCCGTAACTGTTTGCAGGACAGCATCCACCTCATTGATGAAGAGAGTAAAAAGCAGGGGTGCTAAAACACACCCCTGCCTGATACCTCTCCCAATCCTAAACTTACTTGTGCATTCCCCATTTGGCCCATATCGGACGCTAGTACTAAGTTTTTCATACAGGCGAGCTAGAAAGTACACTATACAGTCTGGAGCTCCCATTTCAATCAATTTGGCCCACAGTAAGGCGTGGTCTACCATATCGAATGCACTGCTTAAGTCGGCGAAGCTGTTAGTACATTAGTACATAGGGTGCAACACAACACCAGAGACAGGTCGCAAAAAGTCAGTCTGTGATTTGCTGCCAATATTTGCGACCTTCATCTTTATATTCAGCCCCTTAATCGTTCTCTAATAATTGCTTACCAAACTTAGGTGAAACAATTGAGACATTGTTCAGGATTCGCCAGTGCTCCAAACAATACATAAATATGCAATGAAAGTCTGTTTTTGTTCCAAAGTGGCAATTTGCAACTCCAACTTCAGCATTTAAAAAGGGTTGCCTTAGGCCATTTGTGATAAATGCAAATGAGTCTGCTCTGAAATCAAGGCCGCATATCGACAATAGGAACACGCTGTTAAAGCTGTCCAAATTGGCAGGTGGAAAACCATCTTCATTGACAGTATCCTCACATTTCCTGTAAAGCGATTTACAATTTACTGTGTGGTGTGCCAGTTTGAATTACTGAAATCAGAGACCCTCTTTGTTATTTTCGAAGAGCATGTATATGTATTGTTTTTGTTTAACTGAACACTTCATTTTATTTCCCATATCCATTTTAGACTAAACTGTTTCCAAGTATATCTACACTCACTGTTTTCAAAGTTCATCTGTTGTAAAGATAAAGCACTAAACATTTTGTGATCATAAAAGTAACCAGAATGCAAACAAGCAAATTGTTGCTGCCTCACCAGCTGCATAATAACCATCAGCAATCGGCCAACTCCCACTAAAAGCTTTTTCTGAATCCGTACGTGTGGGTAAGGCGCATCTTTAAAAGCATTTCTTCTGTGTAAGGGCCAGGCTTTCGCTCAGTTTAACATTCTGCAAGCACTACACTGAGGCTGCAGACTTGTCGCCATCGACCTTTGCTCGCTGCTGCTGAGAAAAGGCCTCATTTCTATGTGATCGGCATTCAGCCGTTACCCTGCACTAAAAAAAGACCAACAGCTGATAAGCGTCAAGCTGCTAAACGAGGAAATACTGCCAATTAGTCAACTCTGTTAGAAAATCATTTTGGCAATATTTGCTAACTGCATTTGGCTCTATTGTGATCTTCTTGTTTACATTGTGATTAGATGTAAAGAGTCCTGCTACACAAATTATGGATTTGTGTTTCCATCATGTGTCTTTAGCCAGTCTTAGATGGGTAAATTGTTTTTAATGTTAGCACAATTATTACTTACACTCTTTCAGTGTTGGTGACTTTCTGAATACCGGTATTACACTGGCCTACACATGCAATTGTTCAGACGCTGAATTTGAATCAAACTGTTAGTTTGCACTTCTAGATTTAGAGCGACAACCAGAAACCTTTAAACTCAGATGATCTGTTTAGACCTGCTTTACTGCACACACACACACGCTTAATGCTAGCAGGAGCACGAAGAAAAGCAAGTGGTTTCTGCTTTTTCATGTTGAGATGAATCACTATTGCAAGCACTTGCCAAGTATGTGCTAATTCTAATGACTCAGTAAACCACATATTGTGGAAGATGACTGTCAAATCAAGCAAAAATATGTAGTCTTAGTTTATTATTTAACAGAGCAATATTGGTTTATGAGTTTCTGGGTTTAAAGCCCTGTCTCTCCGAATATTTTTTAAATGGCAAAAGTTCTGTGTCTGCACAAATAGAAACTAAATGCATAATTGACAACATAATTTACAAAATCCTTTATTCAAAAAGGGCACAATTCATCAAAAAAAGTAGGAAATGTTCAACAAGAGATCATTGTTTCCTTCTGAAAATATGTTCCTACTTTTTTTCTTTTGACTAAGATTTCTAGGCATGCACCTACAAAGCTGCACATGGTTCCAGATGTCAGCCACGGCCTGTGCGGGTAAGAGAGGTGGAGCGGTGGGGCCGGGTGGGAGGGGGGGATTTTGAAAGACGATGATGAGAGAAAATTAATTATTTAATTAATTTTCCCTTGTGCTCGTCTGTCGAATCCCCCCAAATCCGGCCACACCTCTCTTACCTACACGGGCCGTGGCTGCCAGATGTACTCCTTGGAAGGTCATGTGCCTTTCCATGCAGGCCTTTATTCCCACTGTGTAGAGCATTCCACAGCAAATAACTCCGTCCAGAGGGAGTAGAATTCCCAGTTCAAATTCACATTTTTCCCCATGGAGAAAGACTTTTTTCTTACAACCTCAACAAATCTCGCCCCCACTCCGGATTCTCAGGCCAGAATACTGTGCTGAGAGGGTCTCCTGCAGCTCAGGGGGCACCTGCACCACGGGGGCTATAAGGGCCTGTGTTATGCCACTGTATGGCACCATGCAGGAGCAGACGTGCATGTAAGAGTGATGGGGATCAAGTTCCCATGTTCTAAAATGGATGCCGCAAAATGTCTCCTCTTGTTGAGGTCTGCCAATACCCATACACACACTCAACCATCCATACAGCCCTTCACACATGCAGTCTTAAACCCGTACACCCAGTGAATCACTCACTCACACACACCCCACCCAACCACACAGACACTCAGGCACCCATACAGATCCTCAGACAACCAATCAATAACCCATATAGACACTCATGTAGCTACTCAACAACCCATGCAGCCGCTTACACACCAACAGACTGATACAGACATTCACACAGTTTAGACACTAACCCATGCATTAGTAAGACACGTTTAATCACTCACTTATACAGTCAGTCACACACCTACTAAATCATCCATTCAGACACTTATACACCCACCCATTCTTCAACACACCTTGGCATATATATGTATATATATATATATATATATATATATATATATATATATATATATATATATATATATATATATATATATATATATATATATATATATATATATATATTACCTACTGGCGGTCGCCAGTAGGTATATATAGTTAGGATTTTTTCTCTATGGGATTTTTGAAAATTCTATGTCTAATAACTTTGGAGATTGTGGACGGAATTGGCTGAAATTTTCAGGAAAATGGCACATTTTGTTTCTGAGCAGCCCTTGAAAATTTGGGGGGGGGTTCGTCAAGGGGGGGCCGAGAAAAAAGGGGGGTCCCAAAACGTGTTTTTAACATTGAGTTTTCCATAGGGCGGTTGGCCTCACTTTTAGCCCGAACGGCTGAATGGATTTGCACGAAACTTGGCAAAATTGTAGGGACTGGTAGCCCGATGTGCCTTTTGTAGGTCTCAATATATGTGCTACAGTGGATTTTGAGAAATTAACGTTTAAAAAAAGATATATATCTGTAACAGCGGACCGGGCAGCGCTCCAGGACGCGTACTTTTCGCGCAACGGAGCTTTGTGAAGCGAAGCTGATTGGTTCTCCGGCGTCTGTCAACATTCCAAACAGTCCGTAGCGGCCGCCATCTTGTCTCTCGGTAGGATCGAGAGACAAGAGGAGGCCAAAGCGAAGGGGCAAATGACCATAAGGGGGAATAGTAGATCCTCGCTGACCCCCTAGGTTTGATGTGGAGGTTTTAAAAGGGCCCCGCGGGGCAAAAAAAAATAATAATAATAATAATCGAACGGCTGAATGGATTTGCACGAAACTTGGTAAAATATTAGGGACTGGTAGCCCGATGTGCCTTTGCTAGGTCTCAATATATGTGCTCTAGTGGATTTTGAGAAATTAACGTTCAAAAAAAGATATATATCTGTAACAGTGCTCCGCTTCGCGTAACGGAGGTTTGCGAAGCTGATTGGTCATTCTGTCACTGGGCTATAGTTGGGCTACATCTGGCTGATATTTGGGCTACATTTGTTTTTTTTTGTCTCTGGCGGCCATCTTTGGGCTACATTGGGCTACATTGGGCTTCATTGGGCTTCATTGGGCTACATTGGGCTACATTTGGGCTCCAACATATATATAGGCCAATGTAGCCCAATATATATTTTTCAAAGTTAATTTTCGTAAAAACCACTGGAGCATATATCTTGAGACATAGCAAAGGCACATCGGGCTACCAGTCCCTACAATTTTGCCAAGTTTCGTGGAAATCCATTCAGCCGTTCGAGCTAAAAGTGAGTCCAACCGCCCTATGGAAATGAAGGAAATGAATGGGTAATTTGTAATTAGCAAATAGCTAATCGCAAACTAGGAATGGTAAAGAATCGCTATTTATTCCTTAAAGTTCGCTATTTAGGAAATGCAAAAAACTTTGATGATACATATGGCGGTTCATCTCGAACAAGATAAGAAGCATAGGGATAGATTTATGATGACTGGCGCATCACCAGGGATGTGTTAGTCATTCTGTGCCGCTGTTCCGTCACCTATGGTGTGCTGCATTTACAATGCGGCGCATCATGGGGCAAAAACAGCACAGATGCGTGATGTAACTGTGCCGTAAAGGTGGCGCATTGCTGGAGTTGTATCGCAAGTGTGATGAAGCTCCAGGAAGGGTCGGGGGTGCCCCTGTCGCAGGGTTTCTGTTCTCACACAGAACTGTGGACAGAGGATTGGAACCTCGGCGAATTAGGGTGCCCCAAAACTCACCTTAGTACTCAAAAACCCCTTAGCAAGCTAGGTACAGTGTCACATTGGATATAACAAACTCTCAATGTTTAGACAATCCAGAATATGAACTTATAGTACCTCAGGATACGTGGAACTCATGAACAGTCGGTCGTTATATATTTCTTAGAAACCAGAACATGGAGTTAAGAAGAACACATGTGTATTTGAAATGTTTATTTACTAATGCCGTCTTCTCAGGCGTAGTATCTTAGATAATACAAGTACACATATTATCAGTAGCAAAATTACCAGCATAGTTACTAGTACATAAAAAGCGAATGGTGACAGTATGTTAACATGCTGTGAATGAATAAGAGTTATCAACACTTATAAGCAGCCACGGGCCGTGGATGGAGTTACGGTGGGGCAGGGAGGCGGGGAGGGGGAGGGACAGGGTGGAGAGGGCTCCACCCTGCCCCTCCCCCTCCCCGCCTCCCTGCCCCATCGTAACTCCCTCCACGGCCCGCGGCTGCTTATATCTCACCCTCCCTAATACACATATTATATTATTTGCTAAGAAGGTCTCTTTGTGTTGGTTTAGGGCGTGCCCATACTTTAGTGTCTTAGATTTGAAGGAATCACATCAGCATACACCAGCTCTCTCTTCATGTGAACCGCATCAAGTGTTGTGTATGTGTGTTCGGCAAAGCAATATAAAACCCGCCTCATGCCCAGAATTGGCAGAAGCTGCACTTATGTTATGAGTATGAAGTCGTGGAGATCAGACCTCATAACAATTCTGTATCGTGTTGTTCTTGAAACTTCAGCACTCGCTGTACAGATATAGTTTAACAAGTAAAGCAGATAGTAGAGCAATAACATATTATTCTCATGTAAATCACGATGAACTATTAGGTTGAAAGCTAAAGCAACAACTAAGTGTCGTGTGCAGAAGTTGCAAAAAAGGAAAAATGGCGTTTAAACCGGTAATGAGCCCATGCTAACTTAACACGGTGTAAAGATATCCAGGACCTAGATGACACCTCCCCATGATCCGGAAACGAACTGAATAAGATAATAGAAGTGCCATCTCATGAGAGCAGATTGCAACTTTATATGTGGACGGTCCGCAAGGTAAAATATTAAAAACTAGGAAAATTTAATGCTAAAGAAAAATAAAACAGCCAAGTACTTTATCGAGTCTTAAGCCAATAGGCAAGCTAAATAATAAAAACTTGACAAATAAGTCAATGAATTGTCAATGAAATGCTAGTACTCAGCATATCAAAAATGAAAAAGGTCTATGACATAACTGTGTATGCAAAATAAGCTGCAACAGCCTCCAATAGGAAGTCACCGTCTTCATCCGAAAAGAGTTCAGCCATCCAATTTAAAAGCGGAAAAGAACATACGTGCTCTCCCAGCACCGGATCCTCTATCACCATCAGAGGACAGCTCGGTGGGTTTTCAAGAAAGCTCTGTTCCAAGAAAGACTGTGTTGCCGCCAGTAAATTCCAGGGACCAATTAGTCCATGCATCAATGCCACAGCCATAATCCTTTCGCCAGGACAAACCAACTCGTGAGTAATGATAGGAGTCATCAGCTGATTAAAGTCGACGTCAGGAGAAACCGGTCCGCAGAGACACAAATCAATGGCCCAATCGAAATCACAGGTCAGGCAGTGAAATACAGGCTGGACACAGGTGAAGTAGGAGAATCGAAAAGATAATCCATATGCCGTGCTTAATATCGCCAACGGCATTGTGCCATAATATTCTAGCATGCGATTGCGGAACAGTGTCAGCAGCTGCAGGGCGGGAGGTTGCATAGGAGGGACATCCATATTTAAAAATGTAAAAAAGCACAAGAGCGTCCGCTGTTAATGCAAGTAAAAATGGCAATCCACGAAGCAGAGTGGAAAAAATAGAATGAAAGAAAGCAGGGATGACTCCAAAGATTTTCTCAAATGAAGTCACGAGACCACTGGTAACAACTTTAAAAAAGTGCGCCAGGGCCTTTGTGGAGGATGCGTTAAAGATAGTCCGAACCATCTTGCTGAAATGGAAAGGCAAATCTGAATTGAAAAGGGTCTGCACCTCTGTACGGGTGTTCGCTATGTGAAGCACGAAAGTTTCACGGGCCGAACTCAAGGCCACCTCTCTCTGAGACAAAAGAGCTCTTATTCTTGCCATGCCGTTGAAATCTGCTCCCAAGGTTGGTATTTGTGGCGAGATTGAAAACTCCCTATGTTCATGTGTGGGAGGAAATAGAACATTTCTGCAGCAAATAACCCGTTCACTTACTGTTACGATAAAAGGAATACTTTTAATTAACCCAGAACAATCTTCATTATTGAGCATCAAATAACTACCATTTTCCAACAACTTGAACGTGGGGATGATAGCAGGAACTGGCGTGCCTTGCAACACGCAAGCCATATTTGGTCGGTGTTTGTTGCATGAACCGTGTAACTGTATGTGCCTACACATTAGTGAATGATCTGGCGTCTCAGTGCATTCCTCTCCATTCAGATAAACTTCTTGATCATCTTTGAAACATCTGTATGTGTATGGAAGCGACCAGACCTCATGAAGAAAAGCACTACCTAAAGGTTCATAACGACCTATTGGTATATATTTCATACAATTTGAAAACTTATATAAAGCAAAAGGCAGCGTTATTAAACCGTGGATAAGGCACGTTGCCAAAAAACCCGCAATCCTCTGCTGATGATGTCACTGAGCATGTCATGAATGATGTAATATGTGACATCATCAGCAGTGGATTACGGGTAATAGTATCTCTAGTTTACTCCCCTATAGCTGTCTTTCTTTTAACATAAGTGTCTGTTTCCTTCCCTTATACTTACTGTTTTTGGTTCGCTTCCGGTTCGCGTACCGGCGAGCGAACTGGGAAGCGAACTAAGAGAAATAGAGGTTGGCACAGTTCCAAATATTGTACCAATTTTTTAATAACGGGGAGGTAGTTCTGAAAAGAACTTTTTTTTTAATTGTTTTTGTTGTTTTATATTTTTTTTATTATTTTTCGGAACATTTTTTTACTTTTTTTGAATTTTTCTGAACAGTTTTATATTTTTTTGGGTTTTTCTTGGAGGGGGCAATGAAAACGATTCATTGTAAAGGGCTCAACAGGAGCAACAAAACAAAAAAAAAGTATTTATTATTTTGGGCGTTTCGTACAAACTTGCATATGATAGTCAATAGCTCTGTTGATCAGAGTGATGCTTCTTTCTCCGTAGCAAATGAATCCATCGCAATATACGCAGATGTGTTTTACTTCACCAAATCTCATTTGTATATTTGGCACCATCTCCCTGCCCTCTGGTCCCGTTACTTCCGGTACAACAGATCTTCTGGCCATAATAGGGAGATTATCTAGGTCGTTCCGAAACTGTGCAGCACTGTAGTTGTTAGGATGCCACCTAGTCATATGGCGATGCATTGTGTAGTTTCCGAAACTGTATTTTTTCTCGGTTCCTCTGGACAGTCTATCTTGACATATAAGGCAAGTTACGTATCTTGCATTTACTTTTTTCTGACCTTTGGGAATTTAAAAAAATTGCCAAATGAAGTTTTCTTTCCGGTGAGACGTCCTGGGCTCCTCAGGCAAAAACTGCCTCTCTTCGTGCTCGTCGTTCTGTTCCTCTTCTTCCTCTTCTTGTTGAATTATAACTTGAGCAGGTGGTCCACTCTTCCTTGGATGTGGTGGAGGTGGTGGGGAAGCACCAGCTGAAGCTACTAAAGAAGCCATTGCTCAGTGATCACAAAGGGTCTTTCTCTCACAATGATGAAAGTCAGAGTGAGGAAAGAAGGAGGGATTTTCATCATTTGGGAAAAACAAGAGTTCTCAACCAATGAAAAGTGTTCATTTTAGATTATATGACCTAGTCTTACATCATTAGGAAACCAAAAGTGAAATGAACCAATGAAAAGTGTTATTACCAAGTCACATGACCTGCTGTGTTTACGTTAAGCGCTTTGCAGGGCCTCCCGGTTTGCTTCCAGAAACCTGCGCTTTGCGACTCGCTTCGCGTACCAGTTCGCTAACGTAGCACGTCATATGACGTATCACGCGACAACGTGAAACGTCATGCGGACGGGAGGCGTCAAGATGTTGTTTTCTAACGCGGCAGTTGCGGTAAAGAAACGTTTACCGGCTTGCGGTCTATTTCGCGGCATCAAGGTCAGCTAACGGGAAGCTTCCCGATTCGCGAAGCGGGAACGAAGAAAAAAAAATATTTAAAAAAAAAATTATTCATAAACATATAAAATATATTTTTGGATTTAAAGAAGAATACATTTTACAGCTACAGATATTAGCTGTTAAAAAACCAATGAAATTCACTGAAAAAACCATAGGTTATAGACCATATATAGTTAGGAATTAGCATTTACAAAACCTTGAAAATTCACTGAAAAAACCATAGGTTATAGACCATATATAGTTAGGAATTAGCATTTACAAAACCTTATTTTACTCACACAAAACCATTGAAATTCCATATATAGTTAGTTGCACTAACTATATATAGCGCACCAGCAATCCACTGCTGATGATGTCACATATTACATCATTCATGACATGGTCAGTGACATCACTGATGACATCACTGATGACATCTCAAATGACATCACTGATGACATCACTGATGACATCTGATTTGACATCAATGACCACATCACTGATGATATCATTCATGTGACAATACAATGCATCTCCTCACATTTTAATATAACCTCTGTTTCACCCAGTGTTAAATACAGAGTATAATTTTTGAAACCATTGACACACCAATACTAGTTACTACATACGCACTCACTGATTCCTATGTCTACACACACATTCACTCATTCACCCATACAATCATTCATACATACAATCACTCATCTTTACAACACTATCATATGCACTCATACACCTATACAGACACTCACAGTCTGCCACTCATCCATGGAGTTACTCACACACGTAGTCAGTCCTGTTAAAGAATCAATGACACTTCCATTTTCTTGTCTATACAGTTAAACATAGAGCACCTTACATTTTCAAACATATACTAACACATACTTACCTTCTTATAGAATCATTGATACAAGTACACATTGATCTGCACAGAGTCACACACCTCCCAGCCAGCCAGCCACACACACACTCAGTCTCCCATACAAATACTTGGACAATCAATCAGTAACCCATATAGTTAATCATATAGCTACTGATCAACACATGCAGCAGTTTACAGAACAACAGACATAATGATGCTCAAATTAAGATAGTTTAGTCACTAACCCATGCACTCAGTGAGACACATTTAATCACTCACTCATACATTCAGTCATGCACCTACTAAATCCTTTGTCCAGACACTTATACTTCCACTCATTCTTCAATATGTAAGACACATTTTAACTTTACAGAAACACAGTCACTGGATGATGTCATCAGTGATGTCATCAGTGATGTCATTTGAGATGTCATCAGTGATGTCATCAGTGATGTCATTTGAGATGTTATCAGTGATGTCATTTGAGATGTCGTCAGTGATGTCATCAGTGATGTCATTTGAGATGTCATCAGTGATGTCATCAGTGATGTCACTGACCATGTCATGAATGATGTAATATGTGACATCATCAGCAGTGGATTGCGGGTGCGCGATATATAGTTAGTGCAACTAACTATATATGGAATTTCAATGGTTTTGTGTGAGTAAAATAAGGTTTTGTAAATGCTAATTCCTAACTATATATGGTCTATAACCTATGGTTTTTTCAGTGAATATATATATATATATTCACTGAAAAAACCATAGGTTATAGACCATATATAGTTAGGAATTAGCATTTACAAAACCTTGAAAATTCACTGAAAAACCATAGGTTATAGACCATATATAGTTAGGAATTAGCATTTAAAAAACCTTATTTTACTCACACAAAACCATTGAAATTCCATATATAGTTAGTTGCACTAACTATATATCGCGCACCCGCAATCCACTGCTGATCATGTCACATATTACATCATTCATGACATGGTCAGTGACATCACTGATGACATCACTGATGACATCTCAAATGACATCACTGATGACATCACTGATGACATCTCATTTGACATCATTCTTGTGCTAATACGATAAACCTCTTCAGACTCTAATATAACCTTAGATACACTCAGTGTATACAGACACTCACACACTGCCACTCATCCATGGAGTTACTCACACACCCAGTCAGTCATGCAAAGAAACAATCTCACCTCCATTTCTTCAACTATACAGTTAAACACACCTTACTTATTGAAACATATACTAACACATATTTACTCTCTTATACAATCCCTGATACAAGTTCACAATGATCGATACAACCACTCACTCATTCAGTGGCTCTCATGCACAGTTATTTATATATGCCAACTCTCACATGTACTGTGTTTTACATATGTACTTACTATGACATGTAGCATTGAGATATCCATTCACTCATCAATACACTCATGCACACAGTCAACTGCCCATGTAGCTGTTTCCACATGCACTCTTGAACTCATACACCTAGTGAATAAACTGCTCACACATCTATGCATAGAGTCACACACCTTCCAGCCACCCCCACACAAACTCAATCTCCCATAGAAATACTTGGGCAACCAATTAATAACACATATAGCCTCTCGTATAGCTAATGATCAACACATGCAGCAGTTTACAGAACAACAGACATAATGATGCACAAATTAAGACAGTTTAGTCACTAACCCATGCATTCAGTGAGACACATTTAATCACTCACTCATACAGTCAGTCACGCACCTACTAAATCCTTCATCATGACACTTATACATCCACTCATTCTTCAATATGTAAGACATATTTTAACTTTACAGAAACATACAGTCACTGGATGTTGTCATCAGTGATGTCATCAGTGATGTCATTTGAGATGTCATCAGTGATGTCATCAGTGATGTCACTGACCATGTCATGAATGATGTAATATGTGACATGATCAGCAGTGGATTGCGGGTGCGCGATATATAGTTAGTGCAACTAACTATATATGGAATTTCAATGATTTTGTGTGAGTAAAATAAGGTTTTTTAAATGCTAATTCCTAACTATATATGGTCTATAACCTATGGTTTTTTCAGTGAATTTTCAAGGTTTTGTAAATGCTAATTCCTAACTATATATGGTCTATAACCTATGGTTTTTTCAGTGAATTTCAATGGTTTTTTAATAGCAAATATCATAAGCTGTCGAATGTCAAGTACGTGGTAAGTGAAAACATTTTCGTGTTTATGCACACTGATCTGCTTTGAATGGTGCCCCCCCCCCCCTCATTTCTATTAGGAGTACTCTCTCTTTGCAGATAGTGAAAGGTAGTTAACGCAGGCGTTTGCCCCCGTTGTAATCCGTCGTGCCTGCTTCTCTCTCCATTTGATTGATTGTTATCCAAGTATTTACTGTTTTAGAATTAGTTCTCTTTGGTTCATTCTCTATTTACAAACAAACACAGAGTCGCAATACTCTGTTTAGTCTTTGCAGATAACGAAAAATCGTGTAAAAAAAAAGAAAAGGAATCGAGCAAAATCAGTAGGCCACTAATGGGATCTCTTTTTGACCTCGCTAAAATAGAAACATTAGGAACAACCCCTCATGACAAATACAAAACTAGTGAGATGAACTGAACTCCACACAATGATGGCTGCAAAACAGCTCGGCTCCGCCACCCACCCCGCCCAAAATAACGATAAAGAACGGCTGCCATGATTGGTTGCGGAATGACCACGACTGAGCTACGAAATGGTGCTGCTCTCATGCTAACCCAAGCTTCAGTCTGAAACATCCAGAAACACTGTAGACTACCAATTCGATCAGTTCCGGTAGCGCCCCAATGTAACCCGGTAGAGAAGAACTAGCCCTCCCCTCTTTGACTGATGGTTCTTGTTGCCTGTCCCTTCTGTTGCCATTTAACAGAACTATTTAGCCTGCTGAAAGGGGTTGTGTTCCGACCGCTGGTTGGTGGAGACATTTTGACTATATTCTGTACCTGCGTTGTCGCGTAATGCGTCATATGACGTGCCGCGTTAGCGCATCCGGAAGTCATCCGGGGCGCGCAGCGCGTAACGTAAGCATAACAAGTCATGTGACTTGTTAATAAAACTTTTCATTGGTTCATTTTACTTTTCTTATTGTAATGATGAAAGGCTTGGTCATATGACCTAAAAATTACGCTTTTCATTACTTCCGACATTATTTTTTCTTAAATATATGTTATAATGTTCCAGGCTAATGTACTTTCCCGGAAATTTTACAACTGTCCTGCAAGTAAAATATATTCTTTTTTCGAGAAAAAGAGCGTTTCTTCGTCCCATGACGGAGCCGTTGAGCAAAAGAGGGTCGACCTGCTGTCTTAGTCGCCGATACGCCTGAATATGAGATTCTTATCGATCACTTTATGTTGCAGGAATAGAAAACACAACAGCCCTTGACCATTTATCTTTACTGCGTTCCTTCGTATTATACCTTTTACCCTTCATGTAATTGGTCTGCTTTATTTCACTTGCCTTTTAATGATTCTAAAACAGTCACTATTATTAAAAACTTTACCAATGTATATACTACTACCATGTTTTCTTTTAAAAACCTTTATTGTGAAAATGTCATTATACAAATATGAGCCTATAACCACGTGGGCCTGCCACAGAGCAAACTGTAATCGTATATGATGAATAGACATTTACACTGTAGAGGAACGTAACGGGCGGGCCATTAGGTTGCAAGAACTAAGGTGTCTAACAGTTACGGAATCGGTGGACGTACATTTTATAGTTAAAATACGACAGGGCCAGTTACAATAAAATTATCTAGATATACATTTGCGGGCAAGTACCATGGGTGACGTTAATTCGAACTTTCAACAGTACAGTAATCAATAACACATCAGAACTTAATATCAATAGGGATGTCGAAATAGTCAATCAATTCTCGTCCCCGCCCGCCATGTGCTTCAAAACTGCATACGTATCTCGTGATTTCAAGGTTCTGCAACCAGTACACAACAAGGAGTTACGAGTCCCATTTATTCCGGCGCCATTTTGGGCGAGGACGGGCAGGTCCAGGATATAGTCAAAATGTCTCTACCAACCATCGACTATGATGATGTTTATATGCTGTATTTATTAGAGTAACACTCATCTGTCCACATGAAATTAATTTGCCACAATCTAAACATGTCATTTTAATCTTTCCAAAGTTCTTCTAAATATTTGGGACCGTTTCCCTTGCCTCTGAAGCTCTCAGTGCCACTTCTTTGATGAATGTACTAGCAGGTCAGGGGTTCTCCTCCAAATCTCTCTTTTATGCAGCACTATAATTAATTGGTGCCACCTCTCCATATGACGATGCATGGTATAGTTACCACAACTATATTTTTTTTCGGTTCCTCTGGAGAGTTCATCGTGGCAGATGAAGCGTGTAACGTACCGGGCATTTACCTTTTTTTGCATGTACAGGAAAGGAAAAAAAAATCGAGCGTCCGAGTTCTAAGGTGTCCCAGGGCCATTTTAGTGGACCAGGCCCAAATCCAAAGAACAGGCCGCCATTTTGAGAGTCCTCTTGCAGCCGCCTGTCGCTGTAGCATCAAGAGCAGCCGAAACTCAGCTGAATGGCAACTGAAACGGTAAAGGGGCGCCCCACTACAGCAGACGAGCCTCCACCTAGGAAGGCCCATTCACGCCGGCTCCCCCCCCCTTCGGGCACCCCACGCCGTTATTCGGAGCAGTATTGTAGGATGGCCACACCAGTGCGGCAACTTGCTAGACATCACCTCGGTGGTAACCGAATCTCAACGCCTTGTGGTGTCTTCTATTCAAAAAACATTGTTATGCTGCCTTCGACCTATTCGCCGCAAGTGCGCACACAACTCAACTGCATAGCTTGCTAGACACCACCTCGGTGCCATCCGGATCTTGGAATGTCAGCACCTTTTGGTGTCTTCTCTTCAGAAAATATTGTTGCGCTGCCTTTGGCCCCATTCGCACATCAGTCCGCTACTGACGCCATCTCACAGGCTAATGGGGCGCCCCACGCCGACTTTCAGCATTGTAGAATGACCACACCAGTACAGCAACTTGCTAGACATCACCTCGGTGCCATCCGGATCTCGGCGCCCCACTGCAGATGAAGTGCCTCTCAACTATGAAACCACCACGGTGACATCCGGATCTTGGCGCGTTGTGCTGCCTTCGGCCTATTCGCACATCGGTCCGCTACTGACGCCATCTCACAGGCTAATGGGGCGACCTACGCCGAGTTTCAGCATTGTAGGATGACCACACCAGTACAGCAACTTGCTAGACATCACCTCGGTGCCATCCGAATCTTGGCATCTCAACGCCTAGTGGTATCTTCCATACAAAAAATATTGTTACGCTGCCTTTGGCCCCATTCGCACATCAGTCCGCAACTTAGACATCACCTCGGTGCCATCCGGATCTTGGCATCTCAGCGCCTTGTGGTGTCAGTCAGAAAATATTGTTGCGCTGCCTTTGGCCCCATTCGCACATCGGTCCGCTACTGACGCCATCTCACAGGCCAACGGGGCGCCCCACGCCGACTTTCAACATTGTAGGATGGCCACAGAAGTGCGACAACTTACTAGACACCACCTCGGTGCCATCCGGATCTTGGCGCGTTGTGCTGCCTTCGGCCTATTCGCACATCGGTCCGCTACTGACGCCATCTCACAGGCCAACGGGGCGCCCCACGCCGACTTTCAGCATTGTTGGATGGCCACACCAGTGCGGCAACTTAATAGACACCACCTCGGTGCCATCCGGATCTTGGCGCGTTGTGCTGCCTTCGGCCTATTCGCACATCGGTCCGCTACTGACGCAAACTCACAGGCCAACGGGGCGCCCCACGCCGACTTTCAGCATTGTAGGATGGCCACACCAGTGCTGCAACTTGCTGGACACCACCTCGGTGCCATCCGGATCTTGGCGCGTTGTATTGCCTTCGGCCTATTCGCACATCGGTCCGCTACTGACGCCGCCTCACGTGCCAACGTATTTTCTACGCATTTTATACCCTATGCCGCATAACAGGTCATGTGACTTGTTTATAAAACTTTTCATTGGTTCATTTTACTTTTGGTTTCCTAATGATGGAAGGCTTGATCATATGACCTAAAAACAACACTTTTCATTGGATGAAAACTTTTTTTTTCCCCAAACGATGAAAGCCCCACCTTGTTTCTGGATGTTTCAGACTAAACTGGCGTCAGCATGAGAGCACCACCATCTCGTAGCTCCGTCGTGGTCATTCCGCGAGCAATCATGGCAGCCGCTCCCCACCAGAAGCCTGCAGGAGTCGGGGCCCCCAAAACTTTTGATGAATTCTCAAGGCGGAGGGGACGCTTTCGAGAATGGGGTCCAAGACCTAGCAGACAAGCGTCCGATTTCCAAGGTGTCCCAGGGCCATTTCAGTGGACCAGGCCCAAAAAGGAAAGAGCCTGCCGCCATTTTGAGAGTCCTGTGACAGCCGCCTGTCGCTGCACCGCAAGAGTGGGCGCAACTCAGCTGAATTGCGGCTTTTGACACAGTGGACCAAAAACGGACGGAATGGCAACTGAAACGGTAAAGGGGCGCCCCACTACAACAGATGACACTCCACCTGGAGAGGCCCGTTCACGCCGCCTCCCCCGGGGCGCCCCACGCCGTTATTCGGAGCAGCATTGTAGGATACCAAAACCAGTGCGGCAACTTACTGGACATCACCTTGGTGCCATCGTTCTGCTGCCTTGGAACTATTCGCACAACAGTTTGCTACTGATGACCCACCCCCCGCGACGCCCCACGCCGTTATTTGCTGGGTGGCAACTTACTAGACATCACTTTCGTGTCATCTAGATTTCGGCGCGTTCTGCTGCCTTGGAACTATTCGCACAACAGTTTGCTACTGATGACCCACCCCCCGCGACGCCCCACGCCGGAAATCTGGACGTTGTGCTGCGTTGGGACTATTCGCACAGCCGACCGCTACTTCGTTGTTTTTCCTTAAAAATGTTTATATGTTATTACTATTTTTGTTTTCTTGTATATATTTATATAAATTATTAAAGTTTTATAATCTTACTACTTTGTCGGAGTGCTATATATTTTTAATGTGACACATAATTGTAAAAACTTTCATGTACAAAGAGTCATCCCTGGAATCTTCCGCTTCACGCTCGGTCCCCTCCCCAATCACAATACAGGATGGTTTTCAGATAATAGCAACGCTTCTGCTGTGACGGATCTCATCGAGTGTCGGCCTTGATCTACTATAACTCCTTTGAAGAGGGGTGATTCTTTACAGCTGTGGCCATAAACTACATCTGCAGGGCTAGCTGATAGCCTAGGACCGGCCTGGACAATCGGACACAGAGGAAAAGAAGTGTCAGAGGGTGCGGTAGTGAATAGGGCGAAAGGGAGGTGTCGGGCGGGCACAGGGTGTGATTCTCAGGGAAGAGCAGCGCAGATGGGGGGAGGTTTATTACCCATGCATAAGACAGAGAGCGGGGGTGACCACTGCCTGGGTGAGATGCTTGCGAGGGTGGGGAGCCATGCTAAGGATCGACAGCGTGCACAGAGTGGGTCTGGTCAAGGCATCTAAAATGGCTGCCGTGCACGACAAAAGTGTGGCATTTGAAAAAAGACAAGATGGCGCAGACAATGTTTTTCAACACTTCCTGATTTCCTTCGAATCGAACGTTAACAGACGTTGGGGCATATTACCAAAGTTAAGCGATATTTATCCCTAACGATGCATTGCAAAGATTTTTTTACCGTCAGAAATTATCGCAGATAAACCTTGCTATTATCAAGGTTTATCGCAAATACGATAAAAAACGACCGCAATGCATTAATATCGCTGAAAACTCAGCGATATTCATGCATTACCGAGCTAATGCTCTTAGCCATGTTATCCACCTCCCATTGGATAACATGGCTAAGAACTGCTCAGGGCAGCTGTTACTTTTTGGAGATATTCGCGCTTATCTCGAATATTTCCAAAAGTTGATAATAGGAGATAGCGATGTTAGCGACTGTTTCCAGTCGCTAACATCTTGGCATGCCCACTTTGCATGTCATTAGTGATAAATATCACTCAAATGCAAAGTGGGGCCCAAGATGGTCGCTATCTCGTACTAGCCGTCGCTAACTGGTGTTAGCAACAGCTAGGTAATACAGATATAATTTTATCTCCGCGAAGCGGAGCGCTGTTACAGATATATATCTTGTTTTTGAACGTTAATTTCTCAAAATGCACTGAAGCACATATATTGAGACCTAGCAAAGGCACATCGGGCTACCAGTCCCTAATATTTTACCAAGTTTCGTGCAAATCCATTCAGCCGTTCGATTATTATTATTATTTTTTTTTTTTGCCCCGCGGGGCCCTTTTAAAACCTCCACATCAAACCTAGGGGGTCAGCGAGGATCTACTATGCCCCCTTATGGTCATTTGCCCCTTCGCTTTGGCCTCCTCTTGTCTCTCGATCCTACTGAGAGACAAGATGGCGGCCGCTACGTACTGTTTGGAATGTTTACAGACACCGGAGAGCCAATCAGCTTCGCTTCGCAAAGCTCCGTAACGCGAAAAGTACGCGAAGCGGTGCGCTGTTACAGATATATATCTTTTTTTGAACGTTAATTTCTCAAAATCCACTGAAGCACATATATTGAGACCTAGCAAAGGCACATCGGGCTACCAGTCCCTACAATTTTGCCAAGTTTCGTGCAAATCCATTCAGCCGTTCGATTATTATTATTATTTTTTTTTTTTGCCCCGCGGGGCCCTTTTAAAACCTCCACATCAAACCTAGGGGGTCAGCGAGGATCTACTATTCCCCCTTATGGTCATTTGCCCCTTCGCTTTGGCCTCCTCTTGTCTCTCGATCCTACCGAGAGACAAGATGGCGGCAGCTACGGACTGTTTGGAATGTTGACAGACGCCGGAGAACCAATCAGCTTCGCTTCACAAAGCTCCGTTGCGCGAAAAGTACGCGTCCTGGAGCGCTGCCCGGTCCGCTGTTACAGATATATATCTTTTTTTAAACGTTAATTTCTCAAAATCCACTGTAGCACATATATTGAGACCTACAAAAGGCACATCGGGCTACCAGTCCCTACAATTTTGCCAAGTTTCGTGCAAATCCATTCAGCCGTTCGGGCTAAAAGTGAGGCCAACCGCCCTATGGAAAACTCAATGTTAAAAACACGTTTTGGGACCCCCTTTTTTCTCGACCCCCCCTGGACAAACCCCCCCCCAATTTTCAGGGGCTGCTCAGAAACAAAATGTGCCATTTTCCTGAAAATTTCAGCCAATTCCGTCCACAAACGCCAAAGTTATTAGACATAGAATTTTCAAAAAACCCATAGAGAAAAAATCCTAACTATATATACCTACTGGCGACCGCCAGTAGGTAATATATATATATTTCAGTGAATTTCAAATGTTTTATAAATGATAATTTCTAACTATAACATCCCTGAAACCTATGATTTTTTTCAGTGAATTTCGAAGGTTTTTTAAATGCTAATCGCTAACTATTCCTACAGAGGTAGGACATGTGCAGAAAGAGGAAGAAAAGCACAGAAAGAAGCAAGATAAATGCAGAAAGAGGAAACAGAATTCCAGAAAGACGAATAAAGGTACAGAAAAAAGCGAGATATATGCAGAAATAACCAACAGAGGTGCAGAAAGAGGCCTTGTTGCAAATTCACCCAGTGCACCCAACTTTTTGCTGACTGGTACTGGTGTTAACTGACTCTAACTAACCAGGCCCGGAGCCAGTGCTATCCTGAAAGACATTTAGAAATCAGTGCAAACACCTACATACACTAGGGTACTCTAAGGGTTGGGGTAACCCTGTGATTATATAGAAAACACTGGAGGGAGGTAGAGCGAAGGGTTGGATTCCTGCTCCACAAGGTACTTAAATAAACAAAGAGAATCCAACTCAGAGGAGGGAGAGAGTGATCGACACAGGTTGAAGCACTCAGTGTTTTGTAAAATACCCCTCACACACCAAAAGGCGCCTTGGTGTCATGCTTCATCATCGGGGTCTTCGCACCCCTCTAGCGGGATGCGGCGTGCTACAACCTACGTCTACGCGGGAGCACTTATAGTAATGACTATGTGTGGTGTGGAGTATGTGGGGTGTATTTATAAGTGAGTGGTGGGATGTGGTGAAAGATTAAAAAGTACCTGGCACATGAGTCTATAGAAAAAACTTTTATTCTGAACTCTGGCTGGTACTGTTAAAAGAAGTGCAGTGTGAGGTCAATTCTGTTAATTAAAGAACAGGACCTCTGGTGTGCGTCGACATGTTTCGGAGTCAAGCTCCTTCTTCAGGACGGGGGCACAACTTCCCCACCTTACTCACGTATTCTTAATAAAAATAAATGTGTATTTACAAAAAAGTGAAGTATTCAGGCTTAGTGTGCCTACAGCGGTCTGCTACAAGTACAATGACTTAAGAAGCTTGCTTGTTGGCTTCATGAGCATAATGGAACATCAGGGGTGTTGCTTGATTTGCAATATAAACAGGACGCTATGATCACCGTCTTACCCCTCACGCTGCTCCGCTGGTATCATACACAGAGGTACAGAAAGAGGCCAGAGGGGTGCAGAAAGAAGGAAAAGATGTGCAGAAAGAAGCAAGAGAAGTACAGAAAGAGGCAAATGAGGTGCAGAAAAAGCAAGAGCAGTGCAGAAAGAACCAACAGAGGTGCTGAAGAAGGCACGAATGGTGCAGAAAGAGCAAGAGAAGTGCAGAAAGAGGCAATAGAGGTACAGAAAGAGGCAAGAGATGTGCAGAAACATGCAGGAAATATGCAGGAAATATGCAGAAACAGGAAACAGGGGTGCAGAAAAAGGGAAGAGAGATGCAGAAAGAGAAAAGAGGGGTGCAGAAAAGGGCAAGAGATCTGCAGAAAAAAACAACAGACATGCTGAAAGACGCAAGTGAGGTGCAGAAAGAGGCAAGAGATCTGCAGAAAAAAGCAACAGAGGTGCTGAAAGAGGCAAGTGAGGTGCAGAAAGAGGTAGGAGAGGTGCACAAAGAGGCAAGATAGGTACAGAAAGAGGCAGGAGGGGTGCAGAAAGATGGAAGAGAAGCGCTGAAAGAGGCAAGAGAATTGCTGAAAGAAGCAACAGGGGTGTAGAAAGAATGAAGAGAAGTGTAGAAAGAGGCAAGTGAGGTGCAGAAAGAGGCAAGGGATGTGCAGAAACAGGCAGAAAAGGTGCTGAAACAGGAAACAGGGGTGCAGAAAAAGGGAAGAGAGGTGCAGAAAGAGAAAAGAGGGGTGCAGAAAGGGGCAAGAGATCTGCAAAAAAAGCAACGGACATGCTGAAAGACACAAGTGAGGTGCAGAAAGAGGCAAGAGATCTGCAGAAAAAAGCAACAGAGTTGCTGA
This sequence comes from Lissotriton helveticus, assembly GCF_964261635.1. Classification (NCBI taxonomy): domain Eukaryota; kingdom Metazoa; phylum Chordata; class Amphibia; order Caudata; family Salamandridae; genus Lissotriton; species Lissotriton helveticus. Next base: position 858,271,811 of record NC_136059.1, read on the forward strand.
AAGAGGCAAGTGAGGTGCAGAAAGGAGCAAAAGAGGTGGGAAAAGAGGTAATAGAAGTGCATAAAAAAGCAACAGAGGTGCAGAAAGGGGCCAGAGAGGTGCAGAAAGAGGAGAGAGAAGTGCAGAAAGTAGCACAAGAGATGCTTAAAGGGGCAAGAGGGATGCAGAAAGAGGCTAGATCAGTGCAGAAAGAGCCAAGAGAAGTGCAGAAAGAAGCAACAGAGGTGAAGAAGGAGGCATGAGGGGTGCAGAAAGAAGGAAGAGTAGTTCAGAAAGAAGCAACAGAGGTACAGAAAGAGGCAAGAGTGCTACAGAAAGAAGGAAGAGAGGTAGAAAGAGGCAAATGTGTTAGACAAATAGGGAAGAGGGGTGCAGAAAGAGGCAGGAGGGGTGCAGAAAAAAGCAACAGAGGTGCTGAAAGAGGCAAGAGAGATGCAGAATGAAGCAAATGAAGTGCAGAAAGAGGCAGGGAGGTGCAGAAAGATGCAAGAGAGTTGCAGAAACAGGCAGTAAAGGTACAGAAAGAGGGAACAGGGGTGTAGAAAGAAGCAATAGAGGTACAGAAAGAGAAAAGCAGAAAGAGGCAAGAGGCAAGAGGGAGGAAGAGGTAGGAGAGGTACACAAAGAGGCAAGAGAGGTACAGAAAGAGGCAGGAGGGGTGCAGAAAGATGGAAGAGAAGTGCTGAAAGAGGCAAGAGAATTGCTGAAAGAAGCAAACAGAGGTGTAGGAAGAAGGAAGAGAAGTGTAGAAAGAGGCAAGTGAGGTGCATAAAAATGCAAGATCAGTGCAGAAAGAACCAACTGAGGTGCTGAAAGAGGTATGAAGGGTGCAGAAAGAGCAAAAGAAGTGCAGAAAAAGGCAACAGCAGTATAGAAAGAGGCAAGAGCGGTGCAGAAACAGACATGAAAGGTGCAGAAACAGAACAGGCGTGCAGAAAGAGGCAAGAGATCCAGCAGAAAAAGCAGCAGAGGTGCTGAAAAAGGCAAGTGAGGTGCAAAAGAGGCTAGAGATCTGCAGAAAAAAGCAACAGAGGTGCTGGAAGAGGCAAGAGAGGTGCAGAAAGAAGCAAGAGAGGTATAGTAAGAGGCAATAGAAATGTAGAAAGGAGGAAGACAAGTGCAGAAAGAAGCAACAGCGGTGTTGAAAGAGGCACGAAGGGTGCAGAAAGAGGCAAGAGAGGTATAGTAAGAGGCAATAGAAATGTAGAAAGAAGCAAGAGAGGTGCAGAAAGATGCAAGAGGCAGTCAGAAATAAGGACGAGAAGTACAGAAAGAAGCAACAGCGGTGCTGAAACAGGTACGAAAGGTGTAGAAAGAGGCAATAGAAGGCAGAAAGAACCACATGAAGTGCAGAAAGAAGCCACATGGGTGCAGAAGGAGGCACAAGGGGTGCAGAAAGGAGGAAGACAAGTGCAGAAAGAAGCAACAGCGGTGTTGAAAGAGGCACGAAGGGTGCAGAAAGAGGCAAGAGAAGTGCAGAAAGAAGCAACAGAGGTACAGAAAGAGGCAAGAGTGGTGCAGAAAGTAGGAAGAGAGGTTAGAAAGAGGCAAGAGAGTAGGACAAATAGGAAAGGGGCAGAACGAGGCAGGGGGGTGCAAAAAGAAGCAACAGAGGTGCCGAAAGAGGCAAGAGAGGTGCAGAAAGAAGCAAGTGATGTGCAGAAAGAGAAAACAGAGGTGCAGGAAGACAAAAGAGTAGTGCAGAAACTAGCAAGAAAACTGCCGAAGCAGGCAAGAGAATTGCTGAAAGAAGCAACAGAGGTATAGAAAGAAGCAAGAGATTTATTTATTTTATTTTATTTATTTAAGGAGTTTTATATAGCACTGGCCGGACCCGGGGGTATCGGATCGCTTTACAGCAGTTAGTAAGAGACATTCCACGCGGAGGAGCAGGAGATTGCGGAGACCCTATCACAGGTTCCGTATTTCAAGATCTTTTTTGGCAACGCGGATGGATGTTACTCAATAACCAGTACAGGCAACCCCCCCTTTATACTGAGTCTTGCTCGTATTACGGACCGCTTGCTAACGGGGGCCAGGACAAATTTTCGTCTTCTTCTCCACATACCACTGCGGCTTAACTGGGGCACAATAACCAGAAACAATTTCTTGAATCCTACTTCTATACCATCCAGGAATACAAGGGTCAAACTATTGACAATACTCCTGCAGCACTGACATTGAAGGTGCGATTACATTCTGGACCATCGGATTTAGATGATCCATTCCAATGCCCTGATGAAATTCCCAAGGCACTAAAGGGAATGAAACGCGTTGGCTGTGCCTGTATATCTTAAAAAGAGAAAATAAAGAATCCATTAAAGAAAGAACAAAAGACTCACAAAATTGATAAACTTCCTGTATTTTTGACTTTATTGAGTGCACCTCTCAAGCTTCTTGTAAAACTTGTTATATGACGGACATCCCTGGCAGTGGATGGTGAGAGTGGTTGCACCACACAAATTTAAGAAACAGAAGAAGTCGATGTGCTAAACCTTGGTCTACTGCTGTGTGCTTTGGTTTTTGTTATAAAAAAAAAGTAAGAGTAATATAATAGAGCCTGTTATCTTGGTATACATATTGGTTCGGAAGTCCAAGTGTGCTGTGCAGTATCGAGGTAGTACCTGAGATAGCCTCGACTGTGCAGGTTGTCTTGGGTTGAACCACAGAAGTTTTAACAAGAGTCATATAGTAGAGCCGTGTTATACAAATAGGTTCAGAGGTCCAAGAGTGCTGTGCAGTATTGAGGAGGTACGTGAGTCCCGAGATAACCTCGATTGGTGCATTTTGTCTTGGGATGAACACTTTAAGGGAGAGGAACAGGAGGAGGTTAGAAAGCAGTGTTATACATATAGGATAGGGAAGTCCAAGTTGGCTGTGCAGTATTGAGATAATACGTGTGACCTGAGATAGCTTCGATTAGTGCACTTTGTCTTGAGATGGACCCTTGGGGGGGAGGATCAGGAGGTGGTCAGGGAGCACATAGGAGGTAGGTCTTTGTGATTCAATGTCAGGAAGTAACGACGAGTAGAGATTTGCGTAGAAGTGGCGGCTATTCCTTTGGGGGGGGCGGTTGATGAAAAGGACTTTTAGGTGTTTTTTTAATTTTGTGAAGGACGAGATAGTTCTGGTATCTTCCAGATTCTGGGCATATTTCCAGCGATGGATCGTGCAGCATTTTTTTGTTTGCATGTTTACATAGGGATGAGAAGTAGGGTATTTGAGCTCCTGAGGTTTCTAGTCCGACCAGCCCTCTTGAGTTTCGCGGCCAAGTAGTGGAGTTTTCCTGTGTGTAGGGCTTTGTGTGTGAGGTACGCAGTTCTGAAGCTGGCACACAGTTTGACTGGGAGCCATTTTAGTTCTCTGAGTGCCGGTGAAATTTCTTTATTCCAGTGACCATTCTGGCTGCTGCATTGAGTGTTGTTTTGAGGGGAGCTAGGTGGGATTTTGTTGTACCAGTGAGGGTTGCATTCCATAGACAAGTCTGGATAGAACCAGTCATTGGGTGGCTTGTTTGAGATCTTTGGTAGGGATGAATGGTTTAATTTTGTTGAGTAGCTTCAGATTAAGGAAGGCACTCTTGGTTGAGTTTCTGATGTGTTTGGCCATGTCGAGCTTTGGGTCTAGGGTGATTCCTAGAGATTTTACGGAGTTTTCCAGAGTGAGATTCCGTTGAGAGCTTCAACCCCTTTTAGCAATTCTGCAATATGGGGGTTCTCGTCTTTGTTGAAGATGAATAGGATCTTGGTTTTGTCTTGGTTGAGTTTTAGGTGATTTAGAGACAGACAATTTTGGATTTCTTTTAGAGTGACATTTAGTCTGTGATTGTCATCTAAGGAGGAGGTTTCTAGATAGATCTGGGTGTCATCCGTATATAGGTTGAAAGGGATGTTGGCATTTTTAAGAATGGTAGTTAGGGGTTCCATGTATATGTTGAACAGTTGTGATGAGAGCACTGAGCCTTGTGGGACGCCTCTGCTGACAGGCTGTAGGTCGGAAGTAACGTTTTTGATTTTTATCCTTTGCGAGCAGCTGTGTAAGAAGGAGGAGAACCAGCGTAGGACCACCTCATCAGCACCTACCCTCTCTTGTAGAGCCTTGATGAGTAGTTGGTGATCAACCCTGTCAAAGGCTGCTGATAGGTCCAGGAGAATGAGTAGGCAGCATTAATGGTATCGAGGGATTTGTGGATATCGTCTCTGATGTTGAGGATCGCGGTCCCAGTGCTATAGCCTTTTCTGAATCCCGATTGGTGGGTGTCCAGAAGGTTGATGTTGTCCATGTGCGGAGTCAGTTGCAAGAGGACATATTTTTTGAAGATTTTAGATAGGAGGGGGAGATTGGAGATGGGTCTGAAGTTATTCAGGTCCTTGGAGTGAAGGTCTGTTTTTTTTAGTAGTGGCATGACTTGGCCAACTTTGAGGCATTAAGGTATGATGCCGGTTTCAAGGGAGCTGTTTATGATTCTGCACCAGAAAGGGGCTATGGATAGTTTCTGTTTTTTGGTCAGTTGGGTGGGTATCGGATCAAGGACGGGGGAGAAGTGTAGAAAGAGGTAAGAGAGGTGCAGAAAGAAGCAAGGGAAGTGCAGAAAGAACCAACAGACATGGGAAAAGAGGATAGAGGGGTACAGAAAAAGGTAGGAGGGGTGCACAGTAAGGCAAGAGAGGAACAGAAAAAGGCCGGAGGGGTGCAGAAAGAAGGAAGAGAAGTGCAGAAAGAAGTAACAGAGGTGCAGTAAGAGGCAAAAAGGTTGGAGGAATACATAAGAGGGGTACAGAAACAGGCAAGAGATGTGCAAAAAGAGTGAAAAAGGGTGCAGAAAGAGGCAAGAGGGATACATAAAGAAGCAAATGAGGTGCAGAAAGAGGCAACAGACATGCAGAAATAGGGAAGAGAGGTGCGTAAAGTAGAAGAGATTTGCAGAAAGAGGCAAGAGAAGTGCAGAAAAAGAAAGAAATGTGCAGAAAGAAGCAACAGAAATGCAGAAAGACGCAAGAGAGGCGCAGAAGGAAGCAAGAGTGGCTTGCACACCATTAGTACCAATTTAACACCCACATTTAGCAATAAGTTGCAGGTGACCATTCTAGGTTTGCAAAGGGCCTTCCACAACGCTGTAACACTTGTCGCTGCATTTTTGGTAATGTTTGAGCCGTTTGAGCTAGAAACAAGTTTTTTTTGTTCAAATCTGCAGATTAGAGAGCAGATGATGAATTATGTGGCTAATGCAGAAAATGTATATCTCCGAAAGTCACTGCAGCCAAACAGTCACATAATTCCAGTGGTGCTGCTCATACCTCTGACTAGGTTCACAAGTACTCCTCAGTAATTTCTTCATTTTTGTCTCATTGAGTTCATAGTTGAGCTTCTATGAAAATGAGGAAGACTAAACCTGAGGTTTACACTCCACAACACAGACTATCATACCACATAATTACTCTCCATAACACATAATCCCACTTTACATAACTGTAAACTAAATACCACTTACTTTCTATCCACATTTCACTGCACAACATACCACATAATTCCACTACACACAAAGTACATTCACTCCACTCCACTGCCAAAAACTTAGTAAAGAACTTTTACATTTACACGGCCAATAGGTCTAAGTCTTGCAAATGCGAAACCTATTACATTGCAAACACTTCTTTAACTAGTAGTTGTGTTTGCAGAGTGGTGGAGAAAGGGTGCTGGGCCTCCAACCAGTGCTCAGGAATTCCGGTGTGTATAATTCACAGAAAGTACCAGGAGGGCTTCTTGGCCCCCAAAGACCCTCAGGATTAATTGGACTTCACCCCCCATCCCGTAGTAAAACTGTGTGGGACTTACTGGAGGTAATAAGAGGGGTAGTTGGCCCGCAGGGACATCCTTGGGGGCCAACTACCCCTCCTATTACCTCCAATAAGTCCCACACAGCAGGATTGCTAAATTATCATAGCAGGCCACGCCCCCTTTGCCCACCACTCTGCAAGCATGCTCCTTGATGAGCTCTTGGATGGGGATTGAAGTCCCCTTGGCTGCGGGGGGTCCTTTAGAGGCTAACTAGCCTACCTCTTACTTCCATGTAAGCCCCACACAGTGAGATTGCTGAGAGGTGGGCACAGGCCACGCCCTCTTTCTCCACCACTTTGCAAACACTCCTCCTGAAGCGCTCTTGGTTGGGGGACGAAGTCTCATTCCCTTCTGAGGTTGCCTGGGGGCCAACTAGCCCTCCTGTTTCCTCCAGTAAGTTCCATACAGCTGGGTTGCTGAGAGTGCTCAAAGGCCATGCCCCCTTTTTATACCACTCTGCAAACGCGGCTCCTGGAGCACTGCTTCTTGGGGGAGCAAGTTCACGTGTGTACTGAGGTCCTCAGGACATAAGAGGACCTCTTTGCCGCACCAGCAGTGTGCAAAGAGGTGCATTTGCAGAGTGATGTAAAAAGGGGCATGGCCTCAGACCACCTCTCTGCAATCCAGCTGTGTGGCACTTACTTGAGGAATCTGGTGGGCTAGTCGGCCCCCAGGGACCCTCATGAATCAAGGGGACTTAATCCCCCAATTCTGAACGCGCCAGGAGGTGCGTTTGCACAGTGGTGCATGGAGGGGCAGGGCCTCTGGGTAATGCCGGCTTTTGCTATTTTGGAAGAGTGCTGTGTGCCCCCCTTCCTCTAATTATTTTTGGGCCCTGTGGACCCCATCCCCTAGGGCTGAGCATTTCTTTGTGTTTTTTACATTAAAAAAATGGGAAGGGCTGCGTGGCCCCCCTTCCCTGAGCCCCGGGAATCCCATCCACCGGGGCCTGGACTCGTTTTTTAATAAAAAAAATAATTCCCGGGAGGGGGACTGCGCGCCCCCCCTCCCATGGGCCAATTATGGTCCCGTGGACCCCATCCCCCGGGACTGGCCTGCCGTATTTAAAATGTGTTTAAATAAAGGGGAAGGGGCTGAGTGGCACCCCTCCCGGGCCTCTTCTGGCCCTGGGGACTCCACCCCCGGGCCTGGTCTTACCGTTGGGGACCTTGGGCGGAGCCCCAATGCCCCCACAGTCCCAGATTGCTCCCCACCTCCTGCAGGAGCCGTCATTGCTTCTGAGCAGGGGGAGCTGCTTACATGCAGCTTCTCTTGCTCAAAAGCAATCCTGCTTTGCTTCATTGAAGCGAGAGCAGGTTTTTTGCTCTCGCTTCAATGAAGCGAAGCAGAGTTTGCTATGGCAGAGCGGGAGCCCCGCTCCCGCCCTGCCATAGCAAACAGCAATGTCCCAGGTGGTGGGCACCCTGGGACATTGCAGGAGCCAGCCCAGGGGTGTGGTGTTCTTTAGGGCCATCAAGGGCTCCAGGAGGGGGGCCTTGTGGCCACCCACCCTTCATTCGCATAGCCCCAGGGAGGTGGTGGTCCCCAGGGCCAGGGGTCCGTAACAGACCCCCACTTTAACATAATTTGTGCCCAGGGTAGTGGTGGTCCCCGGGGCAGTGTGGGGAGGGGCAGGAACCCCCCCCACACAAATTGTAATTATCGAAACTCCGGGGAGGTGGCGGTCCCAGGGGCAGCTGGGGGGAAGTAGCCCCATACGCATTTTTTAAATGAAGCCCAGGGGAGGAGATGGTCCCGGGGGTGTTGCAGGACACGTGCCCCCATGCATAAATAATAAAGCCCCGAGGAGGTGGCGGTCCCCGGGGCTGTGGCCCCGCTACATAAAACAGCATTGCTGGGACCTGGCCTACCTGAGGGCTTTCAAAAACAAAGCGCGGGAGCCCGCAATTAGTCTTTTTGGGGGGGGTTTCATCCGGATTCGAGCGCCCAACTCGAATTCAGACATTTAAAATAAAATAAAATTGCTTCTTTGGGCCTGGGGGTCTGAGCAGGCCTAGGGTGCCAGGGTGTTTCTACCCTGCCCCTGTTCTTATTTTTCTCCTTTTTTGTACTGTTTTCTCGTGACTCAATTACTGAATCACAAGATGGCTGCCAACACTTCCTGGTTTAGAGTGTTGGCAGCAGCCGCGGCCGGGAGTGGAAGTCCCGGCCGGGCGGTGATGTGGGGAGGGGAGGGGCAGGGTGGGGGGGTAGTAATGTATAGATTACAGACTTTAAAAGGTAAGTAAACATAAAAATAAATAAAACGAATTTCGTTGCACACACTGCATCACATTTGGTGATGCAGTGTGTGCCCGGCCGGCACTCTCACTACCGGCCGGTTCTGGTTGGCAGCCAATTAGAAGTCAGCTTGTGCTCGTGAGGAGTCACAACTCCTCCTCCTCCTCGGTGCTCACATGTCAATATTTTCATTTTTTGAATTTCTCAGCAACTGAACGAATTTACACCATTTAAAAAAAAGAGTGCTTTCTGAACCAAGACCTACCATTTTGCCAAATTTGGTGTTATTCCGTTTAGCAGTTCGGCTGTAGCCGTGTCTAAAGTTCCTATGGAAATTATCATGGGGAAACGTGTTTTGGGACCCCCCTTTTTTCTCGGCCCCGCTGGACGAATCACCGCGTTCAAGAAGGAGCTAACCGGAGCGCCCCATTAGTTTAGAAAATTTTGCAACGATTAGTCAAACGGCGCCAAAGATATTGGCAAATCAAGATATGCTTTTCCTATGGAAACTAGGTCCTAACTCTTCCTACTGGCAACCCCAAGTAGGTAATATATATATATATATATATATATGTATATATATATATATATATATATATATATCTTCAGATTTCCCAGAGGGAAAATTAAAACGCACTCACCCGTCTTGATTAATTTGACAGCGGTTTATTCAGCAACCCAAACCCAACGCGTTTCGCTTTCTTCTAAAAGCTTGCTCACGGGATGTTGAGCAGGTTTATAAGTCCTCCTTATATACACAGCGTCATGTGATTTCCTGTTTTCGCTGTAAGTGCATTGTGGTTAATGTAGTGTCCACTACATTATCGTCACCAGTCTGCTAGTTTATATTTTTGTTTTGATAAACAGGAAGGGAAGGGGGGTGGTGAGGGATAGTTTTAGTTTGCAGACGTTTTCAGCTCTTTAGTGAGTTTATAACATTTCTTTGCAAGTGTATTTATCTTTTCTTTTCCTTGAATACTTGCGAGTAGATGGTGTTTCATCCATGTTCATCAAGCAGGGTATGCTTTCTCAGGTTGATTTCCTGATGATTTTGAGTTGGTTAGCCCTCTGGTGGGCATATTACCAATTAGTCAGGTTATTACTTATAGTTGCCATTTTCAATTAGAGATGTACATAAAGTTCTTCGGTCAGATTAAGACCTCTGGGCTCCAAGGTTCTGAAATTTACAATATGTTTCGATTCCTTGCGTCTTAGAATTTTCTTGCGGTCGCCACCTCTTTCCGATTGTGGGACTTGTTCTATTGCACAGTATCTTAGCAGTTCCCAATTGCTGTCATGTGCCTGTTCCATGTGCTTCGCCACTGCATACGATCGATCCTTATTTGTTATCACTCTTGTATGTTCAAGTATTCGATTTTTGGCCTCGAAGGTTGTGCTCCCTATATATCTGAGTTTACAGGGGCATTCGATCAGATAAACCACATGAGTGCTCTTACATGTCAAATGTTGTGGTATTGTCCATTTCGTGCCCTTCCTGATTTCAATTTCTTTCGTGGCCTGTGCAATTTTGCATACTTTACAGTGTCTACATGGAAAGAATCCCTTTCGTTGCATCCAATCAATTTTCGGTTTTTCATTGTAGTGGCTGTTGACCAGACAATCTCCCAGATTTTTTGTCCGTCTGTAAGTTATATTGGGGTGATCGCCTATGATTTGTTTTAGGGTGGGGTCTGTTTTTAATACTGGCCAGTGTTTCTGTATGATTTTCGTCAGTTTGTTGTTTTCAGCACTGTGGGTTGTAATCAGCCAGATAGTCTCAGTCTTCGTGGATTGGATTTCTTGTTTGTGTAAGATCTGTTTCCGATCCTGTGTCACTGTTCTATTTAGACCTTTTTCCACTGCTGCTTTGGGGTATGCCCTTGCTTTGAATCTGCTCACTGCATTTGCACTGTGTTTGTGAAATTCCTCATCTTCTGAGCAATTTCTCCTGAAGCGCAAAAATTCCCCATACGGGATGCTCCATTTTAGTTTGGTGTTATGGAAGCTCTCTCCATGGAGAATTGAGTTAGTAGCTGTGTGTTTTCTGTGCAGGGTAGTTTGTATCCTTCCATTATTAATGTAAATTTCTGTGTCCAGAAATGTTACCCTCTCCGTGCTGCTGACCATTGTGAATTTCAAATTTGTATTCGTGTTGTTCAATTTATCGAAGTATGTTTGGAAATCTTTCTCTGAACCGTCCCAAATGATTAATAGGTCGTCGATAAATCGAAGCCACATAATTATCTTTTTGCTCCATTGATAGTTATTTGTGTGCCATGCCAGATGCTGTTCAAACCATCCCATCGTGAGGTTCGCATAGTTGGGCGAAAAGGAAAAGCCCATGGCACAGCCTTTTGTCTGTTTGTATAATTTTCTGTTGAACAAAAATATGTTTTGGGTTAGGCAGAGTAGAATCATTTCGATTAGCATTACATTGTGCTCTTTGTATTGAATATTCCGTTTGGCTAAGAAGAAGTTGCAGGCCTGTAAGCCTATGTTGTGTTCTATGTTTGTGTAAAGTGACACAACGTCCATCGTGATAAGTAGATAGTTGGATGACCAAATTACAGTTTCCAATTTTTGTAGGAGATCCGTTGTGTCCTTCAAATACGCTGGTAGCTGTTTCACTAAGGGTGCCAGAAATTTATCAATGTAATTTGATATTGGTTCCATGAGTGAGTTTTTAGCTGACACTATCGGTCTTCCAGGAGGGTTTTGTTTGTCCTTATGAACCTTTGGTAGGTGGTAAAAGGTGGGTGTCACTGGGTTTTTGTTGTCTAAATATTTACGTTCCAAATCATCTATGAGGCCTTGCGCATGCCACATAGCAAGCTTTTTTTGCAGTTCAACTTGAAATTCCTTGGTAGGATTATGTTCTAGTTCCATGTAATAGTTTGTATCCCCAAATTGGCGTTGTGCCTCTTCTGCATATGCCTTTTTCTCCATAATGACAATGTTGCCACCTTTATCCGCCGGTTTTATTTCTATACTCGGGTCCATTTGTAATTGTTTTAGATGTTCCAATTGTGTTTTCGTAAGATTTGATTTATTTTTGTTTGGTTGTAATTTGTAAAGGTCATCGACTGCTAGCTCCTGGAAAAGATCTATTTTATTCCCCGGAGTGAGTTGTGGATTGTATTTGGATTTTGTTCTTAGGCCACTCTCACTGGCTCCCTGGATTGGCAGTTCATCTTCCAGGATCCTTGTTGATTCCTCCTCCTGGGATAATGAAGTAGCTCCCATGGTAACAAGTGTATTTAGGTTGCCAAGGTCTTGTACCAATAATTGTCCAGGTCGATTATCAGTTAAATTCTTCATTTCTTTCTTAGACTTCTCCGCATGAATCTTTGCCAATTTAAGTTTCCTTGCATATTTGTAGATGTCAATCCTTACTTCGGTTGTGCTGATATGAGAGGTAGGACAGAAGTTGAGACCTCTTGTCAGGATGTTTGTTTCTGTTTCTGTCAGTTCTCGTTCTGAGAGGTTGATGATATGTGGTTCTTGCGCAGTTATTCCTATTGTATTTATTTGCGCGGTTGTCTGAGACGATTCCTTGACCATATATCCTCTTGTGGGGTTATGTTTCCCCCTTTGGCCTCTTCTCGTTTGTCTCCTCTTCCCCGTCTTCGGCCTCCTCTTCCTCTCCCTCTTCCCCTCGGTGGTTGTTCGATTTTCTTTTTGCGGCTTTCCACCGCATCTCTCATCTCGATTAAAAAATTGGGTTTTTTTTCACCCATACTTGCTGGGGCTGCTGCTCCTTCTGTTTCACTCACTTCTATACTTGAGAGTGAGTCAAAACTGGAAGTATCCTCTCCTGATTCTGTTTGTCGTTGGACTGATTTCTTTTCCTTTTCAGGTTTCTTTCCAAAGGTGAAGATGCGTCCTTCTTCGAAGTCCGCCTTGTCCCGAAGGAATTTGAATTGTTTCCGCATTTTCACCCTACCTTCATGTATATCCAAATTTTTGATGATATCTGCTTTCAATTTCTGTAGGTCTTCATCCAATACCAGTGAATCCACTTCATTTTCCAGTGTTGTCAGTTCCTCTTTTATCTGTTTCACCGTCTTTTCCAGGTGTTTAATCAGTATCGTCATTAGACCCATAGATGAATTCAGTAGATGTTCCCCCCAGTCCTGAAGGAGTTCAGATGTCGTATCTTGGTGGCTGGGCATGAGTGTGAGGCGTAGTCCTCTGGGTATCCGTCTGGCTTCAACATATTTTTTTTTTTTATAAGTAAGAAGCTCCCACCATTTGTTGATTTCACGTTTAGAAAGGCGTTCCCAATATCTTAGTTTGTCTCTATTATTGTTTTTTGGTAGAGGTGCCTGACCTCTTTCCCTGCGTGTTGTTATGGGTGCAACGCCAGAGAATAATTCCTCTATGTCTGCTATTCTCTGTGCCTCTCTTTGCTCCATGGTTGCCCTTATAATTTTCTCTTATAGTTCTAAACCGCTGTCGTATGAGACGGGCCCTTGTACATTTGTCCCAAATTCGCGTAGATGTGAATGTTGTTCATATATCCACGCGACTGTTTTCCACTTATGACCACTTATGACCACTCGTCTTTGAGCTGGTGGAAATTTTGGGTGTAATCAAAGAGGTTTTAAATATCTCTTGAGGGCGCTCTTTCCGCGATGTTTGTGCAAATAATGCTGTGGTTATAGACACATCGTTAGTATGGATTCTGTGCGAGAGGTCTGCAGTTGATTCTCTCAACCTTTTTTGGTTTCGTTGAGCAGAACCGGCGCTGCTTGCTCTGTGCTGGGTAATGCCTGGGGAATGTCTCTGTCTCTGTACTTAATTTCAAACCTCGATCAGTACACTTGCGAGGTCAGGTAATCCACTCCTTCCTTTCTGCCCCGTTCAGTTTTTCGAGGAATACGGGTGCAGTAATTATTAGAGACTTGCCTCCAGTTTTCTTGTGCAAGTGCGCGACGCGCCTCTCTCTCGTGATTGTATCTTCGCCACAGTTAATTCTTCACTTTGATCGCGAAGGCTGCCAGACACTCAGTTTCATTTATGTGAAGCAGTTGTTGCCCAATTCGGTGTCGGCGCTCGTTTTTTCAGGGCGTGGTGCAGTTTTTACGACTGGGCATATCGTTAAATATATATTCAGATTTCCCAGAGGGAAAATTAAAACGCACTCACCCGTCTTGATTAATTTGACAGCGGTTTATTCAGCAACCCAAACCCAACGCGTTTCGCTTTCTTCCAAAAGCTTGCTCACGGGATGTTGAGCAGGTTTCTAAGTCCTCCTTATATACACAGCGTCATGTGATTTCCTGTTTTCGCTGTAAGTGCATTGTGGTTAATGTAGTGTCCACTACATTATCGTCACCAGTCTGCTATATATATGGAAAACACTCTCCTGGCTTCCCACAGATCAACGCTGTATCCAGTCAGGTATGAACCACTCCACGCCAGTTAATGTTGAAAAGTGCTTTTTATTCAGGCAGAGTTTCTCCAATCAAACATATTGTCGGGGCAAATGCCGTCCATGACGCGTTTCGACCGCTACAGTGCTGTCTTGATCACATAATGCTCTGCTCATGTGAAAGCCTATTATACCTATGCTGATCACCCATGCACCAATGATTTAAACAACAAAGAAAACAGACTGAGGGGAAGCGGCAGTGCAGCAACATACAAATAAAACATAAAAATAGATGCCACATAAAATCACAGATGCCACTCATTGACTAAAATCAAATTGCCTAAACCATATACTGTAGTTGATTAACTCGATCATCAAATAATACCAAATTAATACTTAAATGCAATATACAAACTAGTGCAGAAAGAAATTCATTGATTGCTGGTAAGGGTCTTAGGACTACATTATAGGGGCATATAAAAAAGTCAATAGTGGATGTTACTGTTGTGCAAAAAACAAGAATCTGTTATTCATAGTAAACCCTAGTTGTATTAACTATCACTACAAAGTGCTTAGTGCTCAATATTAAATGAATCTTCAAAAGTGCTGAGTGCCAAAATAAAATGCTGAAGAGCAACAATTGTTAAACTTGGTAAATCAAAAACACCTAAAACCACGTGCAACATTTATATGTCTGTTTTACTCCCTGTATTTTTTCCACATTTCATAATCTTGAATAAAAGTGCCAGTGCTTGTTATAAACATATGCGCTGTAACAACATATTCAAATTAATGAAAAACTCACAAATTTGATACAATAGTAAAATTAAAATTACTGATGTTTGACCCTTGTCATAAACAGTTTAGGAAAAATATATATCATTGACGATCACGTCCACAGTTCAACTCAGAATGCTGATTGCTACTAATGTTGGTTAGGGGGTAATGGACTCATATCAGAGCGCTATATAACCATTATATTCAGAAATTCAATCTTTAAATGTCATTTGATAAAAGATATTACCTTTTATGAAAAATTGTGCAGGTCTTCGCTAGTGTTCAGCCTGTTGGGCATTTTAGTGTCAAGTTCAATTTTGAACTTCGACTCCAACTGACGCAATAGTTTCTCCCTATTGCCCCCTCGTCTATTAAGTCCATGAAGGTGTATTGTCCGTTGAAGTGTTTCACAGCTCTGATTCCATCACTGTGGTTAATGCTGGTATACAGAGATGTGATATCCATTACAATAACTAATAGATCTTGCTCCCATTTCACATTATGCAGTTTGTGTAAAAAATCTCCAGTGGCCTTAATAAAAGAAGGCAAAGTTGACACAAATTCCTGCAGGAAGAAGTTTTCCTACTTATTTATTTATTTATTCAAAGTTTTATATAGCGCGAACAAGATCTTTGCAGATATCAGAGCGCTTTACAGAAACAAGGGGTAGGGGCAACAGGAGGGTGAAACCAACTATTGGGTAAAATACAGTAGGCGATCGTGAGTGAGTAGCAAAATAGGATAGCAAACAAGTAAACCAATAACAATATAATACCAATAAACGATAGGTGCCAATAATACACTAACGGTGCAGAGTCATTGATCCAACAATAATAGAGTTCATGTGAACTTGGCCATAAGGATGGCTTTGACCTCCTTCTTAAACATACTTGGGTCCCAACAAACTTTTTCTAGCTGAAATAATTGGTATTCCTGGGACCAGCATGGTGCCTTTGTGTACCTTCGGGATAAAATAGAGGACAGGTGTTAAAGGAAATTCAGTTTTGAGAAAGTTCACCTCATCTTTGGTCAGCAAACTCAGGCGTTTCCATTGTGTAATTTCCCTGGTCACAGAGTCTATGACTTTTTTTAGATCATGGACATTAGCCTTCCTGTAACATGCAATGTCCCCCAAGTGGAGTTTGGCCTCCTCCAAGTATTGATCTTTGGGCCACAGGATGATGTTGCCACCCTTGTCTGCCTTGTTGATAACAATTTCTTTATTCTCACTTAGCTTCTTTATAAGGTTAGAATATTGCATCTCTTGATACTTTTTTTTATAAATTGCCTGATTAATCTACCAATTAAATTTTTTGAGTTCTTCAATTACTCTCTAATTGAACACGTTGATGGCGTCCCTAGGCATACTTGGCACAAAGGTGGACTTAGGACGGAAAGGGCTCTCAACTGTACCTCTGATATTGATTCCCGTTTCTAACATAGCTTGCTGTGAGGCGCCCACCAAATCATCATGGTCAAGGGCTAATGAATGTAAAATTCTTAGTGTGCTCATATCTGCCACTTGGAGACCTACGTTCTCAACAGATTCGTCAATTCCAGGCCCACTCGGTTGACTGGTAGTAGTGTACTTTAAACTGTAGAATTTTATGAGTTTGAGCTTGTGGATGAATTTGTACATGTCCACCCTGGATTGTTGGTATTTAAAATTGCTCTCAGGGCGGTACATTAAACCACGGGATAACACTTGAGTTTCAGCAGTTGGCACTTCAATGAGTACCATGCATCCCACAGTCTAGATCTCAGATAGTTTGTTATTGATGCTGTTCCGCCTAGCAGAAGGGGAGGGAACAGGGAGACTAGTCTAAGGAAACTAGAAACCCGGTACATATTTGAACTAGATTCAAAACAACCTAGAGACCTTAATATGTCAGAAGATCTATACACCTGCCTGTGAATCATGATTTCTGAAGTTTTACAGTTTTAGGATTCTCAGAATGATATTATCCAATATCTATTTATTAATATATATGGATTTTACATATTTATGTATTATTTTACTGCATATGATTAGGTATAAATATGTATTTATTAATTCATTTACTAAACAGTATAGATATATCTTTATATATTTTTATTGGAGACAATCATGCGTATAATTGCCCACCATGCACACACAATGGTCTATTATGTACCCATAATTAGCTTCGGTTAGCACATATTTTAGGATGTACAGAGGACCGCAAAACCAAGAGCTGGCACCATGTTTAGCTTTGA
This sequence comes from Lissotriton helveticus, assembly GCF_964261635.1. NCBI lineage: Eukaryota > Metazoa > Chordata > Amphibia > Caudata > Salamandridae > Lissotriton > Lissotriton helveticus. Next base: position 858,288,276 of record NC_136059.1, read on the forward strand.
CAAAAATCATGGAGTTTACTTAATTAACTAATGACTTGAAATGTTACAAAAATAGATATATATTTGCACTGAGCTCTCAATCACTTTAGCACTATTTGCACAACAAATGTTACAAGACAGCTAGACATATTGAAGTCATGCATATGAACACTAACAAGTTCATAATTCGAATGAGCAAAAGTATTGATATGTTTTATAAAAAGTTTTATCGCAATGTATTATACAAATGATGACTTGACAAAGACATATCTGCTATTGTTTTGAACAAGCAGGATGTATTGGTGTGATCTGGATATATTCAACAAAATTGTATGTTTAAATCATTTACAAATAATCTGGAAAACACCAGTCGCTCTAAAACAAATACAAGGATTTCCTGTTAAAGTTTGTCTTCTATGTCTATTGCTGTCTTTGTCATGTGGTACGCCACAATTAGCACTCATCACTTTAAAAATTGAATCGTTACCATGGTACCCTGTCATGTTATCAAGGCTTGTCCAGAGCCGAAACGCTTTATGGCGACTGTGGAATAAAGGATTTTAAGCACAGAACTGTGGTCTGTATCCGATTTATGGAGGAATTACCTGTACTGACGGAAGTGGCGATATATATACATATATATATAGAGAGAGAGAGGGAGAGAGAGCTAGAGAGAGAGAGAGAGAGAGAGAGAGAGAGAGAGAGAGAGAGAGAGAGAGAGAGAGAGCAGCTCTTTTATATGGAGCACCCAACAACACCATCAACAATAGAATCTGCTCATCTCAAATGTTATGTTATGTTATGTTATATATTTATTTCTATAGCGCACGGCTACTCCAGAGGAGTGTCCCGGCGCTTTATCAAGGCAGCTCAGAATAAAAACATAACACCATTCAGCAGACAGCAAGCAAGGGAAAAAAAAAAGACACAAAACCTAGAGTTTAAAAAGCCAAGTCTTCAGGCTTTTCCTAAACAGGAACAGGTTCGGGGAGGACCGTAGAGCCAGAGGCAAGGTGTTCCACAATTGGGGAGCCCTCATGCTAAAAGAGCGTCCCCCAGTATGTGCCTTCCTCACACGTGGCACCACCGCCAGAAACAAAGACTCTGACCGCAACGATCTAGTGGGACGATAAAAGGCCAACCTGCGTTGGAGGTACTTTGCTCCCACGCCAAATAGCGCTTTATGCGCCAGGGTCAAAACCTTAAACATGATCCGCTTCCGGATGGGCAGCCAGTGAAGCGACTGCACCAAACCGGAAGCTCTCACTCGCCTGTGAAGGCCAAAAATGGCGTGGGCCGCGGAGTTCTGCACACCCTACAGCCGCTGAACAAGATACTCCGGAAGACCTATATACAGGACGTTCGCATAGTCCAGTCTAGAGCCCACTAAAGCTTGCACAGTGATCTTCCTGTGCTCTTCTGTGAGCAAAGGTAGGAACTTCCGAAGCATCTTAAGTATCCCATAGCAGGTGCCCGTCAGGCCCTGAATATGTGAGATCAGTGACAGACTATTGTCCATCTTTACTCCCAGGTTTTTGGCCACCAACGATGCCTGGGCAGGGGGACACATATCCATGGGCCACCACGCCCGCCAGTCGGGGTCAGAGGAGCAGCCGAAGAACAACACCTCCGATTTGTTGGAGTTGGCCTTAAGGCTGTTCGACTGAAACTAGCTAAAGACCAGCTCCAAACACCCCCGGATATTCTCTCCATCGAAGGGCTGATCCTTTCCACACGCAAAAAGCAATTGCGTGTCATCCGCGTAGGACACGATCCGGGCCCCAAAAGACTCCACCAGTGCCGCCAAAGGTGTCATAAAGATGTTAAAGAGAGTCGGGCTCAACACTGAACCCTGCGGAACACCGACTCCCAAAGGCGGCATCTCGGCTGAGCTCGGAGAGGCCCAGACCGTTTGTCGGCGGCCCTCAAGAAAAGAGGTAAACCAATTGAACACGGTCCCCCTCAGACCGATGTCATAAAGTCTGGCGAGGAGCACCTCGTGGGGGACGGTGTCAAAGGCCGCCGATAGATCAAGCACGACTAGCATGGCCCTACCTCCAGCATCCAGTGTCTCCCTGATGATCTCAGACACCTCCAACAGTGCCGTCTCCGTACTTAAATTAGGACGGAAACCGGACTGCGAAGGGTGAAGAGGATCACTGGATTCTAAATAGCTGGAGAGGACGCCATGCACATGCTTCTCCGTGATCTTAGCCAACGCCGGGAGAAGGGAGATCGGCCTGTAATTGGCCAAAACCTCTGGGTCCGAACCGGGCTTCTTAAGGAGGGGGATCACCATAGCCCTTTTCCATGGCAACGGGACCTTCCCCTCACTGAGAGACAGATTCACTAGTGGGTTGACCAGTGGGTTAACCACCATAGCCATCTTAGCCAAAAATTTGGCCGGACAGGGGTCTAAGGGCGAACCCGATTTAAGATTGGCCAAAAGCGCTAGGGAGGCCTCGATGGAAATAGTAGGAAACTCTGCGAGAACCGCAGCCTGCGCGGGCGACTGCGCCGGTACAGTCACCAAACTAACACCCACCCCAGCAGACCCCACTGTGAAGGAGTCCTGGATAGACTTAATCTTATCCGTGAAGAATGTGGCCAGATCACAGACCCACACCTCCGATGGAACCCCTAGGGGCAGGTTAGATCTGGGGGCCATAAACTCCCTGACCACAGTAAAGATCTCTTTACATGAGTTGAAGGCGGCATCAATCCTCCTGGCCAAATAGTCTCTTTTCTCCCGGAGAATGTCCCGATGGTATTCTTTAACCATTGACTTGTAGGCCAGCCTAGCCTTCAGATCATAGCGGAGGCGCCATGTCCTCTCCGCCACCTTGCACCGGCGGCGAGTCGCCCGCAATGCCTCAGTGAACCACGGGGCCGAAACCCTCTTGGCCGTATCCCGCAGGGCCATTGGGGGGGCCAGATCATTCAGCCTCTCCGTCAACCATCCCTGCAGGGACTCAACGTCCTGCTCTAAATCGCCTATAGGAGGGCATGGATGGTCCACAGCGGCCTGGGCTAACAATTCAGGCGTGACTCTATGCAAGGCCCTCCTGGCAGGGCCATTCTGTCTGGGCGTGCTACACGGAAGATTTTCGCTAGCCATGATAGAAAATCTGGCCAGCCTATGGTCAGTCCAGAGCACCGGAAGGAGCTCAATGTCGACCAGAGGGAGCGAGGAAAAAACCTGGTCCAAAGTGTGTCCTTTATCATGAGTGGGGCCTATAAGGAACGGGACAAGACCCAGGGGAGCCGTAATGTCCAACAGTTTGTTGGCGTCCACATCGTCACCAACATCCATATGAAAATTAAAGTCTCCCGCCAACAGGCAGTGCTGCGCACTCAAGGCCAGACCAACAATGGCGGCCTGAAGGTCGTCGAAGAACGAACCCACTGGACCCGGGGGTCTATACACCACCAGCCCTTTCACGGCTTGTTGCGGGGTCAGTCTAATAGTGAATGCCAAGGATTCCGATCCTGTAATGGTGTTAAGAGAAAGAATAGAGCAGGATGCTGACTTATTCACTACCACCGCCACCCCGCCTCCTCTGCCTTTGACCCTGTCTTGCCGGAAGATGTTGTAATCTGGTGGAATTGCCACCATGATGTCCGGATTGGACATCTCCCCCAGCCATGTTTCAGTCAGCAGAAGAAATAAAGGTTTTTCTCTGACGAGAAGATCGAAGATTTCCAAGGCATGCTTACCTACTGACCTAGTATTGAGGAGCAGGCCAAGATGTCTCACACGATCATCTCCTCTCCCTCGTGAAACGACGGGGGCATAATTAGGCAACCAGCCACAACCGGGGCACACTCGTTTACCCCTATAGCGGGCCGGGAACACCGATCGGAAGGCACAGGAGTGAAAATTTCTATTTTCTGCAGAGTTTTACGCATAGGTTTATTACAGTGCCTTCCACACCCAGCTAAAGAGAGAAAAAGCATTTTGCCATTTCTAAAGCAAAGACTTTAAGCATAGGATTAGCAAGTGCCATCCACGGCAAGCTGAAACATTTCAAACGCCTTTTAGCACTCCCGTAACAGTATTACAGCTTTGGATTGGTAAAATATGACACGTGCCAACCTGGATTGAATAAAAGCAACCCCTGACACGTGTCACTCTAATTAGAGCTCATAAGAGAGGATAGCTTTGTCCAGACACAAGTGAGCAGCCTGGAGTTGCTTTTATTCACATATATATATATATGCTTGCACACCGGCTTTTCAAAACCAAATAATGATTTGTTTTTATACTCATTTAAAAGTAGCTTGTTAGTCCAACACTCTTGAATAATGAAGAGGTTTCAAAAACACAAGCAAATTGTTGAAGCAATGCATCTCTTATTCATTTATATGTAGAACCCCATTTACATGTTTAATAATTAACACCAAATGCATTCCATTAAAGCAAATAGAATGAGAGATGTGCAGGCATATTGTTATGCCGAGTATTGTCGCTTGTTTCAAGTTGAAACATGCTGCACTTCCAAAGAGCATTCTAACATTCATTTCACTTCAGCAGCTGCATACATCAAATTATAATTCTGTATTATATATATATACTATAACTGTAAAGAAATAGTGTGGGGTGCACAGGAAGTGAATACAAAAATACTGAACATCGGAGATTATGTTTATTATGTCAAAAGACTTCTATACATGAAGAGAAATTAAAAGTGGCATATGTGACTGCAGTGATTGGAATGAGGCAGTGGAATTTCTTGTGTGGAACCAATAGTGTTATTGGCAGGAGGCCAAATATAAAGCACGCGTAGACAGTTGCTGTCCTCCCGTGCCTCAAACCAGCCAGGTAATCAGATTATACAATCACAGGCTATGCAGATCTAAAGTATTCACGCCACACATATTGATTCCGCATAGCCAGGAAAGCTTGAACTGAAATCAGACCACAATAACAAAATCTGTTAACCACCAAGCAATAGAAAGGAGAAAATATTGCTTCATGTCCATGAGGAGCCGGAGGGGGCTCCTTTTCCCTTCTCGCTGCCAAAGCCTGAACCCCCGCCACCTTCACACCGGCCCCTCGCTGACCCACTTCAGGAAGGGGCTCAAGACCTGGCTCTGACTGAGACCTGTTGCAAGCCTGCATACCCTCTCGGGTGACAAGCGGCGCTTTACAAGAACGACCTGATTGATTGATTATTTGAGTTTGAGCATAGGAAAGATCTTTGAGTAACACACCTTGTGGTGAAAAAAGGCAGTTGACTGTTCTGTACATACGTGCAGCCAGATCCACTGTGAATTAAAATACAGCAATTAGACATTGGTTTTTTTCCAACTTCAAGGAGGATTCATGTTGAATGACAGAGCTGAAGCTAATTATTTTTTCATTCAGTACCCAGTTACTCCATGATATAATAATTGTTTAATATCCAGTTAAAGTTGAAGAATGTCATCCAGTTATCCACTGAATTTAATCTTCTTTACTCAGGAGGTATTCAATGTAGTTGTGTGTTTTAAGATAAGTGGAGTCTTTTACCCGATGACTGGACAGTCACTTCACGTCATGGAAGACAGACTGGAATCAGTGGAGAACGGAGCCTGATTGCCATTTTGAACATGAGGAAAACAAATAATTTCACTCCTGCCCCAAAAGCGCTGTTCTGGCTCATGGCAGAATTGAAAATTGAAAATTGAGTTAAAGTGTTTAACAAAAGGGTTTCAGTACCCAAGCTGTGATCATTCACTGTGATCATTCACTGAGTTAAAAGCAACCACCGTCCATTCTAATTTAGTGACACCTTTGTGATTAGACAAGCATCATAGACAATCAGTGGATTGGGTCGAGGGTGTTAGGAGATGGACAAAGGGACTATGGTTCTTGAGTAGCAATGTTCTTTCTTTACTTATTAAAAAAAAACTATAATCTCTAGTGCTCCTATTCCTGTGGAGAGGTCAATGATTAGATGGTAACTGTAGGAAATTGTGATACTGGTTTAGGGGGTGAAATCTTACTCAAGAAGAAACCACAATTCCTGTCAGAGTGAAGTCACAAGCAAATGTGTAAAGTATTTATGCAGCAGCTCAAAAAGTAATAAAGTGAAAACACAGCACAAGTAAAATCCCACACCAATTTAGAAAAAAACAGAGTAACATGTATTACATTATTTGAGATCAAAATGACAAAATCAAATTAGTAGAACTGGAGAAATGCAATTTTAAATGTTTAGGTACAAATAGAGGCAAGAAGCATGAAGCGCCAACTGTGGTTATTTGGGCGTGCCGGCCATGGACAAAATCACAAGTTCAGACCGACCATGAAGGACTGTGGGCCAGGTACAGGGACCAAGTGAGGTCCACTCAAAAAAGTACCTTAAATCCTGATTGTGGAGCATTGTGCTATCCCGTGTTAAGGTTGGGTGACGCAGTGGTTTGTCAGAAGAAGCAGCACGGCTGCAGGGTTGTGATGCGAGATCCTGCATCATCATGGAGGATACCGTCGATCAGTGGCTTGCATTGCGAAGTCCAGCACTAAGGTGTGTTGCACAGCAGGGATTTTGAGGAGCTGCAGGCTGCGATGAGATGTCCTGCGTCATCATCGAAGATGAAGTCAATGGGGGCTTGCGATACGAAATCTGGCATCAAAGCTGCGTTGCGCAGTGGTAGTTCTGAGGAATTGCAGACTGATGAGATGTTGTGCGCCCGTGATGCGTTGCGCAGTAGCGGTTCTGATGTGGAGCTGCAAGAAAATGCATCACGCTGCATTGATTCTGCCCACAGAACCACAGCTGGGCTGGCAAAGCACCTTCAGGCCCATTTGCAAGGGTCCAGGGCTGGGATGGCACCACTTTGGACGCAAGACTAACAGCATCCAGAGTCCAGGGACGGTGTCCAAGGTGATTAAAGCATTCTCTGTCACTGAGGCTCTGCATCAAGAGGCCAGACAACCAGACCTTGGAGTCACTTTCATGGTACTGGCTTCATGTCATGGTGCAGGACCAGTCGTTTTCACTGAGGCAGCAGGGCAGTGGAGTGGCAGTCCTTCTAGTAGAGCAGCATAGCAGTCCCTCTCAGTCTTTCACAGGTCCAGAGGTGTACTGAAGAGTTGGGTCTGAGGGTCCAATAGTTATATTGGTGTCAGTTTTGAAGTAGGAGAAGGTTCTATAGGTTTCCACACCCAGAGGTGTTTGGAATTTCCAAACAGCTTGTCTGGGGGCACAAAAGACTAATGTCAAACCATTTGTGAGTGTGCTCAGGCAGAAGCTTTGCAATGTGTAAGTTTGGTAGGTGACAATTCCACCCCCCCATCAAGTCAGAGATGGCCCATCCTGCCAACTCCTACTCTTGCTTGGTCTCACTGTCTGGGAGCAATGCGCAAAGACCAACTGCCAGCTACACCTAGTCATTTGACCCAAGATACAGGTGTCAGGCATCAAATGTTATTTGACAAGAACATGTCAACTTACTAAAAATGGCATTTTCAGAATTGTGACTTAAAATTCGACTTTACCATTAAAGAGGGGTTAAATTTAGAAGTTTTTAGACACCAAATTCAACATTCTCCCTTGCTCCCATTTGAAAGTTATCACGATATAACGTAACCTAATGTTATTCTATGGGAGAAGTAGGCCTTGCAGTAGTGAAAAACGAATTTAAGAGTTTTTCACTTCCAGAACATGTAAAACTTATGAGGATGTGTCCACCTTTTTTAATACACTGCGCACCGTCCCCATGGCTGTTTATGGCCTATTCTAGGGTTGACATATGTATTAAAGAGGAAAGTTAAAGCCTCGCAAAACGTTTATTTTGTCAGGTCTAATTAATAGTTTTAGCAGTATACACAGGCTGAAATGGCAATCATGGAACATGTTCCAAAGGTTATTTGAGTGGGTGGGACAAAAGGTGATCCAGGCCAATTAGTAGCATTACATTTACAGGCCCTGGGTACATGGAGTACCAGTATACTAGGGACTTATAAGTAAATTAAATGGGCCAATGTGGTGCAAGCCAATGCTACCATGTTGTAGGGAAAGAACACACACACTTTAACATTAGTAAAGTGCATATTGTCCTGAGGCCAACAAAAACAAGATCAGCAAAAATGGAGGAGTACAGCAAAAATGTGGAGAAAGACCACCCTAAGGCTGACATGTCTAACAGTAAGTCACCATTTTTCTTGTGATATATCATGACAATTGTTTCTCCAATCTTCTAGTCATTCTTTGGAACTTCATCCTTTGCAACCTAACAGTAACCAGAGATCTTTTGATTTTTGGAAAGAATTAAAAAAACATTCTCTTTCCGGTAAGTCAGGACCATTAGATGTCTGCAAGTAGGTCCCATGTATTTGCTCAGTCAAACTTTATTGACGTAGGCTCTTTGAAATACCAAATGAATTTCCGTGCCAAGAGGCCCCAAGTGGCAATTAAACCATTCATAAATACCTAACTATGTTCAAAGTATTTGGAAGTGATTTTACTGTGCAAAAGTATCTAAAGTTTCTGATTCATATTACTTGGGATTATAAGTTCTTTGTCAGTCAAGCATCACACTTCAAAGCGTAAGTGCTAATTCTAACAGCAAGAGCTCCATGCTTAGATTTAAGCAATAGCAGAGTTAGCCCTTACTTCTGATCCTAGAGTTTTGGGAACTGCAGAGATCAGATTGCATTTTAAAATGTACTTATTTGTTAACAAAATGCGGCACATAGTGAGGAATGGATTTCTAATGTACAATTACAGTTTATTACCTATTTTATGTATGCACTACACATATTTAAATTAAATTAAATATTTAAAGAACTGTACTGATTTTTTCCAGAAGCACACATTTTCTCAAATGCCAATGGCAATTTTCAACTCCAGATATCCAAGTTTCAAATTCAGTGATGTAGCTACTAGCCTCCTTCTTCCTATATATCCATTTTGATGCAAATTCACCGCCATATACTTCAAAACCTCCCTCTGTGTTCTATAAATCATGGCACCTCTGCCAAGTGTCCTAGTTCCACATGTGACCAGCTGCTACAGTCTAGTTTTTCTTTTAATTCTGAACATTGTAATCATGTTTATTCCATTATAAAACCAGGACTAAAAGTCCCAGATGTCAAAGAAAAAACCTGGACTGGAGTAGGTCATCAAGCACGAACCTGGACAACTCAGCAGCTTTAGTGATGGTCCTGCAGAAGGCTGTCACTACCCTGCCATGTTTTCTGGGTCCATGCATGACTAGCTACTACACTCAATGTTTTAAATTTGTATTCTTGGACTTGTATCCATCTTTATGTATATATGAATCCAGGACTACAAGCTAAAGCATGCTAATAAAAAACCTGGACTAGGACTGCTAGTACATATGGGGACAAAAAATCTGGCAACTCTAGGTTATCAAACTGCTTTATTGTACTCTAACGCCCAAAGGGATGGTCCTCAGAGGCGCAACTAGAGTCAAATTTCAGAGGGGGCTAAGAATAAATTTCGGGGTGGCTGAATCTTTAGGCAATCGGCAGAGTCGAGCTGCAGGGGCTCTTAGAAGGGGTGAAACAAAAACAAAGTCCCATTAACATGCACAAGGTCTTTTAAAGACCTGTGAAGTGCTTGAGTGCGGTTGTGATCGGGCCCGGGAAGTGTCTCATCCCGGGCCGCCACACACGACGGGGGGGGAGGCTGAAGCCCTTTGAGGCCAATGGGTGTTGCGGCCTGATGGTCCTTCACTTTTGTCCTAAACTCGCAAGACAGTTATTGTGTCTCAGATCAAGGACTGCTGTGCCACGTTTCCCAGGTACATGCGTGATGTGCCCCCTTTGTCAATGTTTTTACTTTGAATTCTAGGACATGTAGTCTTGTTTATTCCATTATAAAACAGAACTACGATTCCCATAATGCGAAGGAAAAAAAAGCCTGGACTGGAGCAGCACATCGCGCATGGACCTTTGAAGCTGGCCAGCTATGCAAGGTGGAAGGCATTAAGTGCTACCAAAATACACAGATTGCCTATACTGAGGTTGCAGAAACGTCTCGTTCCATGAACTGGTAATGGCTCAGCCTCGCCCCAGGCTACCGCCGTCATTTCGTGAGCACCCCTCCTCACCGCTCCCAACCCTTCAAACAAATCCCAGCCAAACCGGATGATGGGAAGGATAAGAAGTGGGACTGCGTAAAGTAGAAACAGTGATGTCCCAGTTGCATGTGAGCATGATTGTCCGATAAGGCAAGGAAATCGCATTTTCTTTTACAAGATATAATTGAGTCAGCGTTTCAGGCCTTCCGCGTGTTCATCGAATGGTTAACACAGCCCATGGGCCTGAAATGTTAAGATGTATTTATTGTTTCACTTTCAAGTTCACACGCTGACATTTATTCAGAGAATGCTGCACCGCCTGTTTGAATTTCATGATTCAATTAACAGTGCCCTAGTTTCCCACGTAAGTTATCTCCTCGACGCTGCGTTTTGCACAATTGACTTTTGCCATTTAGGAGTCTCTTATAAAACATTTAATGCCTTTTTGCTTTATATATGATTTCATGTCATATAACAGCAGCCACAAGTGATCCCATTTCCCCATCTGTTACAGAATCATGTATCTGTATGAAGATAAAAACTGTCTGAAATGTTAACAGATGAATTTATAGCAGGGTCTGGGTGAAAATAGGAAAAATGTATAGAACAGGGGCTTATGCAGATATTCTATTACAGGAGACATTCAATAATTCACAAAAAGAAATAGAACTGTTACTTGTGCTGGTCCGTATTGTATTCATAGCTGGGAAGTGCCACTTTCCATGTGCAACATCGTCCTGGTTTCTTAGCAAAGAACGCATTGCATTCTGGATCTTGCAGTTTCACTTTTAACATTTAAATAGCTACGAGTGACACGCTTTCAATATGCAAAGTTCTGTTGGCTAAGAAGCCTGGACTCGAGAAAGTTGTCACACATGACATGGATTGGCAGCTATATTTATTGAACGGGCCCTTTACTGGCGCTGTACCAGAAGTATCTCTAGATTACGCAGTCATTGAGATAGGAGTGCCATATGTTTCTATATACACCATGTTCATGTTTACTCCCATATAAATGCTGGGGTGTATGTGGTCAGTTCTCAGTCTTCTTAAAGACGCAGGACTCAGAAAGCATCTGTGTATACTGATAATACTTTTTTTTTAAACAACCAATGTAGGTTATGAACTGTCTCTATAAGTCGTAAACAATAGCCTTAGCAATACACAAACTCTGACACCAAGGAGGTGCCGGCCTTTTCACCAGCATTCAAAAGCAACACTAGCTCATCATGAAGTAATCACTGAATTATCAACTTTTAGTTACTGTTGAATAAAGTCACTACCTCAAAATAAAAGCTTGCATTTTTAGAACATTTATTCATGCAGGTCGTTATCTGCCAAAGGAGAGTTTTGCTTAGCTGTCGCATGAACTTGACAGTGCTGTTGGTTTCACTCACCTAAAACCTCATATGGAAATTATGACCATGGGGTAATATTATAGATGCCACTCTTAACTACCATGGGCATAGCCGTGCTGTGGTGGGGTGATTTCATCTGTAAATTGTTGCAAATATAGCATAAACCATATTTCAGGAATAGGAAACTACCCCATGCTGACCACCTACACCATTGTGAGGACTGTGGTGTATTATTTGGTATGGTTGTGCGACCTTACCATGAAATACACTCTCAAAACTGTCTTGGGTCCAGTTAGGCTTATTTGTAAAATCGTTAGCTCAACCCAGGGTAGCTGTGGCTTTGAGCAGCAGCAAGGCTAAAACAAAGGAACGGTGTAAGTTATTTAGAAGCACTGAACAACAAAATAAGAAAGCCACGCAACACAAAATAAATTCAACACCAATTTCTAAAAATAGATTATATAACCAAAGCAGTCTTAGTTTAGATTTGTATCGCGCCAATCACCTACAGGTCTCTAGGCACTCGGAAATCGATGTATTCATACAATAACTGTGTGTCCCACAAGAAGATGATACAGCAGCCGGACTACATTGTACCCAGAGCCCTCCAAAACAATAATGTCTTTAGACATTTTCTGAATCGCAGGAGATTCACTTCCCTGCGTAGTTCCTCAGGCAACTTGTTCCATAATTGAGGAGCCAACACCGAGAAAGTTCTCCCTCCCTTAGTTACAAGCCTGAACCGAGGGCAGTTCAACAGCTGAGATTCAGAAGATCTAAGATTTATTTTTGGGCAATATACTTCCAGCCGGTCTCTGATATATGCCGGGGCATGGCCATAAATAGCCTTATGGGCCGTACACATGCTCTTAAACTCTACCCTCTCCTTTATAGGGAGCCAATGTAGGTTCCGTAGCAGGGGAGATGCTCTAGTCCTTCTAGGGAGTCTAAAAATCAGACGCGCTGCGTCATTCATGACGACCTGCAATCTGTTCATGAGCGTCTTTGGGAGACCTAGATAGAGGACATTTCCGTAGTCTATTCTTGACATAACTGTTGCTGCCACCACCGTTCGCAGCATAGACTGGGAATGAATGGGCGCTAGCTTGCGTAGCTGCCTGATGGTATTCGTGCAGCTCCCGACAACGGCAAAGTCCTGTTCCACTCCTTACATCAAGACGGCCATACACTTCAATGGAGTGGTCCTGGTGCTGGGGATGAAGGATGCTGAGGATACTAAAAGATGCTCCGGGTGCTGTGTGGTCAATGGAGTTGTCCTTGTAGTTGTTCCTGGGTCCATGGGGAAAGTTAAGTGACTTTGGCCACAGGGGTAAGTGTCCCTCCAAATCCTCTTTGAGCCCTTGGAAGGCCAGATGACCTGGGCTACCAATCTCCATAATGCAGTAGGCTCCACGATATCCATTCACGAAGGCTGATTGCTGTCTTTGGTGACCAGTCTTCCCTCAGATGGATACAGCAGACTTCGTTGTAACTTTTGGCTTTCGAGGATCAGTCCCTTGGGTTGCCCGTCAGTGTAAGTGATGATTTGAAGACTGTGGCTACTGACATGCCAGAGTAGACTACTTCAACTTTGCTGGCCCTGGTGCTCATTCCAGGAAGTCAGCCAATTGACCCTAAGAGTCACTTCTTTGGTTTGGAGCTCGGAAGCGACTTTCCCATAAGCCGGAAGCCACAGGAAAAGTCCCCTCTTTGCTATCCCAAGGTGCAGCAGGTTCCATTTAGTAGTCAGTGCAGCGTCTCTTGCCAGTTCAAGGGGTCAATAGGGCAGTCCTTCTCCAATCCGTTTTCCAGTTCCATCATGATATAAGGTTCAGGATACTAAGGGTGCCACTTTATCCCCAGAAAGTGGCCTGGGGAATTATGCGGTCACTGGCCACGGGACTACTAGGATCCCTCCAGCCCCTGTAGTGACATCAGGGTATGTATGTCTTCTAGCAATCCCAGCGTGCACTATTCTGCCCACTCTCAAGATGCCTAAACCCTTCCTTGGATGTTAGTAGCTTGGTAGCCCACCCAAGAGGTGTGGCTGCCTGTGACTAACATGCCCACAGAAAAAGCAGTATGGCTACTTGGTTCCACTTTCTATTCCTGCTGCCAGCCTGTCTACCTCATCAAAGGGGCAGCCCTACATGAGTGTGATTGCCATTTGACACCAAAGGCAGCTTTGACTTTAAAGCTCACCTTTTAGGCCAATCCCTATGAGGCTTCCTGCAAGGGTGATAAAACACCTCCCTCTGTTCTATTATTCCTGGGCCTGGGAGTTGTTCACACTTCTCCCCAGAAGGGCAGAAGGTTGTCTTGTGGTCAGCAACTGTGCACAGCAACTGGACGGACTGGACAACAGAGTGGCAAGTTTCTAAAAGTTGCATTTACTTAAAAGTGACATTAAATTTGACTTGGGCATCAAGTCATGTTTAATGCCACAACTGATTTGATATCCTGAAGTACCCATTTTAGTACTCCCATTCAGAAATTAGCAGGACTGAGAAGCCAGCCAGTAACTCTGTGTCAGCCAATGAGGCTACTAACCTTCCCATAGCAAAAATTACAATTTGAACATTTTGCTGTTGGGACATATAAAAAGTATATGTCCTACTTAATAATTCACAGCTCCCTGCCTTGGGGCTCCATAGGTCTTCCTTATTGGAGACTTACATTTTTTATTTTATTTTATTTTTTACATTTTTTTATTGAGCAGAGCAAAGGACAAAACAGCATTATGCTACAATTGGTTGTCAGAAGTAAATCGACAATTTTTACAGATATACATTCTATACATTTGTAAACTTATAATCCATAGAACATGGATGAACATAAATAAATAGCACATAAGTCTAGCAAGCCATATAATCACTTAAAATTTTTATCCCCACATTATTAAAGTGCTCTCTAAGTGCAGACTACCTTAAAACACGTAATTACAAACACTATTTGCATTAAAGTGCATAAATTGGGAGACATCCAACTTTCTATTGTTGTTTTTCCAAACACGATAAAAAGCCTCCAGCCAATCATAACTCGTATTTGAGAAGCATCGGGAAACAATTGCATCTTCCCATCACTATGAGACCCTAAAGTGACTTGTGCCTAGTTTCCTTCAGATATCATAGTACTATATCTTCAGATTTACAGCAAAAAAAAAAAAAGAAGCACTTCTTCTCATGGTCACTACATGCCTTTAAATGACCAATAAAATGGAAATCCATTGATAGCTGTTTAAAACCTTATAACTGTGCAAAAATCGACATTATTACAGTGCACTCATACATCCCCTAGAATATAGAGGCGTAAAGTGCAATGTACTAAAGTGCTAAATTTCTGTCAAAATATCCCAATGACAAAGACAGTCAAACCTTCCAACTATAAAAACCTAAAGTGCAATGTGCAATGTGCTAAAGTGCTAGACTTCTGTCAATATATCCTAATTATCAAAAAACTTCCAAACCGCTGTAAACTTTTTTGTTGCCCCAACCCGTTTAGCATATGCTTCTTCTAATCTCTTTATCCTTTGCATTTTATTCATCCATTTAGGCTAAGAGGGGCCCTCTTCCGATATCCAGTTTTGGAGAATTAAAGAGCGTGCCAATATGGAGAAAATTGTAATACACACCTCTTCAGTTTTGGTCAAATCTGACCTTGCTTTCGAAAACCCAAAAAGGGCCACTTCTATTTCGGGATCGATCTTCATTTTAATGGCCTGGCTTATAGCTAAAAAGATATTGCTCCAAAATCTTCAAGCTTTGGGCATGTAAAAAATGTATGAAGCCAGTCTCCCTCGCCATTTGACTGGCATAGAAAGCATTTATTCTCCACTTCCCGATAGCCCTTATTTAATGTTTTTGGGGTATAGTAGGCCAGCCATCGTGACAAAAAAGCCATTCTTTTAAAATTGGCTTCTCTCAGGGCCTTACTCCCTACCTGGGCTATAGACTGCCATTCCTGATGAGAGAAAGAGCAATTAGTCTCTCGAGTTATTTTTCCCAAAAATTCCTTAACCAAAGGGAGTTCCCTACATTTTATCAACAGAGAATACCAGTTTCCTACCCCCTTTAATCTGGCTTAATATAGGGCATTGACCTGGTCAGTAGGCACGCCGCTTGGGAGAAGATTGTATTTTTTGATAAAGTTTATGATCTGCAAGTATTCCAGGAACCAGGCTTCATTCGATTACCACATCTGCTTGAAACCTCATCCCATGAAATCAGTGTCTTAGCAATGAATAAATTGCCCAAAATCTTCAAAGCCACTATCCATCCATCTCTTAAGGCGACTGGAGTGAATTTGCAAACCAAAAGCCCTGCATTCCTCTAACTTCAGAAAAATAAACCCTGAAGAATCCGCTTGTTTAAAAAAGGACTGGAGTCGATCTGAGTAATCACGAATGTCTTATAACTGGATTTTTTGGGTAGTTTGGATGTTTTTAAGAAGATTGGAATTCGTGTGCCGGACTCACAAATCATTTTTTCAAAGAAATATATATCCATCCAATAATTAGATTCTAGTAGACTTGGTGTAAGGTCTAATATTGCTGCCTCAAAATAGGTTTGAATATTTGGTAAGGCTAAACCCCCTAGGTCTATTTCCAATTGTACAGTAGCGGTCGGCAGTAGGAGTTACTGCAGGGCGGTGACGTGGGCAGGGGAAGGGGCAGGGTGGGGGGTAGTAATGTATGGATTACGGAGTTTTACAGGTAAGTAAACATTTAAATAAATAAAACGAATTTCGCTGCGCGCACTGCATCACATCACCGCCCTGCAGTAACTCCTACTGCCGACCGCTACTGCAATTGTAATATGGGCAATTCAATCCTAGAGGGCTTTTTATTCCTCACAAATTCCCTAAACATTGAATCCATTTCTTTAAAATACTTTGAATTGATTTTTAAAGGTACATTAATAAAAATATTAATAAGGGAAGAATAGACATTTTTAAAAGTGCTATACTGCCAAAGTCTGAGATAAAAGGGTCCATTTGTCCAAAAGTGATTTAATTTTATATCTCGTGGCTAGATAATTCAAACTAAATAGCTGTTCTACTTGGTTAGAGACGAAGATACCTAGATAGCTAATCGGTTCTTCTTTCAATGCCTGGAGTTTTAAATTAGGGGGTAAGAAGTTACAATCCTCATTAAGTATTAACATTTCTGTTTTATTTTGATTTATTTTGTAGCCTCCTATTTGTTCAAATTTACTAAATTCTAGGAGAACTTCTTCCAGGTTCTGTTTATCCGAACATAAGTACATAATTATATCGTCCGCGAAAAGTTTCAACTTAGCCATCCCTTCAATTGGAGCTCTAACCAGGGAATTCCGTTAATTCTAATAGTCAAGAGTTCAATAAAAAAAGTAAAAAGTATAGGTGACATCGGGCAGCCTTGTCTGGTCCCACGGTTTATGTCCACTACCCCTATTGAGTCACCGTTTACTATAACCCGGGCTTGGGCACCTTGATATATGTTCCTTAACATCCTAGAACAACAACAAAAACTGTGTCCCGAGACTTACATTTTTTGTTAAGGAAAGTGAGGGCTTTGCCACAAGTTTAAATGGCAAAGAACTACTATTCTGGCCTGCAGTGGCCAGCTGGGAGCCATTTTGTACTTTGTCATACACAAGGTGGTGCAATGAGTGCTGCAGCCCTGAGTGCACAGTCCAACTTTCAGCCTAATCTGTGGTTATTAGGTTGTCAATATGTTTCTGTTAATAGCCCATTTTAGACGTTGATTGCCATGTGCATAGTTTTAATAGCAAGGCCAGGAGGCCAATATTATGCATCATCCCTTTATTGCGTCATACAAAGCAGCAACAAGAACGTAGAATTAGAACAACAACCAACATTCCAGAACCCTTAAAACATGCATATTATCACTGAACGAGCAGCCATCTTCCTTCTTTTGTTGCTGCTCATACAGAGATAAGCACCTTTTTGTTAGCAGCTTTATATCGTGCATGGGATTTGTGACCCTAGAGATACACCGTACGCATGGGTGTGCGGCGGCCATTTTGAATGATTGGGCAGGTTTGCTTGCAGGACCATTAGTAGGGAGACAGGACACATTTTTTAGACAGAAGAGTTGCAGTTCTGGGGCGATTATAGCTTAACTGTCATTGCACTCAGCTGTGAGAGAAGAACAGCATAGTAGTGACTTTCTATGAGAAAATGTATTTTATGGTACTAATTTAAGAAGCTGAGTTGATAGAAAATGAGTTCAGTAGGGGAGGAAGTTTTACATGACAAAGTAAGGGAGTACATGGAGAAGATGTTTGGGGATCTAGCAGATAGAATGGTCAAAAAGATTGACAGTTGCGTACAAAAGCATTTTTAGGAAAATGGTGTTAGTAAGATGGTAGAGGATGAAAGATATTGGTCAGTAGAGGAGGTGGAGCCAGGGACTAGTGGTTCAAAAGATGGAGAAAAATGAGGACACCTAAGAGAAAGCATACTAAAATGCATACGGAGAGTAAAGGGTCCGGACATGAGTCTCCAGAGTTGGATGTGGCTATAAAAGCTAAAAAGGAAACTATAAAGGCACATGGAAAGAGTCATAATGTGGTGGCATCTGACGGTTCTTTCACAAGTGGGGATGTGGAATTGAACTGCTCTTCAGAGTTTAATGAAACTGAAGAGGAAGGTGAGAGGTGTAGTATAATGAGGAAAGATAACAAGAGGCTAAAGATGGAACAGAGTGATTTTGTAGACCCATTAGGGGAGGAAATGTCTGATTCCTTTCTAATACATCATCCGCTATCACCTCAGTGGTTGCCAGCAGAGCATGTGGCTCAGTATATTTCATATTGGATACGTAAGGAAATAACAAAAGAAGTTCATACTCATTTGTACTCAGAGTGTTTAAGACCAACCCTAGAGTCAAAAGAGCGGCAGAGTTAGACCCCAAGATGCAGAGCTTCCTTAATAAGTCTGGTCATGACCCTAGGACAGGGGTTTGACAATGGATTGAAAGGGTGTCAGGATAGGTTGCCAGATATCCTTGGACACCTTACGATGGTATTTGACTTTAGTGAAGAGGTACATGTGAACAACACTTGGCTGGATGTAACACAGTTACACCAATGGGTCCAGAGGGCAATTTTGCTTCTGAGGAATACATTTTTCTGTGCACAAGGCAGCGCTCATAAGAGTATATTGATGAAAATCATTCCCAAACTGGCAGAGTTGGCAGGCAAAGAGTTTAGGGTCGAGAGCAATGGAATGTTGTTGGGTTGGAAAATCATCAGGGGTATGTCTAGATAAGTGGGCACATTTAATACCTTTCAGAAGTTCCTGGAGGATATGCAAAAGTTTTTGGGTGGGGCCGGGAGAATTTCGTGTCGGGTTAACTGGCCATTGGCAATGGATTACTCGTGGGCCTTTCTCATGGGGGAACAGACTGTATGGATATGGATATGGATTTAGATCAGAGCAGGGTGGATTCTGTCTGCAGAGACATAGGCGAGGTCTTATGGATCACAGATTGAGAGAAGAGGAAGAGCAGCAGTTGGTGAGTTTAGGCAAATACCTTTCATGTACTATGTAAAGATGGGCAGCAAACTAGCTCGGTTTGTTACAAGGTGGAAAGAAATTATGCAAGACTCGTGAGTGTCTATACACTGTTGTATATATATATATATATATTTATATATATATATATATATATATATATATATTCACTGAAAAAACCATAGGTTATAGACCATATATAGTTAGGAATTAGCATTTACAAAACCTTATTTTACTCACACAAAACCATTGAAATTCGCATATATAGTTAGTTGCACTAACTATATATCGCGCACCCGCAATCCACTGCTGATCATGTCACATATTACATCATTCATGACATGGTCAGTGACATCACTGATGACATCACTGATGACATCTCAAATGACATCACTGATGACATCACTGATGACATCTCAAATGACATCACTGATGACATCACTGATGACATCTCAAATGACATCACTGATGACATCACTGATGACATCACTGATGACATCTCAAATGTCATCACTGATGACATCTCATTTGACATTACTGATCACATCACTGATGACATCATTCATGTGATAATACGATGAACCTCTTCAGACTCTAATATAACCTTAGATACACTCAGTGTAAACAGACACTCACAGACTGTCACTCATCCATGGAGTTACTCACACACCTAGTCAGTCTTGCAAAGAATCAATCACACCTCCATTTCCTCAACTATACAGTTATACACACCTTACTTATTCAAACATATACTAGCACATATTTACTCTCTTATACAATCCCTGATACAAGTTCACAATGATCCATACAGCCACTCACACATTCACTGGCTCTTATGCACAGTTATTTATATATGTCAACTCTCACATGTACTGTGTTTTACATATGTACTTACTTTGACATGTAGCACTGAAATATCCATTCACTCACCAATACACTCATGCACACAGTCAACCGCCCATACAGCTGTTTCCACATGCACTTTTGAACCCATACATCTAGTGAATCAACTGCTCACACATCTATGCACAGAGTCATACACCTCCCAGCCACCCACACACACACTCAGTCTCCCATACAAATACTTGGGCAACCAATCAATAACCCATATAGTTACTCATATAGCTACTGATCAACACATGCAGCAGTTTACAGAACAACAGACATAATGATGCACAAATTAAGACAGTTTAGTCACTAACCCATGCACTCAGTGAGACACATTTAATCACTCACTCATACAGTCAGTCATGCACCTACTAAATCTTTCATCCAGACACTTATACATCCACTCATTCTTCAATATGTAAGACATATTTTAACTTTACAGAAACATACAGTCACTGGATGTTGTCATCAGTGATGTCATCAGTGATGTCATTTGAGATGTCATCAGTGATGTCATCAGTGATGTCACTGACCATGTCATGAATGATGTAATATGTGACATGATCAGCAGTGGATTGCGGGTGCGCGATATATAGTTAGTGCAACTAACTATATATGCGAATTTCAATGTTTTTTTGTGAGTAAAATAAGGTTTTGTAAATGCTAATTCCTAACTATATATGGTCTATAACCTATGGTTTTTTCAGTGAATTTTCAAGGTTTTGTAAATGCTAATTCCTAACTATATATGGTCTATAACCTATGGTTTTTTCAGTGAATTTCAATGGTTTTTTAATAGCAAATATCAAAAGCTGTAAAATGTATTCTTCTTTTAAAGGAAAAATATATTTTATATGTATTTAATATAATTTTTTATGTATATAAATTTTTTGAGGGAACGAATTTATCAACTATAATGCTGAAGAAGAGTGTGGGGAAAAAAAACCAAAGAGGAGGACTAAGAGGAAAAACAATCAGTTCAAAAATACAATTGCTTTAAAGCATGAAGTGCTTTTCCACACATTTACATT
The DNA here is from genome assembly GCF_964261635.1 of Lissotriton helveticus. NCBI lineage: Eukaryota > Metazoa > Chordata > Amphibia > Caudata > Salamandridae > Lissotriton > Lissotriton helveticus. The sequence goes on from NC_136059.1 coordinate 858,309,082, forward strand.
TAAATAACCCATATTAGAACATACAAAATATCTACAGAGGAGACGGTGTACATTGAATTTTAGACTCTTCACTTTTACCTACAAGTTGGTACTTACATCACCGACACAACACAACAGCTCTATTCAGAGCTACCCTACCTCAAAGCACTCTAAAATATTATTTTAATATTTCCCTTGGTTTTCCCCTTGTTACGCTTTCCGGAACGCTACCCGGTGTGCGGACCGGGCGCTAACCGTGCGAAAATTTGAAAAAAAAAGTTTTGTTTTTTTACATATATGGGCCTCCTCAGCCACCCTCAGAAAACCTAGGGGGTCAGGATATGTCTCCCGTGCCCCCTTATACCCATTCCCAACATTGTTTATCCTCCATCTTGTGACTAAATTTGTCCGAAACACAAGATGGCGGACTCCCGTTACGCTACCGGTGAGCTACCCGGTTCGCGTACCGGGTAGTGCTTCCACTGCGAAAAATAGAAAAAAAAATTATAATTTTTTTTGCCCCGCGGGGCCCTTTAATAGCCCCCGCAATCAATCCTAGGGGGTCTGGAGGGGTCTACCTTGCCCCCTTTCATTCCTTTCCCCCTTCGTTTATTTCCACCTCTTGTCTCTCGATCCTACCGAGAGACAAGATGGCGGCCGCTCCGGACTGTTTAGAATGTTGACAGTCACCGGAGAGCCAATCCGCTTCTCCTCGCGAAGTTCCGTTACGCGTCTGGTACGCGAACCGGGGCGCTAACCGGGACGCTGTCACAGATATATATATTTTTTTGAACGTTAATTTCTCAAAATCCACTGGAGCACATATCTTGAGACCTAGCAAAGGCACATCGGGCAAACAGTCTCTACAATTTTGCCAAGTTTCATAGAAATCCATTCAGCCGTTCGAGCTAAAAGTGAGTCCAACCGCTCTATGGAAAACTCAATGTTAAAAACACGTTTTGGGACCCCTTTTTTCTCGCCCCCCGCTTGACGAAACCCCCCCCAAACTTTCAGGGGACGCTCAGAAACAAAATGTGCCATTTTCCTGAAAATTTCAGCCAATTCCGTCCATCAACGCCAAAGTTATTCAACATGAAATTTTCAGAAATCCCTATTCAAAAAAATCCTAACAGTAGGTAATATATATATATATATATATATATATATATATATATATATATATATATAACATTTCTATGGCAAAATGAAACCCCTCATTTTGTTCCTTTTCAAATTAAATGTATTAAGTGTTACCACTTTATTCCAATCAAGATGACTTCAGGTGTGCCATACTTTTGTCATAAGTAAGACTGTTAGCGTTCTAGTTGTTTTTTTGCCTCTGGTGGCCATCTTTGGGCTACATTGGGCTACATTGGGCTACATTTGGGCTCTAACATATATATAGCCCAATGTAGCCCAATATATATTTTTCAAAGTTAATTTTCGTAAAAACCACTGGAGCATATATCTTGAGACATAGCAAAGGCACATCGGGCTACCAGTCCCTACAATTTTGCCAAGTTTTGTGGAAATCCATTCAGCCGTTCGAGCTAAAAGTGAGTCCAACCGCCCTATGGAAAACTCAATGTTAAAAACACGTTTTGGGACCCCCCTTTTTTCTCAGCCCCCGCTTGACGAACCCCCCCCCCAAACTTTCAGGGGACGCTCAGAAACAAAATGTGCCATTTTCCTGAAAATTTCAGCCAATTCCGTCCATCAACGCCAAAGTTATTCAACATAGAATTTTCAGAAATCCCTATTCAAAAAAATCCTAACTATATATACCTACCGGCGACTGCCAGTAGGTAATATATATATATATATATATATATATATATATATATATATATATATATATATATATATATATATATATATATATATAAACATTTCTATGGCAAAATGAAACCCCTCATTTTGTTCCTTTTCAAATTAAATGTATTAAGTGTTACCACTTTATTCCAATCAAGATGACTTCAGGTGTGCCATACTTTTGTCATAAGTAAGACTGTTAGCATTCTAGTTGTTCTTTAGAACACTCTGGGACATTCTGTCATTGGGCTATAGTTGGGCTACATCTGGCTGATATTTGGGCTACATTTGTTTTTTTTTGTCTCTGGTGGCCATCTTTGGGCTACATTGGGCTACATTGGGCTACATTGGGCTACATTTGGGCTCTAACATATATATAGCCCAATGTAGCCCAATATATATTTTTCAAAGTTAATTTTCGTAAAAACCACTGGAGCATATATCTTGAGACATAGCAAAGGCACATCGGGCTACCAGTCCCTACAATTTGGCCAAGTTTTGTGGAAATCCATTCAGCCGTTCGAGCTAAAAGTGAGTCCAACCGCCCTATGGAAAACTCAATGTTAAAAACACGTTTTGGGACCCCCCTTTTTTCTCGGCCCCGCTTGACGAAACCCCCCCCCAAACTTTCAGGGGACGCTCAGAAACAATATGTGCCATTTTCCAGAAAATTTCAGCCAATTCCGTCCATCAACGCCAAAGTTATTCAACATAGAATTTTCAGAAATCCCTATTAAAAAAAATCCTAACTATATATACCTACTGGCGACTGCCAGTAGGTAATATATATATATCAAGGTTATCATATAGACTTTATGGGGGTCCCAAATCAGGAGGAATGTCCAAGAATTCCAAGGTTTTCCAAACATCAGGAATAGTTGGCGACTCAGGAAGTAAAGGTGCTTTTAGAAAAGAGCACAATAGAGAGGGTAGTGGAGATTCTAGGATGTTGTATAAGCAAAAATTTTCGGCGAGAAGAAGGACAAAGGGATGAGACCAGTAATCAAATTGAGAGAATTGAATGATTGGGTGTCTTACAATCACTTCAGGATGGAAGGGATACACATGTTAAGGAAAGGCGACTGGTTGACAAAATTGGACTTGAAGGGTGCTTATTTGACAATACCAATGTTTCTAGAACATAGGGACTACCTTTATTTGAGGTGGAATGGGAACCTTTGGAGGTTCAAGAGTCTACCATTCGGCCTGACATCAGCACCATGGTGTTTTACAAACATTATGAGACTAAGTTTGGGCAGAGCTTGTGGAGTTCTCTGCAGAATTCCACAGAGTTACCTAAAAACTACAACAAATTCTGCAGGGTTCCGTGAGTGGGCAGAGTGATGATGTGTGCATGTGCAATGCAAGCCCAACACAAAAGCAAATGTGGAGATAAAGAGGGGAGGGGGCTTCCTCCTGTAATCGCAGCTGTTCACACAAAATATAAATCTAATTTCCTAATATTTAAGAAGCTGGCGATTTGAACGTGTTCCTTACAATGATCTTGCATATGAGGACATTGTGCATAGGGCTAAGATCGGAGCAGGTCACGGCACAGGTGCTGCATACACCCAAGATCTGTACTGTGGGCTTTACAAATAAGTTCCAGGTCGCCCAGTACCATGTGGCCAATGTTTCAGTATTTTCACTTTTTGGATTTCTTAAACTTAGTTAAGAGTTCTGAGGGCCTGACTTGTATTTAAAATATGTAACAAATATAACAAGCATTAGAAATGCAATCGGGCTCGGATTTATTTGAGTTTGAGCTAATGGCATTGTAAATGCCAATGTCTTTTTGCCATGTGTTATGGAGTGTGTGCATGTGGTGTGTAGTGGAAGTATCTTGGTTGAATTGTAATTTTACCAATGGTGGCATGCTGTGGTTTATATGAATATGTTTAAAAGTAAAGTGTACCATACTGCGATTGCTTGGTGGAAAAGTGCACTGCCAGCTGGAGGTGTGTGTGCCTGGTGGAAGGGTGCACTGACGGCTGGTGGGTGTGTGCTTGGTAAAAGCGTGCACAGATGGATGATGGTTGTTGGTGTTTGTGCATGGTGAAAGCATTCATTGACGGCTGGGGGTGTGTTGTTGTGTGTGTTGTTTTCTGTGTGCTGGTGAGTGTGTGGTGGTGAGTCTGTGGGGGTGAGCCTGGGGAGTGAGTGTGGTGGTGAGTGTGTTGTGTTGAGTGGTGACAAGTGTGTGGTGTTGAGAGACTGAGGTGTGTGGTTTGTGTGTGCGTTATGTGTGTGTGGTGTATGTGTGTGTGGTGTTTTCTGCACACTCACACAGTGCCCCTACACATTCACACACTGCTCACCCGCACACTCCCAATGTCACCCTGCATAGTCACACACTGTTTACCCTGCACACTCATTCTGCACACTCACACAATGTGCACCCTGACACACTGTCTCTGCAGTCACTCTGCACTCACTGTCACTCTGCACTCACTGTCACTCTGCACTCACTGTCACTCTGCACTCACTGTCACTCATTGTCACTCTGCACTCACTGTCACTCTGCACTCACTGTCACTCTGCTGTCACTCTGCAATCACTGTCACTCTGCACTCATTGTCACTCTGCACTCACTGTCACTCTGCACTCACTGTCACTCTGCACTCACTGTCACTCTGCACTCACTGTCACTCTGCACTCACTGTCACTCTGCACTCACTCTGCACTCACTGTCACTCTGCACTCACTCTGCACTCACTCTACAGTCACTCTGCCCTCACTGTCACTCTGCACTCACTGTCACTCTGCTGTCACTCTGCAATCACTGTCACTCTGCACTCATTGTCACTCTGCACTCACTGTCACTCTGCACTCACTGTCACTCTGCACTCACTGTCACTCTGCACTCACTGTCACTCTGCACTCACTGTCACTCTGCACTCACTCTGCACTCACTCTACAGTCACTCTGCACTCACTGTCACTCTGCACTCACTGTCACTCTGCACTCACTGTCACTCTGCACTCTACAGTCACTCTGCACTCTACAGTCACTCTGCACTCTACAGTCACTCTGCACTCTACAGTCACTCTGCACTCTACTGTCACTCTGCACTCACTGTCACTCTGCACTCACTGTCACTCTGCACTCACTGTCACTCTGCACTCACTCTGCACTCACTGTCACTCTGCACTCACTCTACAGTCACTCTGCCCTCACTGTCACTCTGCCCTCACTGTCACTCTGCCCTCACTGTCACTCTGCACTCACTGTCACTCTGCACTCACTGTCACTCTGCACTCACTGTCACTCTGCTGTCACTCTGCACTCACTGTCACTCTGCACTCACTGTCACTCTGCTGTCACTCTGCACTCACTGTCACTCTGCACTCACTGTCACTCTGCACTCACTGTCACTCTGCTGTCACTCTGCACTCACTGTCACTCTGCACTCACTGTCACTCTACAGTCACTCTGCCCTCACTGTCACTCTGCCCTCACTGTCACTCTGCCCTCACTGTCACTCTGCACTCACTGTCACTCTGCACTCACTGTCACTCTGCACTCACTGTCACTCTGCACTCACTCTGCACTCACTGTCACTCTGCACTCACTGTCACTCTGCTGTCACTCTGCACTCACTGTCACTCTGCACTCACTGTCACTCTGCTGTCACTCTGCACTCACTGTCACTCTGCACTCACTGTCACTCACTGTCACTCTGCACTCACTCTGCACTCACTCTACAGTCACTCTGCACTCACTGTCACTCTGCACTCACTGTCACTCTGCACTCACTGTCACTCTGCACTCGCTGTCACTCTGCACTCACTGTCACTCTGCACTCGCTGTCACTCTGCACTCGCTGTCACTCTGCACTCGCTGTCACTCTGCACTCGCTGTCACTCTGCACTCACTGTCACTCTGCACTCACTGTCACTCTGCACTCACTCTGCACTCACTCTGCACTCACTCTGCACTCACTGTCACTCTGCACTCACTGTCACTCTGCACTCACTGTCACTCTGCACTCAGTCTGCACTCACTGTCACTCTGCACTCAGTCTGCACTCACTGCCACTCTGCACTCTCAATCTGCACTCTCAAACTGCACTCTCAATCTGCACTCTCAAACTGCACTCTCCACTCTCAATCTGCACTCTGCACTCTCAAACTGCACTCTCAAACTGCAATCTGCACTCTGCACTCTGATTCTGCACTCTCAATCTGCACTATCAATCTGCACTCTCAATCTGCACTCTCAAGTCTCATACTGCACTCTCAAACTGCACTCTCAAACTGCACTCTCAAACTGCACTCTCAACTCTCATACTGCACTCTCAAACTGCACTCTCAAACTGCACTCTCAAACTGCACTCTCAAACTGCACTCTCAATCTGCACTCTCAATCTGCACTCTCAATCTGCACTCTCAAACTGCACTCTCCACTCTCAAACTGCACTCTGCACTCTCAAACTGCACTCTCAAACTGCAATATGCACTCTGCACTCTGATTCTGCACTCTCAATCTGCACTATCAATCTGCACTCTCAATCTGCACTCTCAAGTCTCATACTGCACTCTCAAACTGCACTCTCAAACTGCACTCTCAATCTGCACTCTCAAACTGCACTCTCAAACTGCACTCTCAATCTGCACTCTCAATCTGCACTCTCCACTCTCAAACTGCACTCTGCACTCTCAAACTGCACTCTCAAACTGCACTCTCAAACTGCACTCTCAACTCTCATACTGCACTCTCAAACTACACTCTCAAACTGCACTCTCACACTGCACTCTCAATCTGCACTCTCAAACTGCACTCTCCACTCTCAATCTGCACTCTGCACTCTCAAACTGCACTCTGATTCTGCACTCTGATTCTGCACTCTGATTCTGCACTCTGATTCTGCACTCTGATTCTGCACTCTGCACTGCCCGTAGTCCCATCACACGCAGGCAGCTATGTCCGAAAACAAATGGAAGCGCACTAGCTGGTAAAACAGTCCTGAGGGTTAATGCTCCTGCTGCTGAGGTATGGGTGTAGCCTGCAGGTCTCAGGGAAGAATCCAATGGACAAACCTAGGTGAGCGACTGTACATTCTCTAAGCTCTGTGTTTAATTTGCAGATCACACCCTCGTATCCGGGTAAGATAGCTCAGTTGGTTAATGTTGCTGCAATCTTTGTATATTCACGAGGCAACAGGGTTGAACGCTGGTCGAGTACATCAGTGAGTTAATGGTTCTTCAGCCAGTGTCTCCTTCTGCCCATGGTTACGAGGAGCCAAAGCAGGGGCCAGGCCCACCCAAATGTGAACTTTGGCCTACCCAATCACGGCAGAAGAGGCCACGGAGAAGGCACCTGTTAAGTGCTCCATCAATCTCAACGTCAGCATGTCGAAATGTTGTTTTCACCGTCTTTACAATTGAAAATGGGTTTTGGGGTTAGAGGTGAGAGAGGAAACAAGTTAACAGGGACAGCCAAGCTCAGGCTCTGGCTTGGCTCTTAGAGCCATGCACAATCCGAGCCCTGAAAATGTTTGCTATGTAAAACATATAACAAACATCATGTAATTTGTTATTTATGGTGTAGTTTTCTCAACTATTGGGTGAAACCTGACGATTTTATATCTCTGCAACTGTAATGTTAATTGTGCTTATATAGAGCTTCATGCCTCTGACGCGTCGCCAAAGCGCTTTACCGAACGGGTACCATCTGTGAGGAAGTGCTTGATCGCAATAATTTGCAGAGGTCTTGTGGGAAGAGTTTAGTGTCACTCATGAGTGACTGACCAGAGTGGCCCTCTTATTCTGTCTGTTCAGTAGTGGAGAGAAGAGAGTGAGTGATAGCGGACACATGGTTTAACATTAGTTGGTTTCTAACACACACACGCCCGCTTGTAAGTATGTTAAGTTGCATGTGGCTGCTTTGAAACGGGCATCTTTTACCCAATTCGAAGCGCTCCATGGTGCATCTAGCCAGCTCCTAGGCACTCTTTATTGCATATGTCCTGTTTCGCCGATACAGATGAGGGAGGGGGCCTGTCTCAGCGCCGGATGAGTGAGGCTAATGAAGCCCTTTCCCGGCCTGGCATGCAGCAGCTGCGCGCTGAGCGCTGCTGAATGGTGAACGCGCCCAGCCATCTGGATTCACTTACGGAGGCACCCTGACAGCTCCTAATTATAATTAATGTACTTCTTTGCGCGCACACGAACGAAAAATGCCCAACATGGCGGACGGAAACTACATTTACCCTATCACTTCAAGCCTATTAAAACGACACCACAACGAAGACGAATCACTGGCCAGATGACAGAACACACTAAGGAATGTGTAGAATTTGTCTCGCCAAAGCCCTAGGAGATACTTTTTTTTTCTCTTCTTTAACATTAGGATCTCGAAACTCCTCCCACTTACGTGGGCGGAGGCCTCGCCCTAAAAAGAAAACTTAGTGGTGGGAGTTTTTGGGAGTGCAGAGAGGGTGTGCAGCTCTCCAAATGTGTTCTAAGAAGAGGGAGGGACCTCTCCACCAATATGCTTCACACAGCCCCATTATTAGCCCCTGTTCTCAGGTGAGCAGAATGAATCCACACCTTTCAAAAGAGCAATTCAGCTGCAAACGTTAAGTGTGAAGAGGTGGCGTGAGGGGGCAAAGGGTGAAATTAGAGCACAAAAACATCAGCAGGGAAGAGAGGGCATGAGGGTCTAGGAGATACAAAAGAGAGAGGACAAGAGAACTAACAAAAAATAGTGACCGGAAAAACGTGGCTAAAGGGAGACAAAGAGGGAGGAAGCACTGACCGCCGGCACTCACTGAGAGCCATGGTGGTTGCATGCGTGTTTGTTTAGAAAAAGAATAGGAAGGTAGCCTGCTCTTCAAAGCACAATCACAATGATTTACTAACCTCAACTTCGCAACACATGCAAACAGTTTAGAAATGCAAAGGAGACCCCACCTGCAGCTTGGAGCCCATCATCTTTGATTAAACTGGACAGAGACACTCACAGCTGGCGAACACATAAGGCTGTAGCACCCACAGGCAATGGGTGATTTTAGGGCATGTATTCCACCTCTATGAAAGGCGCAGAACACACTGGAGTAGCACCTCTCCCCCGCAGGTTAAGAGTCCCGGCTGGCAAGTGCAAAAATTGGGTGATTGAAGTTGGAGGAGACTTGTAAATTTGGATTGCTCAGGACTATGTGGTATCTGAGTCATCGATGATGATGTCATGCCTAGGAAGACCTTGGAATGATAGGTATGTCATGCGGTATCTTGAGGGAGAGAGATGAGCAGTTGGCCAGAGAAGCTGTTGGAAGCTGGCTGGGTTTCCACTCCTTAAGTTGGAATAAACTACTTTCTTTTCCACATCCTCGCTATGGACTCATTCATTTCGGCGCTTCCTGGAGAGCTTCTTACACTGGTGCAACCAGCAGCTATAGGAGAGGATTCCAACAATCGTGAAAGGATTCATATTACAACCATATGAGAGATTTGGAAGTCCTGCTCTAAGACATTTTACAGCAACCTGGTGAGAAATCTCTTTTAAATCTTTCATTGGTGGATGTGTTCGCGAGGCCACCCAGGGAGACTAAAATATTGCTCTATCCTTTGAAACATATAAAAGTAATGCCGGGGTCATAGCTCATTTTGAAATGCATCTCAAGGGGTTTGTTTAATGTTTTGCCACAAAAGGGTTGAACAGTGTGTGTGAGAATAATGTCATCTCAGAGAAGCGATGAAAACTTAGACTCCGATCACTTATTCATTGTCTTTGGTCAGGAAGAATTGGCATTCAAGGAAACAAGGTGCTGATGGGTTTGGCACGTTTTGGGGTGTGAAGGATGAGTTGAACACATGTGGTGGTCTTTTATGTTGGGGTACTCGACTAGTGCCTCCGATTAATTTACGTGAACAACTGATGGACTTGGCTCATAAATCTCATTTGGGCATATGCAAGAAAAAGTAGAGGTTGCGTCAGATGGGTTGGTGGCCGGGTATGGACATGCATATTGAAAGAAAGATTCAAGACTGTCTGCCATGCTCTTTGAGTGAGAAATCTAAGAAACCTAGGGTACATCCCATGTTGGTGAGGCAGCGCCCCTGTGGGCCGTGGAAGGAGATCGCTTTGAACATCCTTGGTTCAATTCATAGCGAGGGTTATGAAACCTATATGTTGGTTGTGGTGGATTTGTACTCACGATGGCCTGAAGTATGTCTGACGATGAGTGTTGAAGCCGAACAAGTTGGGAGTTTCTTGAGGAGTGTCATAGCTAGGGAAGGTATTCCTGAGCACTTTTTACTGCCAACGGGGTTCAGTTGGTCTCAAAGGAGATGGAAGAATTTTTGAAGGCATGTAGCATAGCACACAAGAAGTGTGCTCACTACCATCCTAAGACAAATAGGATGGTGGAACGGTTAAACAGGGTTCTCAAGAAAACCATTATGCTTGCAAAGTCCAATTTGTTAAAGTGGAAAGAGGAGGTGGAACAGAACATTGAATTGTATAGGTTGACACCCCATAGCACAACAGGGAAGGGTTGTACGGCTTTACAACGCGTGCTTTTACACCGCGTGCCGTTACAACGCGTTTTTTTTCAACGCAAGTCGTTACCACGACTTGCCTTGGAGGGGTGCGGACTTAGGATTTTTTAAATTTACTATTCTAACACCAGCCAACGTACAGTAGGGAAGATGTTGGATAGTAAATTAAAAAATTCCTTGTCCTGCAGCGCCCTCCAGCGCAAGTCGTGGTAACGACTTGCGTTGAAAAAACCGCGTTGTAACGGCACGCGGTGTAACAGCCGCGTCGTAAAGGCTGTTCCCCCAGGAGAGACTCCATTTGAGCTGTTTAGAGAGAATCTTCCTATTACCTTGATTGAGCTTTCTTGGGTGCAGACTTTTTTATTGGAAATAAGGGGGACGGGGCTACTGCCCTGTGGTGAAAAGGAAGAAAGAATAGTGTTAGAAAGAAAATGTTTTTTTGATGAGAGAAAAGCTGTAAAGAAAACTGTGGTTGCTGTGGGTGATTTGGCAATGATCAAACGTCCTGGGTGGGTTTCAGAAAAAGCAACACATTCGCAACCCATTAAAGTCATTAAAGTTTTTGAAAATACTGTAAAGACACAAGATCATTGCATTTGGAACCTTGGAAGAGTGGTGGTTTACAATGCTCCTCTGGATTCCTCTTTGCGTAAGGGGTAACTGGAGAGAAGCTTGGGGAAACAAGGGGATGTTATTGACCCTCAAGGGCAAGTTGAGCCAAGAATGTCTTGTACAGAAGTGAGAAAACCTGAATATTTGAAGGATTTTATTTAGAATATGTCTTAAATTTGATACGTTCCTGTGCTTTGTGTTCTCTGTTTATCTACTCCAATGTCTTGAGCATTGTAATATGTACTCGCTTGTTGCTTCTGTTTCCCTGATTTTAAATACATAGACTGTTTTGTTTGAGGTATAAATGTGGTATCTGAGTCATAGATGGTGATGTCATGCCTAGGGAGACCTTGGAATGATTCATGCTGGAATCTTGAGGGGGAGAGATGACGGTTGGCCAGAGAAGCTGTTTGGAGCTGGCTGGGTTTCCTCTCCTTATAATGGGATAAACTACTTCTCCTCCACATCTCCGCTATGGACTCATTCATTTTGTCCATGCCTGGAGAGGTTCCTACAGACCTCTCACCATGTGATAGGCTTGGAGGACCCTATTCCTTGTTTAATGGCTATGAGGCCTGAGAACATTCAGAGCGGTTTGCGCGGAGAGCTTGTACGTTTTTGATTGGCCACGGAGACGTGAAGTCTGAATGAGACTGTAAGACACTTAAGAGTGAGTGGTAACTCAACTCCGCCCGAGGTCACAGAGTTTTTGCCAAACTCCGTTCTCTAAATGCAGCATAGAGTGTCAAAAACTCAGTGACCTCTGCCAGCGGAGATCATCGCCAATACATAAGAACAGTGATGGCATGGTTGCAATCAAGAGCCGTCCATCTGATTGTGTATCTGGACGATGTGTTTATTGTGTCTGAGGATAGAACGTTGGCATTGGAGCAGACAGAATTGGTTGTGCGTTTGCTGAAAGATTTAGGATTTGTAGTGAACCAGGACAAGTTTTGCTTAGTACCTGCAGAACAGACAACAATTTTAAGTTTCCAGATACAGACCTTGGAGGATGCCTTGATATTACCTATGGAAAAGGTGAAGAGAATTCTGAAAGAGTTGAGAAGAGTGAGGGATTTGGAATGGATCTCGTTGTGTCCGTCAGCAAGGTTATTAGATCTGCTGTCAGCATCAATACAGCGGTACAAAAGGGGGTGGTGATGGACGGAGCATCTGAACCAATCAAACACTCACACCCAGTCAACAGATCTGGGTTTGATCCATCACCGTTCTTTAGCCCACTCCGCCACCCCAGTTCAGACATGGCCATATGCAAATCAGTCTGACCCTGTGCCTCATGGGAACAGTCCTGCCCGAACCGCCAAGCCATGCCTTCCCTGGACCGGACCCAAGCTTCCTAGGACCGGTTTCTGGCATTACAGCCGTCTTCAGCCAGGCTTGCTTGAATCCAGTGGCAAAGTGAGCAAGGGACTCACGTCTGAGCATACCCTGCCAAACATATGGCGAACAGAGCGGTACAAAAGGGGGTGGTGATGGACGGAGCATCTGAACCAATCAAACACTCACACCCAGTCAACAGATCTGGGTTTGATCCATCACCGTTCTTTAGCCCACTCCGCCACCCCAGTACAGACATGGCCATATGCAAATCAGTCTGACCCTGTGCCTCATGGGAACAGTCCTGCCCGAACCGCCAAGCCATGCCTTCCCTGGACCGGACCCAAGCTTCCTAGGACTGGTTTCTGGCATTACAGCCGTCTTCAGCCAGGCTTGCTTGAATCCAGTGGCAAAATGAGCAAGGGACTCACGTCTGAGCATACCCTGCCAAACTTATGGCGAACAGAGCGGTACAAAAGGGGGTGGTGATGGACGGAGCATCTGAACCAATCAAACACTCACACCCAGTCAAAAAAGAAGAAAAAAAAGGGAGAATTGAATTCAAGACCCTCTGTTTAACTCCTAAAATCCTCAACGGCCAGGGCCCTCAAATACTGCAAGGTCTCTGCACCCCTTATACTCCTACCCGGGCCTTGCGCTCTGCCGATCGCCATCTAGCCTGCACTATCAGGGTTCGCAGGAGTAGAGCGGGTGGCCGCTCGTTCAGATCTCTGGCCCCTGCTCTCTGGAATTTCATCCCCATTGAAGCACGTGCCATACGAGACCATTGGCTCTTCCGTAAATTCATCAAGACCTGGCTGTTTGCTTCTATCTAGTCAGCTGACTCCTAGGCCTTTCAGTACTTCCTCTCCCGCTCTCCGCTGCCACCCCTGGTTGGCTTTTCCGCAAGCACTGGGACGCCCTGTTGTTGGGGCAGCCATGCGCTATATAAGAAAAATTAACATAACATAACAATGCTTGAATATGCAATAACATGTTATGAACTATCATTTTCCAATGTTTGCCCCTACTCGTCTTTTCGCTATGCAGATGTGGAGTAGAAATGTGTTCATTTTAAGTGGCTACTTCATGTTTTAAATTATATAGGAGCAGTGGTAAATAACTGATGATTACAATTAATAATGTGAAAGGTTGTAGTGAATCACCCACCTCTCATGTAAGCTGCTGAGGTGGGGTTTGAGGTGGTAGGAAGGGGCTGCCAATAGGCCCACCAGCAGGCTGGAAAACATCAAAAATTTACTTAGTGCATTATGGGCCCCCGTCTGTCTGCAGATCTGCAGAAAGAGGTTCATAATAACAGTTCACCGTGAAGTCATAGTACTGATAAGAGGTGGGGGCCCATTGTTGGAAAAGTAGCAAAGCACAGTGATGGAAACAGGGAAAGAGAAATCATGAATATTGGGAAGAAAAGAGAGAGGTGATAAAGAGAGAGTATGTGTGAGAGAGAGAGAGAGAGAGAAATGAAACAAAGAAAAGATAAGGAGCTGAAAACAAAAGTGGAAGAAATGAATAGGTATATTCTTCCCTCCTCTATCCCTCCTTGGCTCACCCAGGCCTCATTTTACTACTATGATCTCCCAAGCAACCCTTTCTAAATGTTTCCCTTATGTATCCCTCCTTTTACTCACCCCAAACCTATTTTATTACTATGATCTCCCTAACCCTGTTCTGGAGACTCTCCCCATCTCCATATCTCCCTTTACTCATCCCAAACCTGATTTCATTACTATAATCTCCCAAATAACAGTTTCTAGATTCTTTCCTCTTCTATCCCTCCATTATCCTATTCAATCCAACTAACAGACTTGCATGTCCACCCCTCAAATACACTCATATTTCCCTCTACTAATGCACCACTAATCCTTTTTGGGTTCTGGAGCAGCATGCTACTCGTCGAAAAGTACTTTGAAACCTCATCAGGGGTAGTAAACGCTATATAAATACAATTGCAATGATGAATATGGGGAAAGAAAATGGGGAATAAGGAAGTAAGGGTAGAACAAAGCCCCCAACACCATTGTGATAGGTCAGACTTAGCACATTGGCAGTGCTTCATTATTTTGTATTATTTCAGAAGTGTCCTTCCAGAACAATATAACAAATATTTCACTAACATTTTCTCACAAATATTCTATAAAAAAACACAATGAGGCTTTTTAAAAACAAAATTTCTTAGGAGGGGGGACAACCCCACAGCCTCAACATTTTCCTCCTGAATGCTTCTAGGCTTAGTCGAACTCACTCACTTCACTCATAGGTATGGTTGAAAGTGGGGGTACTTTAATTTTTTTTCTATTCCCATGACATAGCGTATGTCTTTAACAAAAATGAAGCTGTTTAAGTTTCATAATCTAGGGCAGCATAATCCACTCACAAGGTAAGGCCAAGAGAGGATTCCCTTCACTAGGGCATTTAGTATCAGGACACTACAAATCCTTTAGCTACACTATTCAATAGTAAAGTCATTTACTACCCTTTCGATTTATTTAAATATTCCTAAGAACATCTTTCATAATGCTAATTGATTTCTGAATATTGATAATAAGTGGAAAAGAGTTGTACATATTTTATGAGATAACGCTTCAACCTGAATAGGATGACCTGCTACGATACGTATCATTCTTTAAAGTAATACTTTATTTAATTCATTTTTTGCAAAGGTTTGGTTTGTACATACGGTATGTCATCTATTGTACTTCAAAATGAAGTGTCATGCAAGTGACATCATCAATAGAGATTAAAGTCAGTATTTGTGTTCTAATAGTTGCTAAGTCAAATGTAATATTAGAGTCCAAAATTATGTATTCTAACACGAGTCAATCACTATGTTCAAATAGTTCTATCTCAACTTTAGTTATTTATTACCAGAAATTCTTTCGAATAAATCGTCTTTGCAGTCAATGTGTATCCATTTCTACAAAGGTTATTGCCGGTTCACATAGAGAGATCTTTTTTTCCTGAAAGAAGATTTCAATCGTAGCCCTAGGGGTGAATTGTGAAAGGAACCCATAGTAGGAAGAATGTGTATTTCAAAAACACAATGGCTTTTGGTATTATTCCATACATCAATACACTAACGAGACATTAGAGAAAGATGCAACTGCCATGGGCGAATATTTTAGTGCAAGAAAGAATCGCTTTGTTTCTGGATGAAAATATAAATGGCAGGAAAAAGAAAACAGTATCAAAACAGATTTTGTACATTTATTTCCATAAAATGCATTCGGTTGCAAGCCGTTTGGTGGTGACTCACAGAACTATAAATGGAAGTAAATCTGCTCTCATAGGATTACTATCACATTTACAGCTTTCTCACTTTTGAGGGATTCAAAAAAGGAAGCAAAAAAAAGGTATCTGCAGTTATGGCTTGTCCTATCTCGACCAATCAGAAGCCACGTATTCACAGGTGAAGGGCTAGGATCATGGAAAGGAGTGGATACTGCAAAAAGCAAACAGGTCTCTAAAATCCCAGTTAAATGTCTGCTATTCTTACCTCTTTAATCACTACTGAGACCAGGGCTCGACAAGGCAGTGCCAGGGGGTAGCAAAGGGCAAGTACCAGCTGCTGCCCATGTCTTCTCGTAATTGATAGTGATGCATATCTGGCAGTGCTGTAAATGGGCCCTGGCACATCCACTTCTTTAACTCGAAAGGGGGAGTAGCAGCCCTTCTTAGCACTAGTGCTGTACTTTTAATGTGAAAGTACTAAAAGCACTCAGTAGCAAATAGGTACACTTGGATAATGAATACATTTCTATATTTCAATTTCAATCACTGATTTATGGTAATATACGTTACCATTTGTGTAAGGAAAAAAAAACTTATGTGAGAACCTTTGTAAAAAAAGCTAAGGCCAATTATTAGAGAACAAACAGATTTTAACATAACATTTCTTGTTTGCCAGTGTGGCAACCAAATTCAGTATTTAGCATTGTAGTATGAGAGACATGTTCCTGCATAGAAAATCTAGCATAGGATCATAAAAAAGTAAATGCGAGCCATCATTTTGGCACAAAAGAAAGACAAATCTTCCAGTTGCTTATTGTTTGTTATCAGTAAATCAACGCTGTAATTGATCGAGCTCTAAGTGCTTCGCCTCCATTCAATTCTCTCCCCGAACATTCCAGCTGGAAAGAGGCCTGTGCTACAGGGCAGAAAGGAAGCTGAACTTTGCTGGCGGAGATCCTCTTCAATGTTTCCCCTCAATTCCGTAAACTGGCTCATTGTTTTAATATTTAATTGGGATTTTTCTAAAGCAATTGGCATATTTATAATTCATGAAGTTTATCTTCCTCACTGACTGACACGTAATGGATTTGAGCCACGCGGATCGAGAAAGTGCTGCCTGACAAGCTGATGCAGTGTGTGTTCCATGAAAGGAGAGCTGAATGGACTAAACACTTTTGCAGCATTCTCCCCCAACTCGCGGGCTCAGTGTGCATTTTCAGCACTAAGGACACATGCACATTTTAATTGAATGTCAATTGTGTTTACCTTAAAACTAAATTTGTTAGCACTGTTTATGTAGTGAAGCATTGTATTGTACTGCATTTTTATAGCGCTTAACAACCCTGACGGGGCCGCAAAATACTCCAATTTGCAGCAGGTTCCCACCTTTCTGGAATTCCTGATTGAGCAGTGTGTTGGTTGAAGTTTGACTTAAATATGAGGTGACAATAATGTAACCAAAGAGAGAGAGTACCAACTGTGATTCCTTGGAAGAAAGGCATTTAGGTTAGTGAACAGGAAATGGAATGAGACTCAGAGACAATGAAGGAAAGGGAATGAAATAGGCAGTGGTTCTGGCCCCGTTTCTAGGTTCTACACAACCCCAGCAAGCTCATACCTGAAAGGTGCCTGCCCCATACCTAGACGCCCAGCTTGATTGTCAAGAAAGGAGAGTTTAAGAAGGGTCAGAAAAAATATATTTTGCAGAAAATCTATGGACAGTACATACAATTCTCAAATTTCAATACAAATGCCTGAAGAGCTGTCCAATCTAGATACTATCAGGGCAATCTGGTGCAGGGAGATGTGCATGTTCTATAGCCACAAACGACGCCACCAGAACGAGACAGAATGAAGGGAAGGTGGGAAGGAACGAGCAGGGTCGAAGTTTCAAGACATGTGGGTAGGTAATGTGGGCTGCCGTTAGTCGGAGCCCAGGAATTGAGTGTTCTATGCTACAAATCCATGTAGCACTTCAAATGCCTCTGTATACTCCCCCTCCAATGGTCTACTTTGCTATTAATTTCCAATATGGGACTGGGGAAGACCTTTGTAGTGCCTTATTACAGGTAATTTCCATTACACTGAGCTCTACTGTTCCTAGTCCTAGTCCCCACATATGGGAGATGACCCACCCATCGCCCCACCTACACAGAGACTAGCACCTACAAGCCCAAAACTGAACAAAGTCTCCGCCCTTTTTTTTAAACTCACGCACCTGCAGTGGTTATAGAAGACCATGACAATAACATGTGTGATCTTCTGTAAATTAAATTGGCCTACATCATTGGATATAGCATTTAAATCGGTGTATTGTTTTCTCTTTAAACAGGTTGATTGTTTCTTCTCCCCAAAAACAACATGATCAAGGTAGGTCTATGGAGGGATTTTTTCCACTAATGTCTCGATTCTCTCCGTTCACTCTCGTGCCCACCACCAGGGGGCCCACCTGTGGGACTTTCCTGTGTTCAAATATGCTTCCAAACTTTTCACTGTATACATATACTGATTTCCTGGCTCTTGAATACTATTCAGCAATTCCCATCCATTCCTTAGCCATGCTGGGTTTTGTGGAAGCCAGTGCGCTCTTGCTAAAAATTCAATTCCATCTGCTTTCCTGCTCACTGCTTCATCTCCAACCCTGCAGGCCAAGGATGGGGATGGGTGGAGAAATTCAGTACAACTGTGGCTGACAGCTGCTAGCCTGGTCACACCTGATGCATTTGATCACTGTGAGCTCTGTTACGCCCGGCTCCCTTTCGTCCAGCATTGTTCATTTAGCAGTGTCCTGTTTGGCTGACCCCTTGCTTCCTGAGCTTTTGCTATCCTTGTTTCCAGAGTCCTTGATCTATAGTTATTTTTTTTTACTGTTCTTGAGCTTTAGATAATCCTTGTTCCTTAACCAATCAATCTATTGATTTGTATAGCGCATCCAATCCCCTGGGAGGGAATTCCGTGGCTTGCGGGCCCAGGGGCTCTTTCAAACAGCCAGGTCTTGAGTGCCCTTTGGAATTCCAAAGGAGAGGCAGAGATCTGTAGTTGCAGGGGAAGGTCATTTCATATCTTCGCTGCGAAGTAGGAGCATCCTCCGCTTCTGTTTGGTGGTTGTGGGAGGTGTAGGTAATAAGAGGGACGCGGAATGCATCTGTCTTGATGGTTGATGAAGCTCAGGTGGTGGTTGATGTAGATGGGTCCTTGGTTGTGTAGTGCCTTGTATGTGTGGATCATCAACTTGAATTGGCATCTCTTCTATATGGGGAGCCAGTGGAGGTTTCTGA
The DNA here is from genome assembly GCF_964261635.1 of Lissotriton helveticus. Classification (NCBI taxonomy): domain Eukaryota; kingdom Metazoa; phylum Chordata; class Amphibia; order Caudata; family Salamandridae; genus Lissotriton; species Lissotriton helveticus. Next base: position 858,327,851 of record NC_136059.1, read on the forward strand.
GATGTGGGTGATTTGCGTTCATTGAGGGAGGTCGAGGATGAGTTTGGCTGCGGAGTTCTGTATGTTCTGCAGTCTTTGTAGGAAGTCTGTGGTGATTCCTGCGTAGGGGGCATTGCCATAGTCCAGTTGGCTGGTGATTAGGGCCTGTGTGACTATGTGTCTTATGTCTTGGGGGAGCCATTTGAAGATTTTTCGTAGCAAGTAAGCAAGCGCAGGAGAATGCATTGATCTGGCACTTCATGGTCAGCTTGCTGTCCAGGATGATGCTGCGTTTTCTGGGGTGGTCAGTCAGTGTGGGTGATGGTCCTGGTCTTGAGGGCCACCAGGAGTTGTTCCAGGAAGTGGTGTTGTTGCCAGAGATCAGTACTTCTGCTTTGTCTGTGTTGAGCTTTAGGCAGTTGTCCTTCATCCAACTGGCAATGCTAGCTAGAAACTAAGTGTTTGAACATGACACTTATGAATACTGCACAAGTAGTGTAAGTAACTCTCTGTTTGTTTGTCCTGACGAATGCTCCACCGAACCGGCTGGGCAATAAGGAGCAGAAACATGTCACAGTATCAATCAAGTGGTATAATAAGATCCAGTAACCTGATCAGCAATTGTACCCACTAATATTTTTTTAATAACAGAGCCCCACCTTTTTATAATAAGGTTCTGCTTGGAGAGGCTCTGTTTTTTAAATTTTGTTAAAAAAAATTTCAACTTTTTCACCTCTTTCTCTGGGGGTGCCCCTCATTCTCTGGACACTGCTATCAAAATCAGAGGTTGCCTCTGGATGAGGCTGGCATATAGCACGATATTGGACATCCAATGACAATGCCGTAACGCTAATGTGGGGCGGAGAACAGATATACACCGCAATCTAAAAACATAGCGTTTATGAGGGTGATCCATTCTAACCAATGGTTATGAAGCTACAAGTGTCCATTCTTCCACATGATTATTTGAATGCCCATCATGCACCTGTGGAAGTTGGTTCTAGTGGTGATAGGATCTTCGGAGAGGGAAAGGATGCGTAGGATATGATGTTTAGTCCGTGAGATCTGACAATGTCGGTCATGTAGGTGTTGAAGAAGGTGGGGCAGCTAGATGAGCCTTGGGGGATGCCGCAGATGATGTCCGTGGATTCGGGGGACATTGCCTGGGAATGGGAGCAGGGAGGTGGGGTAGTAGTTTTTGAGTTCGCTCGCGACGACTAACAGCTTCTTTAGTAGAATTTGACTTAAGCGAGATTCCAGTCTTCGGGGAAAGTGGCCTAGTTAATGTGGTGCTGAACAGGGTGCTGAGTTTGTGGCTGATCCGCTGGCTTCCGAGGTTGAAGATGTGGTGTGGGAGGTCCTAAGTGAACAGAGTTTATCATGGTTCTGGTGTCCTGGAGGTGAGCTTGTTCCATGTGGTCAGGTGGAGGTCAGGGATGGGTTCGGTGAGGAAGTGTAGGTTGGGCTCCAAGTTTTTGTAGATGGTGGGGATCCTGTCGTGAAAGAAGTTGGCAACGTTCTTGTGAGGGGTAATGCTGTTCTCTACAACTTCTGAATTGGAGAACTCCCTGACGATGTTGAAGAGTTGTTTGCTTTGGTAGGAGCTGGGTTCAATCTGAGCGGCTAGAACATCTTTCTTCTTCTTCCTCACCAGCAGGTGGTAAAGGTTGAGGGAGATCTTGAAGGTGGTACTCGCACTGCCTGCAGTGCTACCTTGATTCCGGAGCTGTACCTAATCCTTATTCCTGAACGAGAGTTCCAAATAGAGTCCAAAATTTTAAGACCCCTAATGATCCTGCCCTGGATGGGCCATAGTTCATACATGGTAAATATTAAACATACATTTCATTAATGCTAGTTCAGGTTAACTACATATACTTCTTCTAATTCGTCTAGAAAATTTCATTTTTATACATATACTGGAAAACGGCACTTAGTGAGAGAGTTCATCATAAAATCTTACATCACACCTCTAACCCAAATGTACCGCCAAATCTTCATGGACATTTGGGGTCTTAAAATTTGGGACTCTATTTATGTTGAGCCCATTTATGGGCGAGATTATGAAATGGGTTATTGCTAAAGGTTGAGCCCTGTTGATTGTCATATGACAAGCTTTGAGAATTTGAGTGTTTGTGAATAACAACGCGACTCGATAATATATTTGCACACAGTAATATGGAGTTGTGCTGTGAAAGTATCATTAGTCCACTTTCTATGTTCTTGATGGTAAATCCTGTGATGCATATTTAAATACGAACTAATATGGCGCCAACTGTTGAGCAAACTGACGAAGGCTAAATGCCGAAACGCGTCTTTGATGTGCTAGAGGTTTTTTAAATAAAACTTTTGGAAAAACCAACCCCCGTGAGTGCTTCGCACCTGTACAGGTGGAATCCTGGTGGATAATTGGAGCTGAGTATATGTGACGGGTACACCCCCGTCAAGCGGGCACCCGCTTGCCAGTGCGGCAGGCTGGTGCTGTTGGAGCTACGGAGATATATATATATATATATATATATATATATTCACTGAAAAAACCATAGGTTATAGACCATATATAGTTAGGAATTAGCATTTACAAAACCTTGAAAATTCACTGAAAAAACCATAGGTTATAGACCATATATAGTTAGGAATTAGCATTTAAGAAACCTTTTTTTTACTCACACAAAACCATTGAAATTCCATATATAGTTAGTTGTACTAACTATATATCGCGCACCCGCAATCCACTGCTGATCATGTCACATATTACATCATTCATGACATGGTCAGTGACATCACTGATGACATCACTGATGACATCTCAAATGACATCACTGATGACATCACTGATGACATCTCAAATGACATCACTGATGACATCACTGATGACAACATCCAGTGACTGTATGTTTCTGTAAAGTTAAAATATGTCTTACATATTGAAGAATGAGTGGATTTATAAGTGTCTGGATGAAGGATTTATTAGGTGCATGACTGACTGTATGAGTGACTGATTAAATGTGTCTTAATTTGTGCATCATTATGTCTGTTGTTCTGTAAACTGCTGCATGTGTTGATCAATAGCTATATGAGTAACTATATGGGTTATTGATTGGTTGCCTAAGTATTTGTATGGGAGACTGAGTGTGTGTGTGGGTGGCTGGGAGGTGTATAACTCTGTGCATAGATGTGTGAGCAGTTGATTCACTATATGTATGGGTTCAAAAGTGCATGTGGAAACAGCTGTATGGGCGGTTGACTGTGTGCATGAGTGTATTGGTGAGTGAATGGATATCTAAGTGCTACATGTCAAAGTAAGTACATATGTAAAACACAGTACATGTGAGAGTTGACATATATAAATAACTATGCATAAGAACCAGTGAATGTGTGAGTGGCTGTATGGTTCATTGTGAACTTATATCATTGTATAAGAGAGTAAATATGTGTTAGTATATGTTTCAATAAGTAAGGTGTGTATAACTGTATAGTTGAGGAAATGGAGGTGTGATTGATTCTTTGCATGACTGACTAGGTGTGTGAGTAACTCCATGGATGAGTGACAGTCTGTGAGTGTCTGTTTACACTGAGTGTATCTAAGTTTTTATTAGAGTCTGAAGAGATTCATCGTATTATCACATGAATAATGTCATCAGTGATCTCATCAGTGATGTATTTTGAGATGTGATCAGTGATGTCATCAGTGATGTCATCGGTGATGTCATTTGAGATTTCATCAATGATGTCATCAGTGATGTCAATAGTGATATCATCAATGATGTCATTTGAGATGTCATCAGTGATGTCATCAGTGATGTCATTTGAGATGTCATCAGTGATGTCATTTGAGATGTCATCAGTGATGTCATCAGTGATGTCACTGACCATGTCATGAATGATGTAATATGTGACATGATCAGCAGTGGATTGCGGGTGCGCGATATATAGTTAGTACAACTAACTATATATGGAATTTCAATGGTTTTGTGTGAGTAAAAAAAAGGTTTCTTAAATGCTAATTCCTAACTATATATGGTCTATAACCTATGGTTTTTTCAGTGAATTTTCAAGGTTTTGTAAATGCTAATTCCTAACTATATATGGTCTATAACCTATGGTTTTTTCTGTGAATTTCAATGGTTTTTTAATAGCAAATATCAAAAGCTTTAAAATGTATTCTTCTTTAAATCAAAAAATATATTTTATATGTATATTAATAAAAAAAGTTATGTATTTTTTTAATAATTTTTTTTGTTTCGCTCCCGGTCCGCGAACCGGGTCGCTTCCCGTTAGCTCAAAATGGTGCCGCGACCCGGTCCGCGAACCGGTAAACGTTCCGTTTGCGCAACTGCCGCGTTAGAAAACAACATCGTGACGCGTCGCGTCAGCGTGACGTATCGTGTTGTCGCGTGAAACGTCATATGACGCGCCGCGTTAGCGTACCCGGAAGTGAACCGGTACGCGAACGAGGCGCGAAGCGCAGCTTCCCGGAAGCGATCCGGGACGCGGCCCAAAACGCGTAACGTAAACACAACAGGTCATGTGACTTGTTAATAACACTTTTCATTGGTTCATTTCACTTTTAGTTTCATAATGATGTAAGACTAGGTCATGTGACCTAAAAGTAACACTTTTCATTGGTTTAGAACTATTGTTTTTCCCAAATGATGAAAATCCCTCCTTCTTTCCTCACTCTGACTTTCATCTTTGTGAGAGGAAGACCTTTTGTGATCACTAAGCAATGGCTTCATTAGTAGCTTCAGCTGGTGCTTCCCCACCACCTCCACCACCTCCAAGGAAGAGAGGACCACCTGCTGAAGTTATCATTCAGCAAGAGGAGGAAGAAGAGGAAGAAGAGGAAGAGCAGGAAGAGAGGGAGTTTTTGCGTGAGGCGCCCAGGAGGTCTCATGTGAAAGAAAATTATATTTGGCAATTTTTTTAATTTCCCCGGGGCCAAAAAAAAGTCAATGCCCGGTACGTAACTTGCCTTATATGTAAAGAACGTCTGTCCAGAGGGACAGATAAAAAATATAGTTACGGGAATTACACAATGCATCGCCATATGCAGAGGTGGCACCCTATCAACTACAGTGCTGCACAGTTACGTGACCAGCAAGATAATCCCCCTTCTATGGCCAGAAGATCAGTTGTACAGGAAGTGACAGGACCAGAGGCGAGGGAGATGGTCCCAAATATACAAATGAAGTTCGGGGAAGTGAAACAAGTGTGCGTGCATTGTAACCAATTCATTTGCTACAGAGAAAGTAGCATCACTCTGATCAACAGAGCTATCGACAATCATGATTGTCCGAACCGCCCCAGAGAATAAATTCTTTTTTTTTGTTGCTCCTGTTGAGCCCTTTATAATGAATCGTTTTTGTTTCCCCCACCCAAAAAAACCAAAAAAATATATAAAACCGTTCAAAAAATACAAAAAAAGTAAAAAAATGTTCAGAAAAATAATAAAAAAAATATAAAACAACAAAAACAATAAAAAAAAAAGTTCTTATCAGAACTACCTCCCCTTTATAAAAAAATTGGTAGAATATTTAGCACTCTGCCAACCTCTATTTCTTTTGGTTCGCTTCCCGGTTCGCTCGCCGGTACGCGAACCGGGAGCGAACCAAAAATATTTTTTTTTTAAAAAGAAGAGTAAGTATAAGGGAAGGAAACAGAGAGTAATGTTAAAAGAAAGACAGCTATAGGGACTAAACCAAAGATACTGTTTAATAGATCTATTTACCGAAGAAAAGATGGAAGAGGGTATAATTGAGAAAAACAAAATAGATAAGGAAGTGAAAGAAAAAAAAGAGAGTAGAGAATGTGACTGAATGATTAAATTAAGATTAAAACATTGGAATAACAGAGAGAAAAAACACAATGCAGAAAAGAAGAAGTAACAGAAAAGGAATGATTGAAACAGCAAAGAAATGTAAATAACATAGGGGCATATTATCAACATAGGCGATAAAAGTTTTGCTGCTTTTATCGGCAGAAATCTGACGCTAAAGACGCTTTTGCAGCAGTTTTCTGCCGATAATGACTGCTTTTATCGGCAGAAAGCTGGTGCTAAAGCCGCTTTTGCGGAAGAAAACTGCCGCTAAAGCTACTTTTGCGGCAGTTTTCTGCTGATAAAAGCAGCGATAATTTTATTGCCTGTGTTGATAATATGCCCCTTAGTGTGCTTGAACAACAGAGAGAAAGCATAATGAACAAGTAGTGAAAGAGTGATCAGTCAGAGACAGTGAGAGTAATAGAGACGGAGTGAGTGAACAAGAGTGAGGAAGTATGAGAAGAGAGGGACTGACAAAAATAGTGGAAGGAGTAGAGTAAGTAAGTAATAGAGAAAGGAATGAGGAAAGTAGCAAAGGCAGGAAAGTGAGGGTTAAAGAAATGAAGTAGTGAAACTAATAGAAGTTAAATGTGATAGAAATGTAACGAAAAGAGTACAAAACATTTACCTTATAATTGTCGTTAACTTAGTCACTTGTTAATTTTATACTTTCAATCTGTGAAAGAGAGAACAAACATTTGAAAAATATTAAAACATGTATTTAAAAATTAGAAAAGACAAGGGAAAAGATTGAAGGACAAACAGTTTTTCAACAACTTTGACACTTACAGAAGCCTCTGCTTCTCCATGCCCCTACACAGTCCTAAAAATATACATTTTAAACTAACAGTATCTTGATGCAGATGAAGTGAGGCCTGTCTTGCAACATGGTGCATCTTTTGCACTGCTGCTGTCTCACAAAAGTGATGCAACGGCAGCGCAAAAGAGGCGCAGAGCCATCATAAAACTGTCCCTAACATTTTAAATGATTGTTTCAGGATGACAATAAGGTGTGTCCTATCCATAGGTTTGTTTGAGGTGAGGCCTACTCAGGGTTGCAGATGAAATTTAGGCTTGTTGAAGAGTACAGAGGAGATAATACATGTCCATGTCTACCAATGAAGTGAGTCATGTCCACTTCACTCTTGAACAAAGGCCAGACCTCCTCTGTTTCCTTGGACAGGCCTAAACTTGATTTGCACAATGTGATGTGTAATGTTAGGAAACACAGGTGATGTAATTGAAAAACGTGCCATTTCTTTTGCTCATTTCACAATCACATCAATTGTGTTTCCTTTGCTTAGGTATCTCATTGTGCAGATGTAGTCCAGCATATGAAAGAGTACCCAGAAGTGCAGCACTGCATGCAACAACTTTGACACTTACTGAAGCCTCAGCTTCTGCATGCCCCCTACACAGTCCTAATTATATACATTTTAAACTGACGGTATCTTGCTGGAGATGAACTGAGGCCTATCTTGCAACATGGTGCATCTTTTACACTGCTGCTGCGTCACAAAAGTGACGAAACAGCGACGCAAAAGAGGCGTATAGCCATCATAAATCTGCACTTAACATTTTAAATGATTGTTTCTAGATGCTGATAAGGTGTGGCCTATCCAGAGATTTGTTTCAGGTAAGTCCTACTCAGGGTTGCAGATGAAATTTAGGCTTGTTGAAGAGTATAGAGGAGATAATACATGTGCAGGCCTACCAACGGAGTGAGTCATGTCCACTGCACTCTTGAACAAATGTGAGACCTCCTCTGTCTCCTGGAACAGGCCTAAACCTCATCTACACAATGTGATGTGTAATGTTAGGAAACACAGGTAATTTAATTGAAAAACGTGCAATTTTTTTTTCTCATTCCACAGTCACATCACCTGTGTTTCCTTTGCTTAGGTATCTCATTGTTTAGATGTAGTCTATCATATGAAAGACTACATAGAATCTGAGCACTGTATGCAACAACTTTGACACTTATAGAAGCCTCAGCTTTTCAATGCCTACTACACAGTTCTAAATGTATATCATAAATACAAAAAGTACAGAATTAATTATACATGTTAAATGGTTTATTTTTGCTGTTCTCAGAATTTATCAAATTTCACTAAAAATAGTGACTTGAAGGTATTCATCATATAACAGCGGGGAAAAAAACCCACAATCAAAATGATTGTGTTTAAAAAACCCATATAACATAACCAATCAGAAATCAGAACTCCTGAAAAGTAACTTACTTTCCATGACGTCGAAGGATATCCTATGAACAGCTTACACTCTGTTGTACTGCTATTATTTTCAGCCCGCCACTTTCTGAAAGAAAAGCTCCATCGTTTTGAAAAATATGTTACATACAATAAATGACTTCTCGCTCTCTGCCACACGTTTCCACAAGGCCAAATTGTGTAAGAGCCATTTATAACTCTTGGAATTCTTCTAAGCAAATCCCGTCATTTTGTATTTCCGCAACTTTCAGAAAGAAAACGTTCAAGATCACTTTCACAATCCTGGACTAGTAATATCTTACCCTTCTTGCTCACTCATGTTCTACATTTCCTATGACACTGATACTGCTTACTATGAAGCAGACTTACACTACCTCTATGACTACTACAATTATTTAATTCTCTACATCACTTTTAATCACAAAGCAATATAAAACAGTAGATAAAATTATATCAACCCCTAGAATCATTATACGCCAGTTACCTACCCTAAATTCTCTTTTCTGAAAACAGAAAGTAAGAATATTTTTAAATAAAAGGCAACATTGTATCGTAGTCAAATGGGAATAATTTCCGAAACAGCAACATTTTTTACATTTTCAATAAGCTGTGTAATAAGCGGATCTGTCAAATGACCATCATGCCATATAATAGCTGCAGTTACAAATGTTCTTCCTAAAATCAACGACTGTGTAGCCACAACATTTGTAATTAAAGTTGAACACTTACTTTCAACAGGTTTATATAGTTGGATTTTTAAAATGACATTATAATTAAAAGTTTGGACCAATAATCTAGACAGCATTGCAGACTTACATTCCCTCTACTCCATGTTTTGATTGGCTGCTTGAATTAGCTTATAAAAAGAAACAGTTTTTCTGAACTCATACAAAGTGCAGTTATTTTTCCATGACGTCAAGTGTTATGGTAAGAACACCGTTTGCTTTGGGAAATACTCTGTTGTCCTTCAACTAATCTCTGCCCACCACTTTCTGTAAGAAAATCTTCTTTTTTTCCAGGAACTATTTAAAACTCAAAAATAACTTTTGACTCTGTACTACACTTATCCTCAAGGCCAAATCGTGTAGGAGCCATTAGAACCTCTTGAAGTTCCTCAGAGCAAATCCTGAGATTCCTTCCCTAAAATTTTGGTTTTAAAAACACCAGGTAAGAATTTTTAAGGTCAAAAGGCAATTTTTTTTTAAAGTTAAAACAGAATCATTGCAGAATGACCAGCCATTTCTAGACTTTAAATAAGCTGTGTAATGTCCTGATGTTATTGAAGGACCGTCATGATATATAATTGCTGCAGTTACAAAAGTCCTTCCTGATATTGACAACTGTGAAGCCACAACATTTTTAATTAAAGTTGTCAATTTTGTTCCATCAGGCCTACATCGTTGGAACATTAAAATGACATACTGGCCATATGTTCGTATAAATAATGTTGACAACATTTCAGACTTACATTGGCTACACTCCATGTTGTGATCAGCTGCTTTTACTAGCTTATTAAAGGACACTGATTTACTGTCTGGCAAAGTTAAATATATAAATCTTTCTGAGTCTACACTAGTAGTACTTGATACCCTACAGTTCTCGCAGTCATGCTGCCATTGATAAGAAAGCCCAAACAGGTGATCTACATCTACACCTTCAGCATGCAATACATCAAGCATATACATTAAAAACTCCTGACAATCTTGCTGAATATTTTGAGAGAATTGTGTTTGACCTGAACATCTGTCTAACAGATTTCGAATTTCAGACACACTTTCTATTTTTGTTCTATCAGTGCTACATTTCTCTAACACAGAATTTAACAAACTGCAAAATCTTTGATCAGAATTGACCACAATCTCTTCTTTTACATTTTCTAGAGAAAACAAAACATTAACCACTACATTAGCATAGCAGTTGACACCAGAACTGTTTTCAAATTGAAAACCAACAACATCTTCAACAGAATCCTTTTTCTTTCTGCTTATAATTTCAGGTTCATCGACTTTTCGTCTTTTTGCTACAACCTCCCTACTATTGGTCACATTTCTTCGTTTACGGCCTACCACACGTTTCTCAAACAAAGGATATTGAGGCAAATGTGGCGCATACTCTCTTCTTAACCTATTGCATTCCTTAACACAATCTAGATCCGCACAAATGTTTGTGACATCACACTCAATCAAGTACAATCCCGATAAAGTTCTAACTCGTGACAATGCCACATATGCCATACCCTCCTTGAACACAGAACTGCCAATATTCACCAATGCACTGTCTACACTTAAACCTTGCGATTTATGGATTGTCACCGCATATGCCAAGCAAACAGGAAACTGCTTACGGTGAACATATAAGTCTTTTACAAGCAAAAACCTAGCAGAGCAACGACCAATTAGCTGTACTTCCTCAATGCCATCAAATTTAATTTTTAAAAATTCAATTCCATCTCTATTTCTGTATTTCACAAAATCAACAACATTACCCATTGATCCATTTACCAGACCTCTTTCAACATGTAAATTCCTTCTTAAAATTATACGGCAGTTTAAGCACACATTCAGAGTCTTTTCAAAACCTGCAGTTTTAGATATAGTCTTCTCTAATGAATCCAATTTTGTTTTCAAATTCTCAGACAACATAATTGTTGATCCCATATGCTCTACTCTGTCAATAGCTTCCAGTTTCACAATCTCTTGGTTTTCTAAATGCAACATTTTGTTATTGAAGATGGCACATTCTGCAAGAGTTGGCATCAAACATATTCCAGATTTCTTCTCAGTAATTTTCTGAAAAATATTCTCAGGCACAACGTCTTGTTCTGGATATAAATTTGACAGTAATCGTGCATGTAAAGCTTCTTTCCCATGCTCGGTCACTTTTCCAATTCTAACATCCTGTAGAATATTCTTGTAATCTTCATCCTTCGCCTGACGCATATTTTCATGCAGTTCAGCATAATTGAAGTTTAACCATATATTGACGTTGCCAATGCTCCCTAGGCACTTCCTGGTATCTTCATGCGTAAGCATTTTGAACACAGGTTGTCCTTTCACTGGTGTCAGCTGCAGAAGATCTCCGAAAACAATGATGTGTTTGCCACCAAATACCACATCATACTCTGTTTTAAGAACTTCTTGCATTCTCAAATGCATAAAGGCAAGCATGACATTAGAAACCATGCTTACTTCGTCAATGATAAGAAGTTCCATTTTCCTCAAGACTCTTGAAACTTCACAACAAGCATCTCCAGATAACTTGTGGTATTGTAATGTGTTATCATGCTCCACTGGCAGCATCAGTAGACGATGCAAAGTAATACCTTTAATGTTATGTGCTGCCAGTCCAGTTGGAGCGGTGACAACACAAGACATCGATGACTCAGTCCTTTCCTGCAAATAACATGAAATTGCTTTAATGAGGAAACTTTTTCCAGTTCCTGCTTCTCCACTCACGTACAGTCGGACAGGCTTCAACGACGTACATGAGCACTCTTTCTTCTCATGACTTAATCCATGATCAATTTGCTTGGTAACTTCGTCATATATTTTCCTCTGCTCAACGTTGAGTTGTCTTTCCAAGTCTTCTAAGTTAACCACATCCTCCTGAGCATGTGCCATGGCTCTTTCCACTTCATTCATGGCAGTGGCAGCTTCATTTTCGATAACAGGTCCTCCTAGTGGATCCTGACTCAATGAAACAGAACTCTGACTGTCCTGAGAACTGTCTCTGGCAATCTCGGCTGCAATCGTTGCTTCCTGCTCGATTTCCGCATTCAACATTTCTAGATATTTAGGAAAAGCAGGACATTCTATGGTCTCCTTGGCAGCAGTGAAAGAGTCTTCGTAACAGAGGAAATCTCCAAGCAGTTCCTCTTCTGCACGCCAAGGCTTGAAAAGTTGCAAAAGTGCTAAATAGAAAAACTCCTTTTTTTCAGGAGATTCGCCACTCAATTTTCGATGGTTTACCAAGTGGCATTTTCTTTGCTTGACCAGACATTTCTCACTTCCAATTACAGCATACACTCCTTTATCAATATCTTCTTTGATGTTCCTCTTGAATATGTAATTTTGTAGGACCTCATACAGACAAACATTCTCGAGGTGACTGCTTCGATTTGAATAATATGTATCCAACATGTTGGTCTTCAAAATATCGGTACTGTTTGGCTCCTTTTCCGCCAAATACTCAATTTCCCGCACAGGTTTCAGAACTCGATTACGCTTTGCAGCAAGACCAAGACTCGCCCAAACGATACTCCTGGATTTGGCATAGAGACTTGCTGAAGACAACCGGTCAGAACATTCGTAAGCTCCGATTTCTCGATGCGACAACGTCTTCAGACTGAAACTGTACAACTTCTTACTGAGGCTCTTTTCATGGGAAATGTCCTCCCACATATCCTTCAATACTGTCTTTTCTTTTTTGGTGATGTAAGATGTCACATACTGAGCCACAGCCATACAGTTATCAGCCACAAACTGTATATCCATGTTAGCATTTAGCATTCCACATGGACAAAATCACTGGGTTGTAGTCGTTTATGTACTTGGACTCTGCGTTCCTTTTCAAATTGTATGTGTTTTTAGGTGATTTCTTCATCACATTATGTCGCAGCGAAGACATCAAACTGTTCACTCTTCCTTTAGAAATCACCGGTCGTGGAAAGGCGAAACGACATTTGGTGTAGAACTTGTCCTTGTTTCTGAATTTACGACGACAGTACTTTCTGCAACGATGGCTTTGGAAGCGTAGAACTTGTTCTCTTAGGCTTTTGTCCTCCTTTGCGTTTGGAACAGCACATGTAGAATACTGTTCTATGAAACTCATCACTAAGTCTTCTGGATCTGTTCCAAATTTAGGTGCATCCTTGATCCACAGCAGCATATGTATATGAGGAGCAACTCTTGCTTGGTACTCCTTTCTCCAGAAGAAATCCAACACCTCTCCAAGAGGTGGATTCTTCTTGTTCATGATGAAAGACATCATAGCTTCAAATCTATGATTGAAGTACCTGCATACATTCACTGGATCCAAAGAGCACAGTTCTCCGGGTGTCTTGAAATCGATGTTTTCAATGTTTCCATTTGCCTCTCGTAGAAATTCAAGTAAGTCTTCCCAGCCATACTCGGCACAGCTGAGAGTGAGGAACCATGTGGGAGTTCCTAGGTTCCTCAGCATACATTTTAAATCACCATGACGACGGTACCAGTACTGATTAGTACCACGCTGACACGCCATGAGATTAATCAGGTGACAATCCAAAATACTGTCTTGGACATTGACTTTATCCATAAAGTCACTTGCTGAGATGTTTTGCATCTGTATACCACTTTTCAAGATGTGGTTCACTGCATATGACAGTCCAGACAGATCGCTTTCAAACAGGAGATGAAACAAATAGGGAATGCATTGTCGAAACCTAGCATCTTCTGCATACAATCGCAAAGTCCGGTATTCAGAAGCAGGAATTTGATGAGGTCGCTCATCATATCTTCCTCCTTGACCTGTTGGAAATAGCTGTGGGAAACACCGAGCTTCCAAACTTTCCTCCCAAACACTAATGGGGCTCCCTTTGGCTTGTTTCATTTGAAACAACTCAATAGCATTCCCCATGACTTTCTTGGAATGCAAAGGATGAACACTATAATGTTCATATATTTCTTCACTTTTAGAGGGTTCTACTTTCTCAATTTGACCAGCACACAAATCGCTATCCTCTTCCTCACTTACTTCCTCTTCTGCAACATATACATTCTTATAGTACTTATTATTTTTTTTCAAATACAATGTTGCCTTTTTGACTTTCCTAACATCTACTAAATCTTGCCATATTTTCTTACTCTTTGTCGGAACACCATTAACTAAGATAACCAGAGGTTCCTCTTCCACTTTCTCTACTCCAATTGTGTTAATGTTTTTCTTCAAATCTAGAGGCAAATAAACAACTCTTCCCTTTAATCCTCTCTGTAAATCTGATGGAGGCAATTTCCCTGTCTTTGGCTCCATTCTTACAATAGCCTGAAAGGGATGGATACTTTGAATCAAAATAGATTCATAAGTATTTAAATCCTTAAATTCAGAAGGAATCTCAACCAATTCCAGATTATTATGAACCGCTCTAGCAGGCATCTGGTTTTGATTTAATTTGTTACAACAATAAGTACACACACGTTGATCCGATCCCAAATCAAAACAATTTTCTACCATCAAGTATGTTGCGAAATCCTTCCATTCACTATTATTTTCCCTTTCACTTTTTGCATATAAATCCACTAACTTAGTCTGATTCTTATAATAACTGCGTCGACAACACACACAAGTGAAATTAGGCCTCTCACTTGATTTCACCTGAAACGTGGCAATTTCCTTCTGAAAATTATCTGTACTGGAAACCTGTACACTATCTTCCACATTACCCTCTTCTTCTGGGTCAATTTCAACATTCTCCTCTTTACTTCCAAAGTAACAAAACTCAATTTCTTCACAAATATTTTTCACATCTATTTCAGAACCATGCAAAAGAGCAGCGCACAATTGTTTAAGCATAATTGCTGGACTCTTAGCATAATACAACATTCTAACTAATTTCCTCACTTTATTATGATGCACTGCTAGCATCCTGAAATGATGAAAAACACTCTGGCATACTCTCCTGGAAAGACAAGCCAGTGAATGACCATGCAAACCTGTCACTTCTCTCACTCTGCAAGGATCTAATTCTTGCAACAACATCATTTTCTGCTTCAAACTTTTCTTATTAAATGTCCGTACAAAACCACAAAGCAAATTGATGGAATCCTGTCGTACACTGCAAATACTACTACACTTCCAGGTGTACACAGGACCCTTAGGACGTCTTCCTAAAACCTCATTACCTAACACCTCTTCTGTCTCTGTTGTCACAAGTTTTTCTTTTTCAACTGGACAACCATCTTTCACCTCATAAGCTCGACCACTGGTGTCAACTGCATGCACCAAATCATTATCCTGGAAATAACTCTCCTCATTAAAAAATGCCTCACAACTTGAACTATGCATCCATTCTCCTGAAAAAACTTCACAAAAATTACTACGATTAACTGTTCTCTTCCATCTACTATTTCTTTTGAAATCATAAATTGCCTTGTTTAGCTTCCTAATTCTATTGATTATCAAAATAAATACCTTTCGCTTAATTTCAAATGCCTGATCAATAACTTTCTCAATTTTTTTTTTCTCTTATAAAAAACCACTTTCTGCTGACCTTTCTTAATATTTTTTAACAAATTGCCAATTATCCTGTTGCGGAACATTCGTCTACGAATGTCCCTAAACTGATTTTTCCTTCTACTACCATGCACAGAGTTATCTCCTGCTCTAGCAGTAACATTTTTTATTGGCCTTCTCTTTCCGTTTAAATTGCTTCTCTTTTTCTGGACTAAAACATTTTCTGTAGTACTACTTTTTTTTCTACAAATGTTTGACAAGTTTTTATTGTAGAGGTCTGCTGCAATATTTTTTGGACCTGCTGTCTTTGATGTTTGGTAGCCTTTCGCCTTCTGTCCTTTGAAGGCATTCTTTAATTTTGAAATGATCTGCAGTGGAATCTGTGGTAAAATATAATAAAAAATGTTATTAACCACTATTAGCAAACAGTAAATCAATAACAGTCATCAAAAATGTAACACAGTACTTGTTATTTTTACATAGAATAATTTTTAGTGCATTGGCAAATTTAGAAATCACAAATAGTAGCAAAGAAATGGAATGATTCTACATTTTACCTGTTCTGTTTTATATGTGAATCTGATCTAATTTTATGAGCATATTTTGCTATTTCATTAAAGACACTACACATAACCTGTTTTTTAAATTGTTTTTAATTTTAAATGAAACAGTTTACATTTTTACTTTTCATTTCAAGTACATTTTTAAAATAAATGTTTATAGTTCCATAGGCTCGAGCAGGTCAGCTTCCCACACTATGTCATACAATTCTGACAAATCGGCATCCTCATCATGTTCTTCATCATCCTCAGGATTTAAATCATCCAAGGGATCTACTTCCACTGATGTTTCAATCACAATTTCAATGATAATATCGAGAACAACAGATTGCTCATTATCACTCATGCTTGATGTTGTCGTTATCTTTAAAGAAAGAGAACAACAATGAGATGTTGCAGAGTAAGAGACAAATCTCAGAGATTATAATAATGAAATTGTTTAACAAGAGTAACATTTTGCAGCTATTATTTAGCCATGTCCAGCGATGCTGAGGAGGTGAGGCCTATGTCCAAGTTTTCAGTGAACAAGACTCATCTCTTCTTAACCTTGGATAAGCCTCACCGACTCTGTGTCCCCTGCTCATACTTAAATGTAAAGGGGCAGATTTATGTTAACTAGCGCATCCCCACGGATGCACCAGTTAACGTGCACCGCTGCTCTGCCACCCATGGTGTGCCGCATTTACAATGTGGAGCACCATTGAGCAAAAACAGCACAGATGCGTCACGCATCTGTGCCGCAAAAGCAGCACATTGCAGGAATCACGTCATAAGCGCGACATGTCTACTGCAATGCACAGGAGGAAGCCTCACATTGCATGGTGCATCACTCCTTATGCCTGTTTCAAACAGGCGTAAGGATTTGATTCATCAATGCTATAAAGCTGACTCAGTGAAATCTTCTAAATTTCACTGTGTTAGTTTTACAGGGCTTTCATGCAAAGAAATGCATACCCTGCAACAAAACACCTATATGAAACCTGACGCAGGTTTCATGTGGCACAGGACTTTACAGCATGACACATCTGACTAGATGTATCAAGTTGTAAATATGTCGCCACATAGCAAATCTTTTGCACCGCCGCTGCGTCACAAAAGTGACGCACAGTGACGCAAAAGAGGCATACACCTATCATAAATCTGTCCCTAACATTTTAAATGATTGATTGAACAAAGGTCAAACCTCTTCTGTATCCGTGGACAGACCTAAACCTCATCTGCACAATGTTATTCGTAAACTTAGGAAACACAGATGATGTAATTGAAAAATATGGAGTTTCTTTTCCTCATTTCACAATCACATCACCTGTGTTTCCTTTGCCTAGGTATCTCATAGTGCAGATGTAGTCTAGCGTATCAAAGAGTACACATAAGTTGAGCAGTGTATACAACAATTTTGACATTTACAGAAGATTCAGCTTCTTATCTTGTTGGAGATGAAATGAGGCCTGTCTTGCAACATGGTGCATTTTTTGCATTACTGCTGCATCGGTTTCATGTGGCACGGGACTTTACAGCATGACACATCTGCCTAGATGCATCAAGTTGTAAATATGTCGCCACATAGCAAATCTTTTGCACCGCCGCTGCGTCACAAAAGTGACGGACAGTGACGCAAAAGAGGCACACACCTATCATAAATCTGTCCCTAACATTTTAAATGATTGATTCAGGATGACGATAAGGTGTGGCCTATCCAGAGGTTTGTTTACGGTAAGGCCTACTCAGGGTTGCAGATGAAATTTACGCTTGTTGAAGAGTACAGAGGAGATAATACATGTGAAAGCCTACCAATGAAGTAAGTCATGTCCACTTCACTCTTGAACAAAGGCCAGACCTCTTCTGTGTCCGTGGACAGACCTAAACCTCATCTGCACAATGTTATTCGTAAACTTAGGAAACACAGATGATGTAATTGAAAAATATGGAGTTTCTTTTCTTCATTTCACAATCACATCACCTGTGTTTCCTTTGCTTAGGTATCTCATAGTGCAGATGGAGTCTAGCATATCAAAGAGTACACATAAGTTGAGCAGTGTATACAACAATTTTGACATTTACAGAAGATTCAGCTTTTTATCTTGTTGGAGATGAAATGAGGCCTGTCTTGCAACATGGTGCATCTTTTGCATCACTGCTGCATCGGTTTCATGTGGCACGGGACTTTACAGCATGACACATCTGCCTAGATGCATCTAGTTGTAAATATGTCGCCACATAGCAAATCTTTTGCACCGCCGCTGCGTCACAAAAGTCACGCACAGTGGCGCAAAAGAGGCACACACGTATCATAAATCTGTCCCTAACATTTTAAATGATTGATTCTGGATGACGATAAGGGGTGGCCTATCCAGAGGTTTGTTTAAGGTGAGGCCTACTCAGGGTTGCAGATGAAATTTACGCTTGTTGAAGAGTACAGAGGAGATAATACATGTGAGGGCCTACCAATGAAGTAAGTTATGTCCACTTCACTCTTGAACAAAGGCCAGACCTCTTCTGTGTCTGTGGACAGGCCTAAACCTCATCTACACAATGTCATTCGTAAACTTAGGAAATACAGGTGATGTAATTGAAAAATGTGGAGTTTCTTTTCCTGATTTCACAATCACATCACCTGTGTTTCCTTTGCTTAGGTATCTCATAGTGCAGATGGACTCTAGCATATCAAAGAGTACACATAAGTTGAGCAGTGTATACAACAATTTTGACATTTACAGAAGATTCTGCTTCTTATCTTGTTGGAGATGAAGTGAGGCCTGTCTTGCAACATGGTGCATCTTTTGCATCACTGCTGCATCAGTTTCATGTGGCACGGGACTTTACAGCATGACACATCTGCCTAGATGCATCAAGTTGTAAATATGTCGCCACATAGCAAATCTTTTGCACCGCCGCTGCGTCACAAAAGTGACGCACAGTGGCGCAAAAGAGGCACACACCTATCATAAATCTGTCCCTAACATTTTAAATGATTGATTATGGATGACGATAAGGTTTGGCCTATCCAGAGGTTTGTTTGAGGTGAGGCCTACTCAGGGTTGCAGATGAAATTTACGCTTGTTGAAGAGTACAGAGGAGATAATACATGTGCAGGCCTACCAATGAAGTAAGTCATATCCACTCCACTCTTGAACAAAGGCCAGACCTCTTCTGTGTCCGTGGACAGACTTAAACCTCATCTGCACAATGTTATTCGTAAACTTAGGAAACACAGATGATGTAATTGAAAAATATGGAGTTTCTTTTCTTCATTTCACAATCACATCACCTGTGTTTCCTTTGCTTAGGTATCTCATAGTGCAGATGGAGTCTAGCATATCAAAGAGTACACATAAGTTGAGCAGTGTATACAACAATTTTGACATTTACAGAAGATTCAGCTTCTTATCTTGTTGGAGATGAAATGAGGCCTGTCTTGCAACATGGTGCATCTTTTGCATCACTGCTGCATCGGTTTCATGTGGCACGGGACTTTACAGCATGACACATCTGCCTAGATGCATCAAGTTGTAAATATGTCGCCACATAGCAAATCTTTTGCACCGCCGCTGCGTCACAAAAGTCACGCACAGTGGCGCAAAAGAGGCACACACCTATCATAAATCTGTCCCTAACATTTTAAATGATTGATTCTGGATGACAATAAGGTGTGGCCTATCCAGAGGTTTGTTTAAGGTGAGGCCTACTCAGGGTTGCAGATGAAATTTACGCTTGTTGAAGAGTACAGAGGAGATAATACATGTGAGGGCCTACCAATGAAGTAAGTTATGTCCACTTCACTCTTGAACAAAGGCCAGACCTCTTTTGTGTCTGTGGACAGGCCTAAACCTCATCTACACAATGTCATTCGTAAACTTAGGAAATACAGGTGATGTAATTGAAAAATGTGGAGTTTCTTTTCCTGATTTCACAATCACATCACCTGTGTTTCCTTTGCTTAGGTATCTCATAGTGCAGATGGACTCTAGCATATCAAAGAGTACACATAAGTTGAGCAGTGTATACAACAATTTTGACATTTACAGAAGATTCAGCTTCTTATCTTGTTGGAGATGAAGTGAGGCCTGTCTTGCAACATGGTGCATCTTTTGCATCACTGCTGCATCAGTTTCATGTGGCACGGGACTTTACAGCATGATACATCTGCCTAGATGCATCAAGTTGTAAATATGTCGCCACATAGCAAATCTTTTGCATCGCCGCTGCGTCACAAAAGTCACGCACAGTGGCGCAAAAGAGGCACACACCTATCATAAATCTGTCCCTAACATTTTAAATGATTGATTCAGGATGACGATAAGGTGTGGCCTATCCAGAGGTTTGTTTGAGGTGAGGCCTACTCAGGGTTGCAGATGAAATTTACGCTTGTTGAAGAGTACAGAGGAGATAATACATGTGAAGGCCTACCAATGAAGTCAGTCATATCCACTCCACTCTTGAACAAAGGCCATACCTCTTCTGTGTCCGTGGACAAACCTAAACCTCATCTGCACAATGTTATTCGTAAAGTTAGGAAACACAGATGATGTAATTGAAAAATATGGAGTTTCTTTTCCTCATTTCACAATCACATCACCTGTGTTTCCTTTACTTAGGTATCTCATAGTGCAGATGGAGTCTAGCATATCAAAGACTACGCAGAAGGTTAGAACTGTATGAAACATGGCTATGTAAGTCAAATAATCAAAATCTAAATTTGCCAAGCACACATGGGGGCGTATTTACAAAGACCTTGCACCACAGTGAAAGGTCTTAAATTAAAATGGGAAAAATAACATCAGAGAGATTCAAAGGCCTTATAAATATGCCCCAAGCAACCTATGAAGCTCTAGCATTACATATCAAGAAACATAATTGATTTCAAAAATCGTTTTTAAACACATCATCTAAATAAATTATATACCTACATTCATCGGGAAGTGACTTAAAATGCCCTAAGACACATGAAAGCGTTTTTTTTAAGCCCTTCCTCCATTTTTAGATCACTTTTAACATGGCTATGTATGTCAAATAATCAAGATCTAAATTTGCCAAGCACAGACGGGGGCGTATTTACAAGGACCTTGCACCACAGGAAAAGGTCTTAAATTAAAATGGGAAAAATAACATCAGAGAGACTCAAAGGCCTTATAAATATGCCCCAAGCAACCTATGAAGCTCTAGCATTACATATCAAGAAACCTAATTGATTTCAAAAATCGTTTTTAAACACATCTTCTAAAACAATTATATTCATACATTCATGGGGAAGTGACTTAAAATGCCCTAAGACACATGAAAGCGTTTTTTTAAGCCCTTGCTCCATTTTTAGATCACTTTTAACATGGCTATGTTAGTCAAAGAATTAAAATCTAAATTTGCCAAGCACAGATGGGAGCATATTTACAAGGACCTTGCACCATAGGGAAAGGACTTAAATTAAAATGGGAAAAATTACATCAAAGGAAGTCAAAAGCCTTGAAAATATGCCCCAAGCAACCTATGAAACTCTAGCAGTACATATCAAGAAACCTAATTGATTTCAAAAAACGTTTTTAAACACATCTTCTAAAACAATTATATTCATACATTCATGGGGAAGTGACTTAAAATGGCCTAAGACACATGAAAGCGTTTTTTTTAAGGCCCTTGCAACATTTTTGGGTCACTTTTAACATGGCTATGTTAGTCAAAAAATTAAAATCTAAATTTGCCAAGCACAGATGGGAGCATATTTACAAGGACCTTGCACCACAGGGAAAGGTCTTAAATTAAAATGGGAAAAATTACATCAAAGGAAGTCAAAAGCCTTGAAAATATGCCCCAAGCAACCTATGAAACTCTAGCAGTACATATCAAGAAGCCTAATTGATTTCAAAAAACTTTTTTAAACACATCTTCTAAAACAATTATATTCATACATTCATGGGGAAGTGACTTAAAATGGCCTAAGACACATGAAAGCGTTTTTTTAAGGCCCTTGCAACATTTTTGGGTCACTTTTAACATGGCTATGTTAGTCAAAGAATTAAAATCTAAATTTGCCAAGCACAGATGGGAGCATATTTACAAGGACCTTGCACCACAGGGAAAGGTCTTAAATTAAAATGGGAAAAATTACATCAAAGGAAGTCAAAAGCCTTGAAAATATGCCCCAAGCAACCTATGAAACTCTAGCAGTACATATCAAGAAACCTAATTGATTTCAAAAAACGTTTTTAAACACATCTTCTAAAACAATTATATTCATACATTCATGGGGAAGTGACTTAAAATACCCTAAGACACATGAAAGCATTTTTGTAAGACCCTTGCACTATTTTTGCGTCATTTTTAACATGGCTATGTATCACAAAGAAACAAAATCTATTTGTAAAACACTTGACACAAAACAACATTTTAAATACACAACTTTCTTCATAATTTTCTCCCTAAACCATACTATTCTCTATCTAAATTAAATGAATCATTTCTCACCTTAGCAAATACTTTATGAGTTTCAAAACAGTCTCAGAAACACACCAAATTGTCTTTAGCAGAGCAAAAGGTATGCACTCCAGAGTCTGCAGCTATAAAAAGCACAGAAAAGCTGTAATTCATCACACATATCTCTCATGTCACCCAATCAAAACTCTTCCCTCACTTTTTTCAAATCAACACCCTTCCCCCTCTGCCCTTTCTGCCTTTTTTCCATAGCAACCACCTCCTGAAAGACCTCTCATGTTTGCAAGTTCACACAACAATGTTTCAATTGAACTCTGAACTCTCAGTACACCTGCGTATCCAGTGCAATCTTTCATAAAATGATTTTTTCTTGACCATTCAAATTACATCTTTCAAAGAACTCATCCATGCACCCTAACTTTCTGTTTTCAGCAATCAAAATCCACCAATCACTGCTACTGCTTCATTAACACAGAAACTCCACAGTTTTTTTCAATTTAAACTCTTATTTTTTCAACTGCCATTTCATTGCCACACTTCATCTGACTGCAGCAGAACCTTCTCTCACCATGTTTTCTGTCTGGATTGTTGGACATAGTTACATCTACTGGGCTCAGAGGTATGCTGATAACAGAAATTTACCTAACCTCAATTTACAAGATGTGGAAATTAAGTGGTTTGGCCACAGAGGATTAAAATGTCACCAATTGATACCATTGGTGAAAACCTTTATGCATTTGCCTAAACCTGACCTGTTAATTGTGCACTGTGGAGGAAATGACTTGGGCACTTTGACTGGGGTAGGTCTGGAAATGCTTTTAAAGGACACCTTTGAGCAATTGATGGCACTTTTTCCTCAAACTGCCTTGGTATATTCAAATATATGCCAAAGACAGAAATGGAGGTGGTCGAACCAATTTTGTCCACAAATTGAGAAATCGAGGAAGCATGTAAACAAATCTGTTTCAGCTTACATGAGAGACCATGGAATGGGCTCCATCTACAACAATAACTTACGTTACTACATGCAAGATATCTACAGAGGAGATGGAGTTCACTTCTCAGATGAAGGGAACAGAGTTTTCATTCTGAATTAAAAAATGTGCATTGGTACCTACTTATAAGTACCTAAATGTACCATAAACCCAAAAGCTCTTCTCAGAGCTACCCTACATCTGATCACTCACAATTATTATTTTACTCTAACTTTTTTCACTAATTTTCAACAAAGTACGCTCCCCGGAGCGCTACCCGATACGCGAACCGGAAGCTAACCGCGCGAAATTTTTAAAAAAATTTTTTTTTTTTTCTCGCACATATGGGCCTCCTCAGCCACCCTCAGAAAACCTAGGGGGTCAAAATAAGTCTACCGTGCCCCCTTCTACCCATTCTGAACATTATTTGCCCTCCATCTTGTATCTTAATTCGACCGAAACACAAAATGGTGGACTCCCGTAACGCTGCCGGTTCGCGTACCGGGGCGCTCACCGGGAAGCGCTCCATTAAAAAAGGTGGGAAAGTAATTTACAGAAAAAACCGTGGAGACAATGTCACCAAATAGAGATTAACTCATACTACATACCAATCCCTACCATTTTCACAAATTTGGTTGGAATTCCATTTAGCCTGTAGACCCTGAGGTAAATTACTTCACAAAACACATCTGAAGTGTTGGTATTGACAACCAATTAAAATGTTACTTTCATTTTCTACTTTTTTTACCTGACATTTGATTGGTTATGTACCTGAATATATATAAAAAAAGAGAGAGAAACACAACCATTTTGACTACTACTTCCTGAACTACATTGCAAGATCATTTTCACTCACAACTTAAACTTGTTTTTAAAAGGTAAGATATTATTTTATAAATTTCAAAACATTTTCAGATAGTTATATAATATCCCTCTGTAACAGTTAGACATTGAGAAAGGCTTGTTTATTATAATTATGGATTGATTTAGGTTTCTGTGGTATAATTTTGAATTTACATAGGCTTTTTCACAGGCACTTTTTAATAGTACTATTTCATGCCTCAAAAGTACCTGTAAGAACTTAAACCCAACAGTGCCCTATCTCTACTGATATATTTATTTTTTATTCAAATTTCAGCACAAAAATGCAAGGAGAACAGAACGTTTCCTTTGAAATTGTCCTAGACATGAATAATGAGGAAATAATTGAACCCATTGACTTGGAATTCATGGATGAATCACGAGACCATGAACTTCTACAATGTGTAGAATCTGTGGATTATTTACTTCATTATGATGACGGTCAAATGTGGGAAGTTATGTTCACTCAACAAGAGGACATATCGGACAGTCAAATGTTAGACGTTCTATTAAATTTTGAAAAACAATCAGAAAAATAAAATTATATTTAATATTAAAAAATTGTTTGAGTCTTTAATCATTTTTAAATGTAATTCATAAACTAGTACCAAATTGATTATAATGTAAGGTCAGACTTATAGTATACTGTGCACAATCACAAAAATAAATTTATATTTAATAATCATAAATACTGCTACTTAAAAAATAAAATAAAAAAACAACAAAAAGAACAATCAATAAATATTTCAAAATATCATAGTCTATCATTCTTTTTTCCTTATAGTACGCTCCCCAGAGCGCTTCCCGGTGCGCGTACCGGGCGCTCCCCACGCAAAAAAAAAAAAAAACCTAGGGGGTCAGGGAGGATCTACTATGCCCCCTTATGGTCATTTCCCCCTTTGTTTTGGCCTCCTCTTGTCTCTCGATCCTACCGAGAGACAAGATGGCGGCCGCTCCGGACTGTTTAGAATGTTGACAGACACCGGAGAGCCAATCAGCTTCGCTTCGCGAAGTTCCGTCACGCGTCAAGTACGCGAACCGGGGCGCTGCCCGGAGCGCGCTTACAGATATATATATTTTTTGAACGTTAATTTCTCAAAATCCACTGGAGCACATATCTTGAGACCTAGCAAAGGCACATCGGGCTAACAGTCCCTACAATTTTGCCAAGTTTCGTGCAAATCCATTTAGCCGTTCGGGCTAAAAGTGAGGCCAACCGCCCTATGGAAATTAACATGGGAAAAATGCGTTTTGGGACCCCCCTTTTTTCTCAGCCCCCCCTTGACGAACCCCCCCCAAATTTTCAGTGGCTGCTCAGAAACAAAATGTTCCATTTTCCTGAAAATTTCAGCCAATTCCGTCCACACAAACGCCAAAGTTATTAGACATAGAATTTTCAAAAATCCCATAGAGAAAAAATCCTAACTATATATACCTACTGGTGACCGCCAGTAGGTAATATATATATATATATATATATATATATATATATATATATATATATATATATATATTCACTGAAAAAACCATAGGTTATAGACCATATATAGTTAGGAATTAGCATTTACAAAACCTTGAAAATTCACTGAAAAAACCATAGGTTATAGACCATATATAGTTAGGGATTAGCATTTACAAAACCTTATTTTACTCACACAAAACCATTGAAATTCCATATATAGTTAGTTGTACTAACTATATATCGCGCACCCGCAATCCACTGCTGATCATGTCACATATTACATCATTCATGACATGGTCAGTGACATCACTGATGACATCACTGATGACATCTCAAATGACATCACTGATGACATCACTGATGACATCTCAATGACATGACTGATGACATCACTGATGACATCTCAAATGACATCACTGATGACATCTCAAATGTCTTACATATTGAAGAATGAGTGGATGTATAAGTGTCTGGATGAAGGATTTAATAGGTGTGTGACTGACTGTATGAGTGAGTGATTAAATGTGTGTCACTGAGTGCATGGGTTAGTCAGTAAACTGTCTTAATTTGTGCATCATTATGTCTGTTGTTCTGTAAACTGCTGCATGTGTTGATCAGTAGCTATATGAGTAAGTATATGGGTTATTGATTGGTTGCCCAAGTATTTGTATGGGAGACTGAGTGTGTGTGTGGGTGGCTGGGAGGTGTATGACTCTGTGCATAGATGTGTAAGCAGTTGATTCACTAGATATATGGATTCAAAAGTGCATGTGGAAACAGGTGTATGGGCGGTTGACTGAGTGCATTGGTGAGTGAATGGATATCTAAGTGCTACATGTCAAAGTAAGAACATATGTAAAACACAGTACATGTGAGAGTTGACATATATAAATAACTGTGCATAAGAGTCCGTGAATGTGTGAGTGGCTGTATTGATCATTGTGAACTTGTATCAGGGATTGTAAAAGAGAGTAAATATGTGTTAGTATATGTTTGAATAAGTAAGGTATGTATAACTGTATAGTTGAGGAAATGGAGGTGTAATTGATTCTTTGCATGACTGAGTAGGTGTGTGAGTAACTCCATGGATGAGTGACAGTCTGTGAGTGTCTGTTTACACTGAGTGTATCTAAGGTTATTTTAGAGTCTGAAGAAGTTCATCGTATTATCACATGAATGATGTCATCAGTGATGTCATCAGTAATGTCAAATGAGATGTCATCAGTGATGTCATCAGTGATGTCATTTGAGATGTCATCAGTGATGTCATCAGTCATGTCATTGAGATGTCATCAGTGATGTCATTTGAGATGTCATCAGTGATGTCATCAGTGATGTCACTGACCATGTCATGAATGATGTAATATGTGACATGATCAGCAGTGGATTGCGGGTGCGCGATATATAGTTAGTACAACTAACTATATATGGAATTTCAATGGTTTTGTGTGAGTAAAATAAGGTTTTGTAAATGCTAATCCCTAACTATATATGGTCTATAACCTATGGTTTTTTCAGTGAATTTTCAAGGTTTTGTAAATGCTAATTCCTAACTATATATGGTCTATAACCTATGGTTTTTTCAGTGAATTTCAATGGTTTTTTAATAGAAAATATCAAAACCTTTACAATGTATTCTTCTTTAAATCGAAAAATATTTTTTACATGTTTTTAATACAATTTTTTTTTATTATTTTTATTGTTTCGCTCCCGGTACGCGAACCGGTTAGCTTCCCGTTAGCTCAATTCGGAGCCGCGACCCGGTCCGCGAACCGGTAAACGTTCCGTTTGCGCACCTCTCGCGTTAGAAAACAACACCGTGACGCGTCGCGTCAGCATGACGTTTCGCGTTCTCGCGTGATACGTCATATGACGTGCTACGTTCGCGTACCCGGAAGCGCAGCGGTACGCGAACCGGAAGCGATCCGCGGCGCGGCGCCGACCGCGTAACGTAAACACAGCAGGTCATGTGACTCGGTAATAACACTTTTCATTGGTTCATTTCACTTTTGGTTTCCTAATGATGTAATACTAGGTCATGTGATCTAAAATGAACACTTTTCATTGGTTTAGAACTTTTGCTTTTCCCAAATGATGAAAACCCCTCCTTCTTTCCTCACTCTGACTTTCATCTTGGTGAGAGAAAGACCCTTTATTTACACTTTGACATGGCTTCATTAGTAGCTTCAGCTGGTTCTAACCCACCACCTCCACCAAATCCAAATAAGAGAGGACCACCTGCTGAAGTAATTTTGCAAGAAGAGGAAGAACAGGAAGAGGAGGAAGAGGAGGAAGAGCCAAGGTTTTTGCCAGAGGAGCCCAGGAGGTACAATCGAAAAGAGAATTACATTTGGCAATTCTATAGATTTCCTGAGGGGCAAAAAAAAGTGAAT
The DNA here is from genome assembly GCF_964261635.1 of Lissotriton helveticus. Lineage (NCBI taxonomy): Eukaryota > Metazoa > Chordata > Amphibia > Caudata > Salamandridae > Lissotriton > Lissotriton helveticus. Next base: position 858,355,761 of record NC_136059.1, read on the forward strand.
GCACGCTACGTGTTTTGCCGTATATGCGGTGATAGATTGTCAAGGGGAACTGAAAAAAAATACAGTTACGGCAATCACACTATGCATCGGCATATGAGTAGGTGGCACCCAAATAATTATAGTGCTGCCCAGCTACGTGATGAGCAACAAAATCCCCTCCCAATGGCAAGAAGATCGGTTGTTCCAGAGGTGTCGGGACCAGAGGCGAGGGAGATGATCCCAAACATTCAAATGTTGTTTGGGCACGTGAAGCAAGTGTGCGTGCACTGCGGCGATTTCATCTGCTACAGGGAAAGTAGCATCATTTTGATTATGAGAGCTATTCAGAATCATGTTAATGTTTGTCCGAGACGCCCCAAAAAATAAATTCTTTTTTTTTTGTTGCTCCTGTTGAGCCCTTTACAATGGATCGTTTTTGTTTCCCCCCCCCCAAAAAAAACCAAAAAAAATATAAAAACGTTCAGAAAATACAAAAAAAGTAAAAAAATGTTCAAAAAATACTAAAAAAAAATATAAAACAACAAAAACATTAAAAAAAAAGTTCTTTTCAGAACTACCTCCCCGTTATAAAAAAATTGGTAGAATATTTGGAACTCTGCCAACCTCTATTTCTCTTAGTTCGCTCCCCGGAGCGCTACCCGGTACGCGTACCGGAAGCTAACCAAAAAAAATATTTAACAAGAGATACTGTTACCTACAATCCACTGCTGATGATGTCACATATTACATCATTCATGACATGGTCAGTAACATCATCAGCAGTGGATTGCGGGTAACAGTATCCTTAGTTTACTCCCTATAGCTGTCTTTCTTTTAACATAACTGTCTGTTTCCTTCCCTTATAGTTACTGTTCTTTTTTTTAAAAATTTTTTTTGATCAGTCAGAAACAGTGACATTAATAGAAACAGAGAGAGTGAACAAGAGTGAAGAACTATGGTCCTCCTCAGCCACCCTCAGAAAACCAAGGGGGTCAAGATACATCTACCGTGCCCCCTTCTACCCATTCTGAACATTATTTGCCCTCCATCTTGTATCTTGATTCGACCAAAACACAAAATGGTGGACTCCCGTAACGCTGCTGGTTTGCGAACCGGGCCACTTCCCGGGAAGCGGTCCAAAAAAAAAGGTGGGAAAGTAATTCACAGACACTAAGAGTAATAGAGACGGAGTGAGTGAACAAGACTGAGGAACTATGAGAACAGAGGGACTGAGAAAAAGAGTGGAAGGAGTTGAGTAAGTAGGTAATAGAGAAAGGAATGAGGAAAGTAGCAAAGGCAGGAAACTGAGGGTTAAAGAAGTGAAGCAGTGGATCTAATAGTAGGTGAATGTGATAGAAATGTAACGAAAAGAGTACAACTATTTACCTTATAATTGCCGTTAAATTACTCACTTTTTATTTTTATACTTTCAATCTGTGAAAGAGAGAACCAACATTTGAAAAATATTAAAACATGTATTTAAAAATTACAAAAGACAAGGGAAAAGATTGAAGGACAAATAGTTTTTCAACAACTTTGACACTGACAGAAGCTTCTGCTTCTCCAGGTCCCCTACACAGTCCTAAAGATATACATTTTAAACTAACAGTATCTTGATACAGATGAAGTGAGGCCTATCTTAAAACATGGTGCATCTTTTTCATTGCTCTTGTTTCAGAAAAGTGTCGCTTCAGGATTCCAATAACATGTCTCCTATCCAGAGGTTTGTTTGAGGTGAGGCCTACTCAGAGTTCAAGATGAGATTTACACTTGTTGAAGTGTACAGAGGAGATAATATCTGTGAAAGTCTACCAATGAAGTGAGTCATGTCCACTGCACTCTTCAACAAAGTAGAAACCTCCTATGTTTCCCTGGACAGACCTAAACTTGATCTGCACAATGTGATTCGTAATGATAGGAAACACAGGTGATGTAATTGAAATATGTGCAATTTATTTTGCTCATTTCTCAATCACATCACTTGCGTTTCCTTTGCTTAGGTATCTCATTGTGCAGATGTAGTCTAGCATATGAAAGAATACGCAGAAGTGCAGCACTGCATGCAACAACTTTGACACTTACAGAAGCCTCACCTTCTCCATGCCTCCTACTCAGTTCTACATATACATCATAAATGCAAACAGTACAGAATTAATTATACATGTTAAATGGTTTATTTTTGCTGTTCTCAGAATGTATCAAAATTCACTAAAAACAGTGACTTGAAGGTATTCATCATGTAACAGCGGGGAAAAAAAAACACAATCAAAATGATTGTGTTTAAAAAACCCATACAACATCAGAAATCAAAATTCAGAACTCCTTAAAGTTAACTTACTTTCCATGACGTCCAAGGATGTCCTATGAACAGCTTACACTCTTTTGTGCTGTTATTACTTTCAGCCCGCCACTTTCTGAAAGAAAATCTCCATCGTTTTTAAAAACACGTTACATGCAATAAATGACTTCTTGCTCTCTACCACAATTTTCCACAAGGCCAAATCTTGTCAGAGCCATTGATAACTCTTGGATTTCTTGTAAGCCAATCCCGTCATTTGGCATTTCCGCAACTTTCAGAATTAAAATGTTGAAGATCATTTTCACAATCCTGGAATAGTAATATCTTCCCCTTCTTGCTCAGTCATGTTCTACTTTTCCTATGACACTGATACAAGCAGACTTACACTACCCCTATGACTACTACAATTATTTAATTCTCTACATCACTTTTAATCACAAAGCAATGTAAAACAGTAGACAGCATTGTAGACTTACATTCCCTCTACTCCATGTTTTGATTGGCTGCTTCAATTAGTTTATAAAAAGAAACAGTTTTTCTGAACTCATTCAAAGTGCACGTATTTCTCCATAATGTCCAGTCCTATGGTTAGAAGTTATGTCTCTGAACTACACTTATCCTCAAGGCCAAATTGTGTAGGAGCCATTAGAACTTCTTGAAATTCCACAGAGCACATCCCGAGATTCTTTCCCTAAAATTTTGGTTTTAAAAACACCAGGTAAGAGTTTTTAAGGTCATACGGCAATTTTTTTTTGAAAATTAAAACAGAATCATTGCAAAATGACCAGCCATTTCTAGACTTTAAATAAGCTGTGTAATGTCCTGATGTTGTTGAAGGACCGTCATGATATATAATTGCTGCAGTTACAAAAGTCCTTCCTGATATTGACAACTGTGAAGCCACAAAATTTTTAATTAAAGTTGTCAATTTTGTTCCATCAGGCCTACATCGTTGGAACATTAAAATGACATACTGGCCATATGTTCGTATAAATAATGTGGACATCATTTCAGATTTACATTGGCTACACTCCATGTTGTGATCAGCTGCTTTTACTAGCTTATTAAAAGAGACTCATTTACTGTCTGGCAAAGTTAAATATATAAATCTTTCTGAGTCTACACTAGTAGTACTTGATACCATACAGTTCTCGCAGTCATGCTGCCATTGATAAGAAAGCCCAAACAGCTGATCTACATCTACACCTTCAGCATGTAATACATCAAGCATATATATTAAAAACTCCTGACAATCTTGCTGAATATTTTGAGAGAATTGTGTTTGGCCTGAACATCTGTCTAACAGATTTCGAATTTCAGACACACTTTCTATGTTTCTTCTATCAGTGGTACATTTCTCTAACACAGAATTTAACAAACTGCAAAATCTTTGATCAGAATTGACCACAATCTCTTCTTTTACATTTTTTAGAGAAAATAAAACATTTACCACTACATTAGCATAGCAGTTGACACCAGAACTGTTTTCAAACTGAAAACCAACAACATCTTCAACAGAATCCTTTTTGTTTCTGCTTGTAATTTTAGGTTCATTGACTTTTTGTCTTTTTGCTACAACCTCCCCAGTATTGTTCTCATTTCTTCGTTTCCGGCCTACCACACGTTTCTCAAACAATGGATACTGAGGCAAATGTGGCGCATACTCTCTTCTTAACCTATTGTATTCCTTAACACAATCTAGATCCGCACAAATGTTTGTGACATCACACTCAATCAAGTACAATCCCGATAAAGTTCTAACTCGTGACAATGCCACATATGCCATACCCTCCTTGAACACAGAACTGCCAATATTCACCAATGCACTGTCTACGCTTAAACCTTGCGATTTATGAATTGTCACCGCATATGCCAAGCAAACAGGAAACTGCTTACGGCGAACATATACGTCTTTTACAAGCAAAAATCTAGTAGAACAACGAGCAATTAGCTGTACTTCCTCAATGCCATCAAATTTAATTTTTAAAAATTAAATTCCATCTCTATTTCTGTATTTCACAAAATCAACAACATTACCCATTGATCCATTTACCAGACCTCTTTCAACATGTAAATTCCTTCTTAAAATTATACGGCAGTTCAAGCACACATTCAGAGTCTTTTCAAAACCTGCAGTTTTAGATATACTCTTCTCTAATGAATCCAATTTTGTTTTCAGATTCTCAGACAAAATAATTGTTGATCCCATATGCTCTACTCTATCAATAGCTTCCAGTTTCACAATCTCTTGCTTTTCTAAATGCAACATTTTGTTGTTAAATTTGGCACATTCTGCAAGAGTTGGCATCAAACATATTCCAGATTTCTTCTCAGTAATTTTCTGAAAAATATTCTCAGGCACAACATCTTGTTCTGGATATAAATTTGACAGTAATCGTGCATGTAAAGCTTCTTTCCCATGCTCGGTCACTTTTCCAATTCTAACATCTTGTAGAATAGTCTTGTAAACTTCATCCTTCGCCTGACGCATATTTTCATGCAGTTCAGCATAATTGAAGTTTAACCATATATTGACGTTGCCAATGCTGCCTAGGCACTTCCTGGTATCTTCATGCGTGAGCATTTTGAACACAGGTTGCCCTTTCACTGGTGTCAGCTGCAAAAGATCTCCGAAAACAATGATGTGTTTGCCACCAAATAACACATCATACTCTGTTTTGAGAACTTCTTGCATCCTCAAATGCACAAAAGCAAGCATGACATTGGAAACCATGCTTACTTCGTCAATGATAAGAAGTTTCATTTTCCTCAAGATTCTTGAAACTTCAAAACAAGCATCTCCAGATAGCTTGTGATATTGTAATTTGTTGTAATGCTCCACTGGCAGCATCAGTAAACGATGTAAAGTAATCCCTTTAATATTATGTGCTGCCAGTCCAGTTGGAGCAGTGACAACACAAGACAGCGATGACTCTGTCCTTTCCTGCAAATAGCATGAAATTGCTTTAATGAGGAAACTTTTTCCAGTTCCCGCTTCTCCACTCACGTACAGTCGGACAGGCTTCAACGACGTACATGAGCACTCTTTCTTATCATGACTTAATCCATGATCAATTTGCATGGTAACTTCGTCATATATTTTCCTCTGCTCAACGTTAAGTTGTCTTTCCAACTCTTCTAAGTTAACCGCATCCTCCTGAGCATGTGCCATGGCTCTTTCCACTTCATTCATAGCAGTGGCAGCTTCATTTTCAATAACAGGTCCTCCTAGTGGATCCTGACTCAATGAAGCAGAACTCTGACTGTCCTGAGAACTGTCTCTGGCAATCTCGGCTGCAATCGTTGCTTCCTGCTCAATTTCCGCATTCAACATTTCTACATATTTGGGAAAAGCAGGACATTCTATGGTCTCCTTGGCGGCATTGAAAGAGTCTTCGTAACAGAGGAAATCTCCAAGCAGTTCCTCTTCTGCACGCCAAGGCTTGAAAAGTTGCAAAAGTGCTAAATAGAAAAACTCCTTTTTTTCAGGAGATTCGCCACTCAATTTTCGATGGTTTACCAAGTGGCATTTTCTTTGCTTGACCAGACATCCCTCACTTCCTATTACAGCATACACTCCTTTCTCAGTATCTTCTTTGATGTTCCTCTTGAATATGTAATTTTGCAGAACCTCATACAGACAAACATTCTCGAGGTGACTGCTTCGATTTGGATAATATGTATCCAACATGTTTGTCTTCAAAATGTCGGTACTGTTTGGCTCCTTTTCCGCCAAATACTCAATTTCCCGCACAGGTTTGAGAACTCGATTACGCGTTGCAGCAAGACCAAGACTCGCCCAAACGATACTCCTGGACTTGGCATAGAGACTTGCTGAAGACAACCGGTCAGAACATTCGTACGCTCCGATTTCTCGATGCGACAACATCTTCAGACTGAAACTGTACAACTTCTTGCTGAGGCTCTTTTCATGGGAAATGTCCTCCCACATATCCTTCAATTCTGTCTTCTCTTTTTTGGTGATGTAAGACGTCACATACCGAGCCACAGCCATACAGTTATCAGCCACAAACTGTATATCCATGTTAGCATTCCACATGGACAAAATCACCGGGTTGTAGTCGTTGATGTACTTGGACTCTTCGTTCCTCTTCAAATTGTAAGTGTTTTTAGGTGATTTCTTCATGACATTGTGTCGCAGCGAAGACATCAAACTGTTTACTCTTCCTTTATAAATCACCGGTCGTGGAAAGCCGAAACGACATTTAGTGTAGAACTTGTCCTTGTTTCGGAATTTACGACGGCAGTACTTTCCACATCGATGGCTTTGGAAACGCAGAACTTTTTCTCTTAGGCTTTTCTTCTCCTTTGCATTTGGAACAGCACACGTAGAATACTGTTGGATGAAACTCATCACTGAGTCTTCTGGATCCGTTCCAAATTTAGGTGCATCCTTGATCCACAGCAACATATGTATATGAGGAGCACCTCTTGCTTGGTACTCCTTTCTCCAGAAGAAATCCAACACCTCTCCAAGAGGTGGATTCTTCTTATTCATGATGAAAGACATCATAGCTTCAAATCTATGATTGAAGTACCTACATACATTGACTGGATCCAAAGAGCACAGTTCTCCGGGTGTCTTGAATTCGATGTTATCTACGTTAGCATTTGCCTCTCGTAGAAATTCAAGTAAGTCTTCCCAGCCATACTCGGCACAGCTCAGAGTGAGGAACCATGTGGGAGTACCTAAGTTCCTCAGCATACATTTTAAATCACCATGACGACGGTACCAGTACTCATTAGTACCACGCTGACACGCCATGAGATTAATCAGGTGAGAATCCAAAATACTGTCTTGGACATTGACTTTATCCATAAAGTCACTTGCCGAGATGTTTTGCATGTGTATACCACTTTTCAAGATGTGGTTCACTGCATATGACAGTCCAGACAGATCGCTTTCAAACAGGAGATGAAACAAATAAGGAATGCATTGTCGAAACCTAGCATCTCCTGCATACAATCGCAAAGTCCGGTATTCAGAAGCAGGAATTTGATGAGGTCGCTCATCATATCTTCCTCCCTGACCTGTTGGAAAAAGCTGTGGGAAACACCGAGCTTCCAAACTTTCCTCCCAAACACTAATGGGACTCCCTTTGGCTTGTTTCATTTGAAACAACTCAATAGCATTCCCCATGACTTCCTTGGAATGCAAAGGATGAACACTATAATGTTCATATATTTCTTCACTAGTAGAGGGTTCTACTTTCTCAATTTGACCAGCACACAAATCGCTATCCTCTTCCTCACTTACTTCCTCTTCTGCAACATATACATTCTTATAGTATTTATTATTTTTTTTCAAATACAATGTTGCATTTTTAACTTTCCTAACATCTACTAAATCTTGCCATATTTTCTTATTCTTTGTCGGAACCCCATTAACTAAGATAACCAGAGGTTCCTCTTCCACTTTTTCTACTCCAATTGTGTTAATGTTTTTCTTCAAATCTAGAGGCAAATAAACAACTCTTCCCTTTAATCCTCTCTGTAAATCTGATGGAGGCAATTTCCCTGTCTTTGGCTCCATTCTTACAATAGCCTGAAAGGGATGGATACTTTGAATCAAAATAGATTCATAAGTATTTAAATCCTTCAATTCAGAAGGAATCTCAACCAATTCCAGATTATTATGAACTGCTCTAGCAGGCATCTGGTTTTGATTTAATTTGCAAGAACAATAAGTACACACACGTTGATCCAATCCCAAATCAAAACAATTTTCTACCATCAAGTATGTTGCAAAATCCTTCCATTCACTATTATTTTCCCTTTCACTTTTTGCATATAAATCCACTAACTTAGTCTGATTCTTATAATAAGTGCGTCGACAACACACACAAGTGAAATTCGGCCTCTCACTTGATTTCACCTCAAACGTCGCAATTTCCCTCTGGAAATTATCTGTACTGGAAACATGTACACTATCTTCCACAAGACCCTCTTCTTCTTGGTCAATTTCAACATTCTCCTCTTTACTTCCAAAGTAACAAAACTCAATTTCTTCACATATATTCTTCACATCTATTTCAGAACCATGCAAAAGAGCAGCGCATAATTGTTTAAGCATAATTGCTGGACTCTTAGCATAATACAACATTCTAACTAATTTCCTCACTTTGTTATGATGCACTGCTAGCATCCTGAAATGATGAAAAACACTCTGGCATACTCTCCTGGAAAGACAAGCCAGTGAATGTCCATGCAAACCTGTCACTTCTCTTACTCTGCAAGGATCTAATTCTTGCAACAACATCATTTTCTGCTTCAAACTTTTCTTATTAAATGACCGTACAAAATCACAAAGCAAATTGATGGAATCCTGTCGCACACTGCAAATACTACTACACTTCCAGGTGTACACAGGACCCTTAGCACGTCTTCCTAAAACCTCATTACCTAACACCTCTTCTGCCTCTGTTGTCACAAGTTTTTCTTTTTCAACTGGACAACCATCTTTCACTTCATAAGCACGACCACTGGTGTCAACTGCATGCACCAAATCATTATCCTGGAAATAACTCTCCTCATTAAAAAATGCCTCACAGCTTGAACTATGCATCCATTCTCCAGAAAAAACTTCACAAAAATTACTACGATTAACTATTCTCTTCCATCTACTATTTCTTTTGAAATCAAAAATTGCCTTGTTTAGCTTCCTAATTCTATTGATTATCAAAATAAATAACTTACGTTTAATTTCAAATGCCTGATCAATAACTTTCTCAACTTTTTTTTTTGTCTTATAAAAAACTAGCTTATGTTGACCTTTCTTAATATTTTTTAACAAATTGCCAATTATCCTGTTCCGGAACATTCGTTTACGAATCTCCCTAAACTGTTGTTTCCTTCTACTATCATGCACATTTATCAGTTATCTCTTGCTCTAGCAGTAACATTTTTCATTGGCCTTTCTTTTCCATTTGATTTCCTTCTCGTTTTATGGACTGAAACATTTTCTGTAGTAATATTTTTTTTATTACACATATTTCTTATAAAGTGTTTTGTGCTCTTACCCGGTGCTTTCTTCGTGACTTGACAAATCTTTTTGTTAGAGGACTGCTGCGTATTATTTTTCACCTGCTGTCTTTGACGTTTTGCAGCCTTTCTCTGTCTTTCTATTGTAGGCATGGTGAAATCTTGAAATGATCTGCAGTTGAATCTGTGGAAAAATATAATAAATAATGTTATTAACCATTATTACCAAACAGTAAATCAGTAACAGTGATAAAAAACTTAACACACTACTTGACATTTTAATTAGAAGATTTTTTAGTCGTTGGCAAATTTACAATACAGAAATACCAGAAAAGAAATGACATTTATATTTATGTTACCTATGCTATTTTATATGTGAATCTGATCTAATTTTATGAGCATATTTTAATATTTTATTGAAGACACTACACATAACCTGCTTTTGAAGGTGTCTTTATTTTTAAATTAAACGGTTTCCTTTTTACTTTTTATTAATTATAAATTTTAAAAATAAATGTTTATATTTCCAAAGGCTCAAGCAGGTCAGCTTCCCATCCTATATCATATAATTCGGACAAATCTGCATCCTCATCACGCTCTTCTTCATCCTCAGGATTTAAATCATCCAATGGATCAACATCCACTGATGTTTCAATTACAAGTTCAATGATGAGGTCAAAATCAACTGATTGCAGATTGTCGCTCATGTTGAGGTTGTCTTTATCTTTAAAGAAAGATAACAACAATGAGATGTTGCAGAGTAAGAGACAAATCTCACAGATTATAATAGTAAAATTGTTTAACAAGAGTAACATTTTGCAGCTATTATTTAGCCATGTCCAGCGATGCTGAGCAGGTGAAGCCTATGTCTAATTTTTCACTGAACAGGACTCATCTGTTCTTAACCTTGGATAAGCCTCACCGACTCTGTGTCCCCTGCACATACTTAAATGTAAAGGGGCAGATTTATGTTAAATGGCACATCCCCAGGCATGCACCAGTTAACGTGCACCACTGCTCTGCCACCCATGGTGTGCCGCATTTACAATCAGATAGGAGAAACCTGTGTCAAAACCCTGCACCTGCTTGAAGCAGGCATAGGTCTTGACGCAACATTGTGGAGATGGTGCACCCCTGAGCCTTGCTGGAGCTGCATCGCACTTGCGATACAACTCCAGCAATGCGCCACCTTAACGGCACAGATGCGTCAAGCATCTGTGCCGTTTTTGCCCCATGCTGCGCCGCATTGTAAATGCAGCACACCATGGGTGGCGGAACAGCGGCGCAAGATGACTGGCACATCCCTGGTGATGCACCAGTCATCATAAATCTATCCCTAAGCTTCTTATCTTGTTAGATATGAACTGCCATATGTATCATCAAAATATTTTGCATTTCCTAAATAGCGAATTTTAAGGAATAAATAGCGATTCTTTACCATTCCTAATTTGCGATGAGCAAATTGCTAATTGCAAGTTACCCATTCATTTCCATGGGCTAGGAGGCTCATAGGAATGAAGGTTTAATTTGCGATTAGCAATTTGCTCATCACAAATTAGGAATTTTTCCAAGGGTGCAGGGGTGTCTCAAGAACACCCTGCTGCACCCCTGAAAAAGAAATTTGGGGGCATATGGCACACATACATGCCCTAAGGGCATGTGTTGGCGTCATATGGGACCTTTTGTTTTTTTAAAAAAAAGCTTTTTGAAAAGAATTCACAAATTACCACCAATTTACCACAATAGTTTCCAAATCCTTAATGTCATTTTTTACATATTTTTTGTTTGATACATTGCATTTAAGTAGTCACAAAATTTGCAAATCCTTCAGTGCAATTGCAAAATAAGGAATAGCAAATTTTGCTACTCCTTATTTTGCATCAAACTTGTTTGATACATACCATTTGTCTAATTAACATTCGCAAAGGCCAAAATTCGTAGAATTTTGATCTTTGCGAATGCTAATTAGCTTGATACATATGGCCCCAAGTGAGGCCTGTCTTACGACATGGTGCATCTTTTGCATCACTGCTGCATCGGTTTCATGTGGTACGTTTTTTTTACACCATGACATATCTGCCTAAATGCATCAATTTGTAATGTTGTCGCCTCATAGCAAATCTTTTGCACCACCGCTGCATCATAAAAGTGACGCACAGTGGCACAAAAGAGGCATAAACCTATCATAAATCTGTCCCTAGCATTTTAAATGATTAATCCAGGATGACGATAAAGTGTGGCCTATCCAGAGGTTTGTTTAAGGTGAGGCCTACTCAGGATTGCAGATTAAAGTTACGCTTGATGAAGAATACAGAGGAGATAATACATGTAAAGGCCTACCAATGAAGTAAGTAATGTGCACTTTATTGCGCCAGTCATCATAAATGTATCCCTAAGCTTCTTATCTTGTTACAGATCAACCACCATATCTACCATCAAACTATTTTGCATTTCCTAAATAGCAAATTTTAAGGAATAAATAGGAATTCTTTACTATTCCTAATTTGCAATGAGCAAATTGCTAATTGCAAATTACCCATTCATTTCCATGGGCTAGGAGGCTCATAGGAATGAAGGTTGCAATTTGCGATTAGCAATTAGCTCATCACAAAATAGGAATTTTTTCAAGCGTGCAGGGGTATCTCAAGAACACCCTGCTGCACCCCTGAAAAATAAATTTGGGGGCATATGGCACACCTACATGCCCTAAGGGCATGTATGGGCGTCATATGGGACCTTTTGTTTTTTGGAAAAAAATGCTTTTTGAAAAGAATTCGCAAATTACCACAAACTAGAAGTTGGTGGTAGTTTCCAAATCCTTAATATCATTTTTTACATATTTTTTGTTTGATACATTGCATTTAAGGAATCGCACATTTTGAATTAAGGACATTTTAAGTCATTTCCACATGTGCAGTGTTTTCAAATTATGATTTGAAAATCGTTTTTGGGGAAAAGTAATGGTTTGCAAATTTATGACAAGGACATAATGGTGTATGCTTCTCTATAAGGCATTTCAGTGTCTCTGATGTCATTTTTCCCATATTACATTATAAGACCTTTCCCCATGGAGCACATTCCTTGTAAATATGCTCCCACCTGTGCATGGCGAATTTAGATTTTGACTGTTTGAGTCACATAGCCATGTTAAAAGTGACCCAAAAAAATTGCAAACGTTTTAAAAAAACACATTCATGTGTCTTAAGGACATTTTAAGTCATTTCCCCATGGACAATGTTTTCTAAGTGGCGCAAAAGAGGCATACACCTATCATAAATCTGTCCCTAGCATTTTAAATGATTAAATCAAGATAACAACAAGATGTGGCCTATCCAGAGGTTTGTTTAAAGTGAGGCCTACTCAGGATTGCAGATTAAAGTTACGCTTGATGAAGAATAAAGAGGAGATAATACATGTAAAGCTCTACCAATGAAGTAAGTGATTTCTACTTCATTGCGCCAGTCATCATAAATGTATGCCTAAGCTTCTTATCTTGTTAGACATCAACCGCCATATGTATCATATAACTATATTGCATTTCCAAAAAAGCGAATTTTAAGGAATAAATAGCGATTCTTTACCATTCCAAATTTGCGATGAGAAAATTGCTAATTGCAAATTACCCATTCATTTCCATGGGCTAGGAGGCTCATATAAATGAAGGTGCAATTTGCGATTAACAATGTGCTCATCACAAATTAGGAATTTTTCCAAAGCTGCAGGGGTGTCTCAATAACACCCTGCTGCACCCCTGAAAAATAAATTTGGGGGCATATGGCGCACATAAATTTTAACAACATTCCTTTACCTCAAAAACGATTTTCAAATCATAATTTCAAAACACTACACATGGGAAAATTACTTAAAATGTCCTTAAGACACATAAAAGCGTTTTTTGATTGCCTTTCCTGCATGGTTGGGTCACTTTTAACATGGCTATGTAACACAAACATTCAAAATCTAAATTTTCCATTCACATGTGGGAGCATGTTTACAAGCAATTTGCGCCACAGAGAAAGGTCTTACACTAAAATGAGAAAAATAACATCAGGGACAGTCAATTGCCTTATAAAGAAGCATACACCATTATGTCCTTGTCATGAATTTAAAAACAATTCCTTTACCCCAAAAACGATTTTCAAATCATAATTTCAAAACACTGCACATGGGAAAATGACTTAAAATGTCATTAAGACACATGAAAGCGTTTTTTGATTGCCTTTCCAGCATGGTTGGGTCACTTTTAACATGGCTATGTAACACAAACATTTAAAATTTAAAATTACCATGCACAGGTGGGAGCATATTTACAAGCAATTTGCGCCACAGAGAAAAGTCTTACATTAAAATGGGAAAAATAACATCAGGGACAGTCAATTGCCTTATAAAGAAGCATACACCATTATGTCCTTGTCATAAATTTAAAAACAATTCCTTTACCTCAAAAACGATTTTCAATTCATAATTTCAAAACACTGCACATGGGAAAATTACTTAAAATGTCCTTAAGACACATAAAAGCGTTTTTTGATTGCCTTTCCTGCATGGTTGGGTCACTTTTAACATGGCTATGTAACACAAACATTCAAAATCTAAATTTTCCATGCACAGGTGGGAGCATATTTACAAGCAATTTGCGCCACATAATTCATAATTTTCTCCTTAAAGCACACTATTCTCTATCTAACTTAAAGAAATATTTTCTCACCTTAGCAAATACTTTGAGTTTGAAAACAGTCTCAGAAACACACCAATTTGTCTTCAGCAGAGCAAAAGGTATGCACTCCAGAGTCTGCAGCTATCAAAAGCACAGAAATGCTGTAATTCTTCACACATATTTCTCATGTCACCCAATCAAAACTCTTCCCTCACTTTTTTTCAAATGAAAACCCTTCCCCCCTCTGCCCTTTCTGTCTTTTCTGCATGGCAACCACCTCATTGGAAGACTTCTGGTGTTTGCAAGTTCACACAACTTTGTTGCAATTGAACTCTGAACTCTCAGTGCACCTGCATATCCAGTGCATTCTTTCATTTAATGATTTTTTATTGACCATTCAAAATACATCTTTCAAAGAACACATCCGTGCACCCTAACTTTCTGTTTTCAGCAATCAAAATCCACCAATCACTGTTACTGCTTCATGAACACAGAAACTCCACAGTTTTTTTCATTTTAAACTCTCATTTTTTCAACTGTCATTTCATTGCCACACTTCATCTGACTGCAGGAGAACCTTCTCTCACCATGTTTTCTGTCTGGATTGTTGGACATAGTTATATTCACTGGGCTCAAAGGTACGTTGAAAACAGGAAATTACCTAACCTCAATTTACAAGATGTGGAAATTAAGTGGTTTGGCCACAGAGGATTAAAATGTCACCAATTGATACCATTGGTGAAAACCTTTATGCATTTGCCCAAACCTGACCTGTTAATTGTGCACTGTGGAGGTAATGACTTGGGCACTTTGACTGGTGTAGGTCTGGAAATGCTTTTAAAGGACACCTTTGAGCAATTAATGGCACTTTTTCCTCAGACTGCCTTGGTATATTCAAATATATGCCAAAGACAGAAATGGAGGTGGTCAAACCAATTTTGTCCACAAATTGAGAAGTCGAGGAAGCATGTAAACAAATCTGTTTCAGCTTACATGAGAGACCATGGAATGGGCTCCCTGTACAACAATAACTTGCGATACTACATGCAAGATATCTACAGAGGAGATGGAGTTCACTTCTCAGATGAGGGCAACAGAGTTTTCACTCTGAATTTAAGAATGTGCATTGGTACCTACTTATAAGTACCTAAATGTACCATAAACCCAAAAGCTCTTCTCAGAGCTACCCTACATCTAATCACTCACAATTATTATTTTACTCTAACATTTTCACTAATTTTCAACAAAGTACGCTCCCCGGGGCGCTACCCGGTACGCGAACCGGGAGCTAACTTCGCGAAATTTAAAAAAAAAAAAAAATTGTTTCGCACATATGGGCCTCCTCAGCCACCCTCACAAAACCTAGGGGGTCAAGATAAGTCTACCGTGCCCCCTTCTACCCATTCTGAACATTATTTGCCCTCCATCTTGTATCTAAATTCGACCGAAACACAAAATGGTGGACTCCCGGAACGCTTAAGGTTCGCGAAGCGGGGCGCTCAACGGTTCGCGTACCGGGTCGCTCCCTGGGAAGCGCACCATCAAAAAAGGTGGGAAAGTAGTTCACAGAAAAGCCACTGGAGACAATTTCACCAAATATAGATTAGCTCATACTACATACCAATCCCTACCATTTTCACAAATTTGATTGGAATTCCATTTAGTCATTTAGCCTGTAGACCTCTCTAAATACCCTGAGGTAAATTACTTCACAAAACACATCTGAAGTGTTGGAATTGACAACCAATGAAAATGTTACTTTCATTTTCTATTTTTTTTACCTGACATTTCATTGGTTATATACCTGAATATATATAAAGGAAGAGAAGAAAACACAGCCATTTTGACTACTACTTCTTGCTGTACATTTCAATAGTATTTTCACTAATTCCTTCAACTTCTTTCTAAAGGTAAGTTTTTATTTTTAAAACTGAAGTATATTGTGCACTATAAGTTAATATGGTAAACTTTTTCTGATAGATATATACTATCCCTCTGTAGTAGTTATAGATTTAGAGAGACTTCTCTGTTATAGTTAAGGATGGAGTTAGGCTTCTCTTGTATAATTATGAATTTACTTACGTTAAATCACATACACATTTTTATATTCCTACTTCCACTCTGATACTATACACTGCCCAAAGATAAATTCACTGATAAAAAATGCCTATCTAAAATTATTCCCAACATTGCCCTATCTCTACTAATATATATTTTTTTAATTCAAATTTCAGGCAAAATGGAAGGCGAAAACCAAGTTTCTTTTGAAATGGACCTGCAAGACAGCAGCCAAGAATTGATTGATACAATTGATCAAATTGACATTGAATTTTTCGATGAAACTTGGGACAATGAACTACTGCAATGTGTACAAGCAGTAGATAACCTCCTTGCAAATGAGGACATTTTACACCCTCAGAGACTACAATGTATATTCCATGATAATTATGAAATTTCTGACAATGAAATGTTAGAAAGTTTAATAAATTATGAAACACAATCACATTAAAAAAAAATGCTTAAAAAATAAAGAAAATAAAAAATAATCAACAAAAACAACAATCAATTAACATACAGCATTTGAAAAGTCTATCATTCATTTTTCATTGCAGTACGCTGCCCAGAACGCTTCCCGGTTCGCGGACCGGTCGCTCCCCACGCAAAAAAAAATAATTTTTTTTTTGTTTTTTTTGCCCCGCGGGGCCCTTTTAAAACCTCCACATTAAACCTAGGGGGTCAGGGAGGATCTAGTATGCCCCCTTATGGTAATTTTCGCCTTTGTTTTGGCCTCCTCTTGTCTCTCAATCCTACCGAGAGACAAGATGGCGGCCGCTCCGGACTGTTTAGAATGTTGACAGACACCGGAGAGCCAATCAGCTTAGCTACGCGAAGTTCCGGTACGCTTAAGGTCCGCGGACCGGAGCGCTGCCCAGAGCGCGCTTACAGATATATATCTTTTTTTAAACGTTAATTTCTCAAAATCCACTGGAGCACATATATTGAGACCTAGAAAAGGCACATCGGGCTACCAGTCCCTACAATTTTGCCAAGTTTCGTGCAAATCCATTCAGCCGTTCGGGCTAAAAGTGAGGCCAACCGCCCTATGGAAAACTCAATGTTAAAAACACGTTTTGGGACCCCCCTTTTTTCTCGGCCCCCCCCTGGACGAACCCCCCCCAAATTTCCAGGGGCTGCTCAGAAACAAAATGTTCCATTTTCCAGAAAATTTCAGCCAATTCCGTCCACAAACGCCAAAGTTATTAGACATAGAATTTTCAAAAATCCCATAGGGAAAAAATCCTAACTATATATACCTACTGGCGACCGCCAGTAGGTAATATATGAACTTTGGACTTGTGTTGCTGGTGAGGGCACCTGTCAGCAAGCTGTCGATCTAATAAATGAGCTGATTTTCAATTCCATGTGGCTCCAGTCAATTTGGGCTCCTGCATTGGTGGTATATATATATATATATTCACTGAAAAAACCATAGGTTATAGACCATATATAGTTAGGAATTAGCATTTACAAAACCTTGAAAATTCACTGAAAAAACCATAGGTTATAGACCATATATAGTTAGGAATTAGCATTTAAAAAACCTTATTTTACTCACACAAAACCATTGAAATTCCATATATAGTTAGTTGCACTAACTATGTATCGCGCACCCGCAATCCACTGCTGATGATGTCACATATTACATCATTCATGACATGGTCAGTGACATCACTGATGACATCACTGATGACATCTCAAATGACATCACTGATGACATCTCATTTGACATCAATGACCACATCACTGATGATATCATTCATGTGACAATACAATGCATCTCCTCACATTTTAATATAACCTCTGTTACAACCAGTGTTAAATACAGAGTATAATTTTTGAAACCATTGACACACCAATACTAGTTACTACATACGCACTCACTGATTCCTACGTCTACACACACATTCACTCATTCATCCATACAATCATTCATACATACAATCACTCATCTTTACAACACTATCATATGCACTCATACACCTATACAGACACTCACACTCTGCCACTCATCCATGGAGTTACTCACACACCTAGTCAGTCCTGTAAAGAATCAATCACACTTCCATTTTCTTGTCTATACAGTTAAACATAGAGCACCTTACATTTTCAAACATATAGTAACACATACTTACTTTCTTATACAATCATTGATACAAGTACACATTGATCTGCACAGAGTCACACAACTCCCAGCCAGCCACACACACACTCAGTCTCCCATACAAATACTTGGACAATCAATCAATAACCCATATAGTTAATCATATAGCTACTGATCAACACATGCAGTAGTTTACAGAACAACAGACATAATGATGCACAAATTAAGACAGTTTAGTCACTAACCCATGCACTCAGTGAGACACATTTAATCACTCACTCATACATTCAGTCATGCACCTACTAAATCCTTCGTCCAGACAGTTATACATCTACTCATTCTTCAATATCTAAAACATATTTAAACTTTACAGAAACACACAGTCACTGGATGATGTCATCAGTGATGTCATCAGTGATGTCATTTGAGATGTCATCAGTGATGTCATCAGTGATGTCACTGACCATGTCATGAATGATGTAATATGTGACATCATCAGCAGTGGATTGCGGGTGCGCGATACATAGTTAGTGCAACTAACTATATATGGAATTTCAATGGTTTTGTGTGAGTAAAATAAGGTTTTTTAAATGCTAATTCCTAACTATATATGGTCTATAACCTATGGTTTTTTCAGTGAATTTTCAAGGTTTTGTAAATGCTAATTCCTAACTATATATGGTCTATAACCTATGGTTTTTTCAGTGAATTTCATTGGTTTTTTAATAGCTAATATCAAAACCTTTACAATGTATTATTCTTTAAAAAGAAAAATATTTTTTACATGTTTTTTATACAATTTTTTTTGTATTTTTTTTGTTTCGCTCCCAGTACGCGTACCGGTTAGCTTCCCGTTAGCTCAATCCGGAGGCGCGACCCGGTACGCGAACTGGTAAACGTTCCTTTTGCGCACCTCTCGCGTTACAAAACAACATGGTGACGCTTCGCGTCAGCATGACGTTTCGCGTTCTCGCGTAATACGTCATATTACGTGCTACGTTTGCGTACCCGGAAGCGCACCGGTACGCGAACCGGAAGCGATCCGCGGCGCGGCGCCGACCGCGTAATGTAAACATAGCAGGTCATGTGACTCGATAATAACACTTTTCATTGGTTCATTTCACTTTTGGTTTCCTAATGATGTAATACAAGGTCATGTGATCTAAAATGGACACTTGTCATTGGTTTAGAACTTTTGTTTTTCCCAAATGATGAAAACCCCTCCTTCTTTCATCACTCTGACTTTCATCTTGGTGAGAGAAAGACCCTTTATTGAGACTTTGTGATGGCTTCATTAGTAGCTTCAGCTGGTGCTAGCCCACCACCTCCACCAAATCCAAGAAAGAGAGGACCACCTGCAGAAGTAATTCTGCAAGAAGAGGAAGAACAGGAAGAGGAGGAAGAGCATGAGTTTTTGCCAGAGGAGCCCAGGAGGTACAATCGACAGGAGAATTATATCTGGCAATTCTACAGAATTCCTAAGGGGCAAAAGAAAGTGAATGCTCGTTACGTGTTTTGCCGCATATGCGGTGACAGATTGTCAAGGGGCACCGATAAAAAATATAGTTATGGGAATCATACTATGCATCGGCATATGAGTAGGTGGCACCCAAATAACTATAGTGCTGCCCAGCTACGTGACCAACAACAACATCCCCTCCAAATGGCAAGAAGATCGGTGGTTCCAGAGGTGTCGGGACCAGAGGCGAGGGAGGTGATTGCAAACATCCAAATGTTGTTTGGTCACGTAAAACAAGTGTGCGTGGAATGTGGCGCTTTCATCTGCTACAGAGAAAGTAGCATCACTTTGATTTTGCGAGCAATTCAAAATCATATTAATGTTTGCACAAAACGCACCAAAAAATAAATTCATTTTTTTTTTTTGCTCCTGTTGAGCCCTTTATAATGGATCGTTTTTGTTTCCCCCCCCCCCAAAAAAACCAAAAAATTTTTAAAAACGTTCAGAAAATACAAAAAAAGTAAAAAAATGTTCAAAAAATACTAAAAAAAATATAAAACAACAAAAACATAAAAAAAAAAGTTCTTTTCAGAACTAACTCCCCATTATAAAAAAATTAGTAGAAAATTTGGAACTCTGCCAACCTGTATTTCTCTTAGTTCGCTCCCGGAGCGCTACCCGGTACGCGTACCGGAAGCTAACCAAAAAAATATTTTTTAAAAAAGAACAGTAACTATAAGGGAAGGAAATACACAGTTATGTTAAAAGAAAGACAGCTCTAGGGAGTAAAATAAGGATACTGTTACCTACAATCCACTGTTGATGATTTCACATATTACATCATTCATGACATGGTCAGTAACATCAACAGCAGTGGATTGTAGGTAACAGTATCGTTAGTTTACTCCCTTTAGCTGTCTTTCTTTTAACATAACTGTCTATTTCCTTCCCTTATAGTTACTGTTCTTTTTTAAAAAACATTTTTTTGATCAGTCATAAACAGTGACATTAATAGAAACAGAGAGAGTGAACAAGAGTGAAGAACTATGGTCCTCCTGAGCCACCCTCAGAAAACCAAGGGGGTCAAGATACATCTACCGTGCCCCCTTCTACCTATTCTGAACATTATTTGCCCTCCATCTTGTATCTTGATTCGAACGAAACACAAAATGGTGGACTGCCATAACGCTGCTGGTTTGCGAACCGGGCAACTTCCCAGGAAGCGGTCCCCAAAAAAAAAAAGTTGGGAAAGTAATTCACAGACACTAAGAGTAATAGAGATGGAGTGAGTGAACAAGACTGAGGAACTATGAGAACAGAGGGACTGAGAAAAAGAGTGGAAGGAGTTGAGTAAATAGGTAATAGAGAAAGGAATGAGGAAAGTAGCAAAGGCAGGAAACTGAGGATTAAAGAAGTGAAGCAGTGGATCTAATAGTAGGTGAATGTGATAGAAATGTAACGAAAAGAGTACAACTATTTACCTTGTAATTGCTGTTAAATTAATCACATTTTATTTCTATACTTTCAATCTGTGAAAGAGAGAACCAACATTTAAAAAAAAATTAAAATATGTATTTAAAAATTACAAAAGACAAGGGAAAATATTGAAGGACAAATAGTTTTTCAACAACTTTGACACTGACAGAAGCTTCTGCTTCTCCAGGTCCTCTACACAATGCTAAAGATATACATTTTAAACTAACAGTATCTTGATGCAGATGAAGTGAGGACTATCTTAAAACATGGTGCATCTTTTGCATTGCTCTTGTTTCAGAAAAGTGTCGCTTCAGTATGCCAATAACATGTCTCCTATCCAGAGATTTGTTTGAGGTGAGGCCTACTCAGAGTTCAAGATGAGATTTACACTTGTTGAAGTGTACAGAGGAGATAATATCTGTGAAAGTCTACTAATGAAGTGAGTCATGTCCACTGCACTCTTCAACAAAGTAGAAACCTCCTATGTTTCCCTGGACAGACCTAAACTTGATCTGCACAATGTGATTCGTAATGATAGGAAACTCAAGTGATGTAATTGAAATATGTGCAATTTATTTTGCTCATTTCACAATCACATCACTTGTGTTTCCTTTGCTTAGGTATCTCATTGTGCAGATGTAGTCCAGCATATGAAAGATTACGTAGAAGTGCAGCACTGCATACAATAAATTTAACACTTACAGAAAACTCACCTTCTCCATGCCTCCTACACAGTTCTACATATACATCATAAATGCAAACAGTACAGAATTAATTATACATGTTAAATGGTTTATTTTTGCTGTTCTCAGAATGTATCAAAATTCACTAAAAACAGTGACTTGAAGGTATTCATCATGTAACAGCGGGGAAAAAAAAACACAATCAAAATGATTGTGTTTAAAAAACCCATACAACATCAGAAAATAAAATTCAGAACTCCTTAAAGTTAACTTACTTTCCATGACGTCCAAAGATGTCCTATAAACAGCTTACACTCTTTTGTGCTGTTATTACTTTCAGCCCGCCACTTTCTGAAAGAAAACCTCCATCGTTTTTAAAAACACGTTACATGCAATAAATGACTTCTTGCTCTCTACCACTATTTTCCACAAGGCCAAATCTAGTCAGAGATATTTATAACTCTTGGATTTCTTGTAAGCCAATCCCATCATTTGGCATTTCCGCAACTTTCAGAATTAAAATGTTGAAGATCATTTTCACAATCCTGGAATAATAATATCTTCCCCTTCTTGGTCAGTCATGTTCTACATTTCCTATGACACTGATACTGCTTAATATGAAGCAGACTTACACTACCTCTATGAGTACTACAATTATTTAATTCTCTACATCACTTTTAATCACAAAGCAATGTAAAACAGTAGACAGCATTGCAGACTTACATTCCCTCTACTCCATGTTTTGATTGGCTGCTTCAATTAGCTTATGAAAAGAAACAATTTTTCTGAACTCATTTAAAGTGCACATACATCTCCATAATGTCCAATCCTTTGATTAGAAGTTATGTCTCTGAACTACACTTATCCTCAAGGCCAAATTGTGTAGGAGCCATTAGAACTTCTTGAAATTCCACAGATCATATCCCGAGATTATTTTCCTAAAATTTTGGTTTTAAAAACACCAGGTAAGAGTTTTTAAGGTCATACGGCAATTTTTTTTTGAAAATTAAAACAGAATCATTGCAGAATGACCAGCCATTTCTAGACTTTAAATAAGCTGTGTAATGTCCTGATGATATTGAAGGGCCGTCATGATATATAATTGCTGTAGTTACAAAAGTCCTTCCTGATATTGACAACTGCGAAGCTACAAATTTTTTTATTAAAGTTGTCAATTTTGTTCCATCAGGCCTACATCGTTGGAACATTAAAATGACGTACTGGCCATATTTTCGTATAAATAATGTGGACATCATTTCAGATTTACATTGGCTACACTCCATGCTGTGATTAGCAGCTTTTACTAGCTTATTAAAGGAGACTGATTTACTGTCTGGCAAAGTTAAATATATAAATCTTTCTGAGTCTACACTAGTAGTACTTGATACCATACAGTTCTCGCAGTCATGCTGCCATTGATAAGAAAGCCCAAACAGCTGATCTACATCTACACCTTCAGCATGTAATACATCAAGCATATACATTAAAAACTCCTGACAATCTTGCTGAATATTTTGAGAGAATTGTGTTTGCCCTGAACATCTGTCTAACAGGTTTCGAATTTCAGACACACTTTCTATTTTTGTTCTATCTGTGCTACATTTCTCTAACACAGAATTCAACAAACTGCAAAATCTTTGATCAGAATTGACCACAATCTCTTCTTTTACATTTTTTAGAGAAAACAAAACATTCATTACTACATTAGCATAGCAGTTGACACCAGAACTGTTTTCAAACTGAAAACCAACAACATCTTCAACAGAATCCTCTTTGTTTCTGCTTGTAATTTTAGGTTCATTCACTTTTTGTCTTTTTGCTACAACCTCCCCAGTATTGTTCTCATTTCTTCGTTTCCGGCCTACCAGACGTTTCTCAAACAAAGGAAACTGAGGCAAATGTCGCGCATACTCTCTTCTTAACCTATTGTATTCCTTAACACAATCTAGATCTGCACAAATGTTTCTGACATCACACTCAATCAAGTACAATCCCGATAAAGTTCTAACTCGTGACAATGCCACATATGCCATACCCTCCTTGAACACAGAACTGCCAATATTCACCAATGCAGTGTCTACACTTAAACCTTGCGATTTATGAATTGTCACCGCATATGCCAAGCAAACAGGGAACTGCTTACGGCGAACATATAAGTCTTTTACAAGCAAAAATCTAGCAGAACAACGAGCAATTAGCTGTACTTCCTCAATGCCATCAAATTTAATTTTTAAAAATTCAATTCCATCTCTATTTCTGTATTTCACAAAATCAACAACATTACCCATTGATCCATTTACCAGACCTCTTTCAACATGTAAATTCCTTCTTAAAATTATACGGCAGTTCAAGCACACATTCAGAGTCTTTTCAAAACCTGCAGTTTTAGATATAGTCTTCTCTAATGAATCCAATTTTGATTTCAGATTCTCAGACAAAATAATTGTTGATCCCATATGCTGTACTCTATCAATAGCTTCCACTTTCACAATCTCTTGCTTTTCTAAATGCAACATTTTGTTGTTAAATTTGGCACATTCTGCAAGAGTTGGCATCAAACATATTCCAGATTTCTTATCAGTAATTTTCTGAAAAATATTCTCAGGCACAACATCTTGTTCTGGATATAAATTTGACAGTAATCGTGCATGTAAAGCTTCTTTTCCATGCTCGGTCACTTTTCCAATTCTAACATCTTGTAGAATAGTCTTGTAAACTTCATCCTTTGCCTGACGCATATT
Source organism: Lissotriton helveticus (assembly GCF_964261635.1). NCBI lineage: Eukaryota > Metazoa > Chordata > Amphibia > Caudata > Salamandridae > Lissotriton > Lissotriton helveticus. The sequence continues at coordinate 858,380,219 of NC_136059.1, forward strand.
TTCATGCAGTTCAGCATAATTGAAGTTTAACCATATATTGACGTTGCCAATGCTGCCTAGGCACTTCCTGGTATCTTCATGCGTGAGCATTTTGAACACAGGTTGCCCTTTCACTGGTGTCAGCTGCAGAAGATCTCCGAAAACAATGATGTGTTTGCCACCAAATAACACATCATACTCTGTTTTGAGAACTTCTTGCATCCTCAAATGCACAAAGGCAAGCATGACATTGGAAACCATGCTTACTTCGTCAATGATAAGAAGTTTCATTTTCCTCAAGATTCTTGAAACTTCAAAACAAGCATCTCCAGATAGCTTGTGATATTCTAATTTGTTGTCATGCTCCACTGGCAGCATCAGTAAACGATGTAAAGTAATCCCTTTAATATTATGTGCTGCCAGTCCAGTTGGAGCAGTGACAACACAAGACAGCGATGACTCTGTCCTTTCCTGCAAATAGCATGAAATTGCTTTAATGAGGAAACTTTTTCCAGTTCCCGCTTCTCCACTCACGTACAGTCGGACAGGCTTCAACGACGTACATGAGCACTCTTTCTTATCATGACTTAATCCATGATCAATTTGCATGGTAACTTCGTCATATATTTTCCTCTGCTCAACGTTGAGTTGCCTTTCCAACTCTTCTAAGTTAACCACATCCTCTTGAGCATGTGCCATGGCTCTTTCCACCTCATTCATAGCAGTGGCAGCTTCATTTTCAATAAGAGGTCCTCCTAGTGGATCCTGACTCAATGAAGCAGAACTCTGAGTGTCCTGAGAACTGTCTCTGGCAATCTCGGCTGCAATTGTTGCTTCCTGCTCAATTTCCGCATTCAACATTTCTACATATTTGGGAAAAGCAGGACATTCTATGGTCTCCTTGGCGGCATTGAAAGAGTCTTCATAACAGAGGAAATCTCCAAGCAGTTCCTCTTCTGCACGCCAAGGCTTGAAAAGTTGCAAAAGTGCTAAATAGAAAAACTCCTTTTTTTCAGGAGATTCGCCACTCAATTTTCGATGGTTTATCAAGTGGCATTTTCTTTGCTTCACCAGACATCCCTCACTTCCTATTACAGCATACACTCCTTTCTCAGTATCTTCTTTGATGTTCCTCTTGAACATGTAATTTTGCAGAACCTCATACAGACAAACATTCTCGAGGTGACTGCTTCGATTTGGATAATATGTATCCAACATGTTGGTCTTCAAAATGTCGGTACTGTTTGGCTCCTTTTCCGCCAAATACTCAATTTCCCGCACAGGTTTGAGAACTCGATTACGCGTTGCAGCAAGACCAAGACTCGCCCAAACGATACTCCTGGACTTGGCATAGAGACTTGCTGAAGACAACCGGTCAGAACATTCGTACGCTCCGATTTCTCGATGCGACAACATCTTCAGACTGAAACTGTACAACTTCTTGCTGAGGCTCTTTTCATGGGAAATGTCCTCCCACATATCCTTCAATTCTGTCTTCTCTTTTTTGGTGATGTAAGACGTCACATACCGAGCCACAGCCATACAGTTATCAGCCACAAACTGTATATCCATGTTAGCATTCCACATGGACAAAATCACCGGGTTGTAGTCGTTGATGTACTTGGACTCTTCGTTCCTCTTCAAATTGTAAGTGTTTTTAGGTGATTTCTTCATGACATTGTGTCGCAGCGAAGACATCAAACTGTTTACTCTTCCTTTAGAAATCACCGGTCGTGGATAGCCGAAACGACATTTAGTGTAGAACTTGTCCTTGTTTCGGAATTTACGACGGCAGTACTTTCCACATCGATGGCTTTGGAAACGCAGAACTTTTTCTCTTAGGCTTTTCTTCTCCTTTGCGTTTGGAACAGCACACGTAGAATACTGTTGGATGAAACTCATCACTGAGTCATCTGGATCCGTTCCAAATTTAGGTGCATCCTTGATCCACAGCAACATATGTATATGAGGAGCACCTCTTGCTTGGTACTCCTTTCTCCAGAAGAAATCCAACACCTCTCCAAGAGGTGGATTCTTCTTATTCATGATGAAAGACATCATAGCTTCAAATCTATGATTGAAGTACCTACATACATTGACTGGATCCAAAGAGCACAGTTCTCCGGGTGTCTTGAATTCGATGTTTTCTACGTTAGCATTTGCCTCTCGTAGAAATTCAAGTAAGTCTTCCCAGCCATACTCGGCACAGCTCAGAGTGAGGAACCATGTGGGAGTACCTAAGTTCCTCAGCATACATTTTAAATCACCATGACGACGGTACCAGTACTCATTAGTACCACGCTGACACGCCATGAGATTAATCAGGTGAGAATCCAAAATACTATCTTGGACATTCACTTTATCCATAAAATCACTTGCCGAGATGTTTTGCATGTGTATACCACTTTTCAAGATGTGGTTCACTGCATATGACAGTCCAGACAGATCGCTTTCAAACAGGAGATGAAACAAATATGGAATGCATTGTCGAAACCTAGCATCTCCTGCATACAATCGCAAAGTCCGGTATTCAGAAGCAGGAATTTGATGAGGTCGCTCATCATATCTTCCTCCCTGACCTGTTGGAAAAAGCTGTGGGAAACACCGAGCTTCCAAACTTTGCTCCCAAACACTAATGGGACTCCCTTTGGCTTGTTTCATTTGAAACAACTCAATAGCATTCCCCATGACTTCCTTTGAATGCAAAGGATGAACACTATAATGTTCATATATTTCCTCACTAGTAGAGAGTTCTACTTTCTCAATTTGACCAGCACACAAATCGCTATCCTCTTCCTCACTTACTTCCTCTTCTTCAACATATACATTCTTATAGTATTTATTATTTTTTTTCAAATACAATGTTGCCTTTTTAACTTTCCTAACATCTACTAAATCTTGCCATATTTTCTTATTCTTTGTCGGAACCCCATTAACTAAGATAACCAGAGGTTCCTCTTCCACTTTTTCTACTCCAATTGTGTTAATGTTTTTCTTCAAATCTAGAGGCAAATAAACAACTCTTCCCTTTAATCCTCTCTGTAAATCTGATGGAGGCAATTTCCCTGTCTTTGGCTCCATTCTTACAATAGCCTGAAAGGGATGGATACTTTGAATCAAAATAGATTCATAAGTATTTAAGTCCTTCAATTCAGAAGGAATCTCAACCAATTCCAGATTATTATGAACTGCTCTAGCAGGCATCTGGTTTTGTTTTAATTTGTTACAACAATAAGTACACACACGTTGATCCAATCCCAAATCAAAACAATTTTCTACCATCAAGTATGTTGCAAAATCCTTCCATTCACTATTATTTTCCCTTTCACTTTTTGCATATAAATCCACTAACTTAGTCTGATTCTTATAATAAGTGCGTCGACAACACACACAACTGAAATTAGGCCTCTCACTTGATTTCATGTCAAACGTCGCAATTTCCCTCTGGAAATTATCTGTACTGGAAACATGTACAGTATCTTCCAAATGACCCTCTATTTCTTGCTCAATTTCAACATTCTCCTCTTTACTTCCAAAGTAACAAAACTCAATTTCTTCACATATATTCCTCACATCTATTTCAGAACCATGCAGAAGAGCAGCACATAATTGTTTCAGCATAATTGCTGGACTCTTAGCATAATACAACAGTCTAACTAACTTCCTCACTTTGTTATGATGCACTGCTAGCATCCTGAAATGATGAAAAACACTCTGGCATACTCTCCTGGAAAGACAAGCCAGTGAATGACCATGCAAACCTGTCACTTCTCTCACTCTGCAAGGATCTAATTCTTGCAACAACCTCATTTTCTGCTTCAAACTTTTCTTGTTAAATGACCGTACAAAATCACAAAGCAAATTGATAGAATCCTGTCGCACACTGCAAATACTACTACACTTCCAGGTGTACACAGGACCCTTAGCACGTCTTCCTAAAACCTCATTACCTAACAACTCTTCTGCCTCTGTTGTCACAAGTTTTTCTTTTTCAACTGGACAACCATCTTTCACTTCATAAGCACGACCACTGATGTCAACTGCATGCACCAAATCATTATCCTGGAAATAACTCTCTTCATTAAAAAATGCCTCACAGCTTGAACTATGTATCCATTCTCCAGAAAAAACTTCACAAAAATTACTACGATTAACTATTCTCTTCCATCTACTATTTCTTTTGAAATCAAAAATTGCCTTGTTTAGCTTCCTAATTCTATTGATTATCAAAATAAATAACTTACGTTTAATTTCAAAAGCCTGATCAATAACTTTCTCAACTTTTTTTTTTCTCCTATAAAAAACTAATTTCTGTTGACCTTTCTTAATATTTTTTAACAAATTGCCAATTATCCTGTTACGGAACATTCGTTTACGAATCTCCGTAAACTGTTGTTTCCTTCTACTATCATGCACAGATTTATCTCTTGCTCTAGCAGTAACATTTTCATTTGTCCTTTTCTTTCCATTTGATTTACTTGTGTTGTTATGGATTGAAACATTTTCTGTACTAATATTTTTTTTATTTGAAATATTTTTTATGAAATATTTAGAGCTCTTACCCGGTGCTTTCTTCATCGCTTGAGAAATCTTTTTGTTAGAGGACTGCTGCATTTTTTTTTTCTCCTGCTGTCTTTGACGTTTTGCAGCCTTCATCTCTCTTATTTTTGTAGGCATAGTTGAATCTGAGGAAAAATATAATAAAAATGTTAATAAAAAAATATTATCAAACAGTAAATCAGTAATAGTGATCAAAAACATAACACACTACTTGACATTTTAAATAGAAGATTTTTTAGTCCTTGCAAATTTACAATACAGAAGTAGCAGAAAAGAAATGAGATTTATATTTATGTTACCTATGCTATTTTATATGTGAATCTGATCTAATTTTATGAGCATATTTTAATATTTTATTGAAGACACTACACATAACCTGTTTTTGAAGGTGTCTTTATTTTTAAATTAAACGGTTTACCTTTTTACTTTTTATTCATTATAAATTTTAAAAATAAATGTTTATAATTCCAAAGGCTCAAGCAGGTCATCTTCCCATCCTATATCATATAATTCGGACAAATCTGCATCCTCATCACGCTCTTCTTCATCCTCAGGATTTAAATCATCCAATGGATCAACATCCACTGATGTTTCAATTACAAGTTCAATGATGAGGTCAAAATCAACTGATTGCAGATTGTCGCTCATGTTGAGGTTGTCTTTATCTTTAAAGAAAGACAACAACAATGAGATGTTGCAGAGTAAGAGACAAATCTCACAGATTATAATAGTAAAATTATTTAACAAGAGTAACATTTTGCAGCTATTATTTAGCCATGTCCAGCGATGCTGAGCAGGTGAAGCCTATGTCTAATTTTTCACTGGACAGGACTCATCTGTTCTTAACCTTGGATAAGCCTCAACGACTCTGTGTCCCCTGCACATACTCAAATGTTAAAGTGCAGATTTATATTAAATGGCACATCCCCAGGCATGCACCAGTTAATGTGCACCACTGCTTTACCACCCATGGTGTGCCGCATTTACAATCAGATAGGAGAAAGCTGCTTCAAAACCCTGCACCTGCTTGAAGCTGGCATAGGTCTTGACGCAGCATTGTATAGATGGGGCACCCCTGATCCTTGCTGGAGCTGCATCGCACTTACGATACAACTCCAGCAATGCGCCACCTTTACAGCACAGATGCGTCACACATCTGTGCCTTTTTTGCCCCATGCTGCGCCGCATTGTAAATGCAGCACACCATGGGTGGCGGAACAGTGGCGCAGGATGACTGTCACATCCCTGGGGATGCGCCACTCATCATAAATCTATCCCTAAGCTTCTTATCTTGTTACAGATGAACTGCCATATGTATCATCAAAATATTTTACATATTATAAATAGCAAATTTTAAGGAATAAATAGCGATTCTTTACTATTCCTAATTTGCAATGAGCAAATTGCTAATTGCAAATTACCCATTCATTTCCATAGGCTAGGAGGCTCATAGGAATTAATGTTGCAAGTTGTGATTAGCAATTAGCTCATCACAAAATAGGATTTTTTTCAAGCGTGCAGGGGTATCTCAAGAACAACCTGCTGCACCCCTGAAAAAGAAATTTGGGAGCACATGGCACACCTACATGCCCTAATGGCATGTATGGGCGTCATATGGGACCTTTTTTTTTTTTTAAAAAAAATTCTTTTTGAAAAGAATTCGCAAATTACCACAAACTACAAGTTGGTGGTAGTTTCCAAATCCTTAATATCATTTTTTACATATTTTTTTTTTATACATTGCATTTAAGGAATCACAATTTTTGAATTATTGACATTTTAAGTAATTTCCACATGTGCACTGTTTTCTAAATATAATTTGAAAATCGTTTTTGGGGAAAAGTAATGGTTTGCAAATTTATGACAAGGACATAATGGTGTATGCTTCTCTATAAGGCATTTCAGTATCTCTAATGTCATTTTTCCCATATTACATTATAAGACCTTTCCCCATGAAGCACATTCCTTGTAAATATGCTCCCACCAGTGCATTGCAAATTTAGATTTTGACTGTTTCAGACACATAGCCATGTTGAAAGTGACCCAAAAAAATTGCAAACGTTTAAAAAAAACACATTCATGTGTCTTAATGACATTTTAATTCATTTCCCCATGGACAATGTTTTCTAAGTGGCACAAAAGAGGTATACACCTATCATAAATCTGTCCCTAGAATTATAAATGATTAAATCAGGATGACAATAAGATGTGGCCTATCCAGAGGTTTGTTTAAGGTGAGGCCTACTCAGGATTGCAGATTAAAGTTATGCTTGATGAAGAATACAGAGGAGATAATTTATTGTAAAGGCCTACCAATGAAGTAAGTGATTTCTACTTCATTGCACCAGTCATCATAAATGTATCCATAAGCTTCTTATCTTGTTAGACATCAACCGCCATATGTATCATATAACTATTTTGCATTTCCAAAAAAGCGAATTTTAAGGAATAAATAGCGATTCTTTACCATTCCAAATTTGCGATGAGAAAATTGCTAATTGCAAATTACCCATTCATTTCCATGGGCTAGGAGGCTCATATAAATGAAGGTGCAATTTGCGATTAACAATTTGCTCATCACAAATTAGGAATTTATTCCAAAAGTGCAGGGGTGTCTCAAGAGCACCCTGCTGCAACCCTGAGAAAGAAATTTGGGGGCATATGGCGAACATAAATTTTAACAACATTCCTTTACCTCAAAAACGATTTTCAAATCATAACTTCAAAACACTACACATGGGAAAATTACTTAAATTGTCCTTAAGACACATAAAAGCGTATTTTGATTGGCTTTCCTGCATGGTAGGGTCACTTTAAACATGGCTATGTAACATAAACATTCAAAATCAAAATTTTCAATGTACAGGTGGGAGCATATTTACAAGCAATTTGCGCCACAAAGAAAGGTCTGACATTAAAATGGGAAAAATAACATCAGGGACAGTCAATTGCCTTATAAAGAACCATACACCATTATGTCCTTCTCTTGAATTTAAAAACAATTCCTTTTTCCCAAAAACGATTTTCAGATCATAATTTCAAAAAACTGCACATGAGAAAATGACTTAAAATGTCATTGAAACACATGAAAGCGTTTTTTTATTGGCTTTCCTGCATGGTTGGTTCACTTTTATCATGGCTATGTAACACAAACATTGATAATTAAAATTTTCATGCACATGTAAGAGCATATTTACAAGCAATTTGCGCCACAGAGAAAGGTCTTACACTAAAATGAGAAAAATAACATCAAGGACAGTCAATTGCCTTATAAATAACCATACACCATTATTTCCTTGTCATGATTTTAAAAACAATTCCTTTTCCACAAAAACGATTTTCAAATCATAATTTCTAAACACTGCACATCAGAAAATGACTTAAAATGTCATTAAAATACATGAAATCATTTTTTGATTGACTTTCCAGCATGGTTGAGTCACTTTTAACATGGCTATATAACAGAAACATTCAAAATCAAAAATTTCCATGCACATGTGAGAGCATATTTACTAGCAAATTGCGCCACATAAATCATAATTTTCTCCTTAAAGCACACTATTCTCTATCTAAAGTAAAGAAATATTTTCTCACCTTAGCAAATACTTTGAGTTTGAAAACAGTCTCAGAAACACACCAATTTGTCTTCAGCAGAGCAAAAGGTATGCACTCCAGAGTCTGCAGCTATCAAAAGCACAGAAATGGTGTAATTCTTCACACATATTTCTCATGTCACCCAATCAAAACTCTTCCCTCACTTTTTTTCAAATGAAAACCCTTCCCCCTCTGCCCTTTCTGCCTATTTTCCATAGCAACCACCTCTTGGAGAAACTCTGGTGTTTGCAAATTCACACAACAATGTTGCAATTGAACTCTGAACTCTCAGTGCACCTGCATATCCAGTGCTTTCTTTCATTTAATGATTTTTTATTGACCACTCAAAATACATCTTTCAAAGAACACATCTCTACACCCTAACTTTCTGTTTTCATCAATCAAAATCCACCAATCACTGTTACTACTTCATGAACACAGAAACTCCACAGTTTTTTTCATTTCAAACTCACATTTTTTCAACTGCCATTTCATTGCCACACTTCATCTGACTGCAGGAGAACCTTCTCTCACCATGTTTTCTGTCTGGATTGTTGGTCATAGTTATATTCACTGGGCTCAAAGGTACGTTGAAAGCAGAAATTTACCTAACCTCAATTTACAAGATGTGGAAATTAAGTGGTTTGGCCAGAGAGGATTAAAATGTCACCAATTGATACCATTGGTGAAAACCTTTATGCATTTGCCAAAACCTGACCTGTTAATTGTGCACTGTGGAGGTAATGACTTGGGCACTTTGACTGGTGTAGGTCTGGAAATGCTTTTAAAGGACACCTTTGAGCAATTAATGGCACTTTTTCCTCAGACTGCCTTGGTATATTCAAATATATGCCAAAGACAGAAATGGAGGTGGTCAAACCAATTTTGTCCACAAATTGAGAAGTCGAGGAAGCATGTAAACAAATCTGTTTCAGCTTACATGAGAGACCATGGAATGGGCTCCCTGTACAACAATAACTTGCGTTACTACATGCAAGATATCTACAGAGGAGATGGAGTTCACTTCTCAGATGAGGGCAACAGAGTTTTCACTCTGAATTTAAGAATGTGCATTGGTACCTACTTATAAGTACCTAAATGTACCATAAACCCAAAAGCTCTTCTCAGAGCTACCCTACATCTAATCACTCACAATTATTTTTTTACTCTAACTATTTTCACTAATTTTCAACAAAATACGCTCCCTGGTGCGCTACCCGGTACGCGTACCGGGAGCTAACCTCGCGAAATTTTTAAAAAAAATGGTTTTTTTTCCGCACATATGGGCCTCCTCAGCCACCCTCACAAAACCTAGGGGGTCAAGATAAGTCTACCGTGCCCCCTTCTACCCATTCTGAACAATATTTGCCCTCCATCTTGTATCATAATTCGACCGAAACACAAAATGGTGGACTCCCGGAACGCTTAAGGTCCGCGAACCGAGGCGCTCAACGGTTCGCGTACCGGGTCGCTTCCTGGGAAGCACACCATCAAAAAAGGTGGGAAAGTAGTTCACAGAAAAGCCACTGGAGACAATTTCACCAAATATAGAATAGCTCATACTACATACCAATCCCTACCATTTTCACAAATTTGATTGGAATTCCATTTAGCCATTTAGCCTGTAGTCCTCTCTAAATACCGTGAGGTAAATTACTTCACAAAACACATCTGAAGTGTTGGAATTGACAACCAATTAAAATGTTACTTTCATTTTCTACTTTTTTTACATGATATTTGATTGGTTATGTACCCGAATATATATAAAGGAAGAGAAGGAAACACAGCCATTTTGACTACTACTTCCTGGTGTACATTTCATTTGGATTTTCATTAATAACTTCAACTTCTTTTTAAAGGTAAGTTGTTATTTTTAAAACTGAAGTATATTGTGCACTTTAAGTTAATATGGCAAACTTTTTCTGTTAGTTATATACTATCCCTCTGTAGTACTTATAAATTTAGATACACTTTTTTATATTCCTACTTCCACTCTGATACTATACACTGCCCAAAGATAAATTCTCTGATAAAAACTGCCTATCTAAAATTAATCCCAACAGTGCCCTACCTCTACTAATATATATTTTTTTTATGCAAATTTCAGGAAAAATGGAAAGTGAACAAAACATTTCATTTGAAATTGTCCTTCCAGAGTCCAACACAGAAATCATTGATCCAAATGAGATTGAATTTATGGATGAAACATGGGACCAAGAACTACTGCAATGTGTGCAAGCAGTAGATAACCTCCTTGCAAATGAGGACATTTTACAACCTCAGAGACTACAATCTATATTCCATGATTATGAAATTTCTGACAATGAAATGTTAGAAAGTTTAATAAATTATGAAACACAATAAAAAAAGTTTAAAAAAAAAAAAAAATAATCAACAAAACCAACAATCAATTAACATACAGCATTTGAAAAGTCTATCATTCATTTTTTATTGTGATACGCTCCCCAGTACGCTTCCCGGTTCGCGTACCGGGCGCTAACCACGAAAAAAAACAAAAAAAAATTTTTTTTTTTTTTGCTTAGCGGGGCCCCTTTAAAGCCTCCACATCAAACCTAGGGGGTCAGGGAGTATCTACTATGCCCCCTTAAGGTCATTTGCCCCTTCGCTTTTGACCTCCTCTTGTCTCTCGATCCTACCGAGAGACAAGATGGCGGCCGCTCCGGACTGTTTAGAATGTTGACAGACACCGGAGAGCCAATCAACTTCGCTACGCGAAGTTCCGTTACGCGTCAAGTACGCGTACCGGGGCGCTGCCTGGTCCGCGCTTACAGATATATATCTTTTTTTGAACGTTAATTTCTCAAAATCCACTGAAGCACATATATTGAGACCTAGAAAAGGCACATCGGGCTACCAGTCCCTACAATTTTGCCAAGTTTCGTGCAAATCCATTCAGCCGTTCGGGCTAAAAGTGAGGCTAACCGCCCTATGGAAAACTCAATGTTAAAAACACGTTTTGGGACCCCCCTTTTTTCTCGGCCCCCCCTGGACCAACTCCCCCCAAATTTCCAGTGGCTGCTCAGAAACAAAATGTTCCATTTTCCAGAAAATTTCAGCCAATTCCGTCCACAAACGCCAAAGTTATTAGACATAGAATTTTCAAAAAACCCATAGAGAAAAAATCCTAACTATATATACCTACTGGCGACCGCCAGTAGGTAATATATATATATATATATATATATATATATATATATATATATATATATGTATGTATATATATATGTATGTATATGTATGTATATATATATACATAAAAGTTGTTGTCTGTATTTTAAGATGCTCGTGCCCAAAAATGTATGTTGGAAGTACTATCCCCATGGTTCTCATCCGCATATTACAACATCTAAGGGCAATCAAAAACAATTACAAGAATTATGTGGTAGCTCGTCACATTAATGAGAAACATAAGGGTAACATGAATGATCTTATGTATTTTGTGATAGATCAGGTTCCCAAAAGTTTGAGGGGTGGCGATAGAGAACAAAAACTCCGTAAATTGGAATCTAAATACATTCTTTTGTTTAATACAAAAACTCAGAATGGACTGAATGTAGAAGAGGATTTGCATGTACATTTGGTTTAAATTAAACATAGATTTCGAGAGTTAATTCCATTTTCATCTGATTTTAATTAGAAAATGTAGATTTTAAGTTTAATTTTAGAGGAATTGAGAAGGTCCCAAATAATTAAGCAGCATGCTAAATTAGATCAATGCTAAGTAGTCTGAAGAAATTGGAGGATGTATATGTCAAATTTTTAGTAAGTACTGAGTCCATAATTTTAAAATGGAGAGATAATAATGTATGCATTAGCACTTTATTTATTTCTGCTAATTTGCACTTGAAATTTTATGTACTGTAAAATCTTTTGCAATTTTGCACATATAATCTTAAGTACTGTATTGCACTTGCACTTTATTAGATGCTAAGATACAATTTTCATAGAAATTGATATATTCTAATCAATTGTGGATACAATACTATAATGCAAATATTTCTAATCTATTGGCAGAGTTAAAGATGAAAATTGACTCAAATTGGGGGCACTTGCCCACTATTCTGCTTGGAAATGGACACTGTGACTAATAAAAAAATTTGGATTGGATCTGCCAAAGGAGAACATAATATGAAGGCCATTGGAAATCTGTATGCTACATCCTCTTTAATCTTTTTCTTTCTGATCTCACGAGCGCGATCGAATCAGCAGATAGCCACCCCCCATCTTTGGCAAATATCCCAATACACTATCTACAATATGCCGACGACATTGTACTGTTGAGCAAAACACCAATCGGCCTACAAAGAGCTATCAACAAATTAACATCGTACCTAGAACGGGAAAGCCTGGAACTAAACAAAGAAAAAAACAAAGTGGTCCGTCTAGTAGACCCGAAAAAGTTAAAGTACAAAAGGATGGCCCAAGAGACAACAGTGAAAAAACAAGAGTATTATAAGTACTTGGGAATAATAATATCGAAAGGTGCAAACTACAAGGACCACAAAGCAGCATTAAAAGCAAAAGCACAATCTTTATTTTTTTGCACACCGATCCCTAAAAGAAAAACACACATTCACTGGATGATGTCATCAGTGATGTCATCAGGGGTGTCATTTGAGATTTCATCAGTGATGTCATGAGTGTCATAACGTGTGTGAAACCTATGGTTTTTTCAATGAATATATATATATATATGTGTGTGTGTGTGTGTGTGTGTATATATACATATCTATATATATCCTCCAACTACGGTTTACTTTCGTTCAGCTTACGTGGCACTCATTCAGGTGCTAGACCTCTGTGGTTGAACCAAAACCACTTAATATTTCCTTCAAATCCTTTTCAGCAAAGAGCAACGGGTCGCACTCTCCCAGAGATTTTGCAATTTTTTATTTTCTCGTTTTCATTATAGTTTCATCAGGTTTGCAGGTAAACAAAACCAACGAGTTTCGGTATAGCAAAATACCTTGATCACAGTCACGTTGGTATGGTGCCAACCACTCCGATTTAAGTGGAGGTGAAATGGAAACCGTGATGGAAGGTGCAAAACAAACTTTTTTAGGAGACATGCACCTCGTCTTGCAGCAGAGACAGTGGGAACCATATCTGATGACACAACAACAACAAAGAGGAAGGGGAAGGGGAGGCCAATGGCCCCCAAGAAACAGAAATGAAGAGGAAAAAGGTGCAAGTGGGTCATCCAAAAAAATAGATATCATATCGAGGAGTATGAAGCAAAGAAAGTACCGCCAATAGATGAACTACAAGTAGTAAATCTATTGAAACGAAAAATAACTGAGGCAGAAAAATCATTACTAATACGAGGAATACATTTTTGTTGCACACAAAAAATGGATCTGGCTCAAACTAGTATTGACTTATATCTTTATATCAGGAAAATAAAACTTGTTAATTTTTTTCTGGAGATTTAGAAGAAAGGAAAACCAGCGGCAATAACGGGTCAACCAGTTTCAACTTTGTCAGCAAAGGAGTCAGAAGACTTTCTAACCTTGCTAAATCTGAGTGCACAAGAAGGAGAGGACATTTCCCTACAAGCAGCATGCTCTCAATTGGGGACAGGATTGAGTGAAAAGCGTTCAAAATCAAAATTCTACCCACAATTGGTACCTGGGAACAAGGGAACAAAGTCGATCTGTTCCAGGAGGCAATTATTCAGGACTTGCACAAACTAAAAAAATCTAAATATTAGGATAATTTGACAAAAAATAGAAAGAGAAGCTTTGGAATATCCCTCACAGGACAATCAAATAGAAATAAAAATAGCGGATAAAGGTGTGAACGTAGTGGTATGGGATGGAGCGGCATACACCATGGAGGCACACCGTCAATTGAGAGATACAACATAATATGAAAGACTAAAAAGCAATCCCATAATGGCAATAAAAAGGAAAATTGATGATAAAATCATGGACTGCAAACCTTATTGACAAAGAGGAGCATACATATTTGACTGTGGAGCATCCTGTTATGTCCATGATTTTTTTCCTCCCGCAACTGCACAAGGACCCCAGGAAACCACCAGGGAGGCCAATCCTATCAGCAAAGGGCTCTTTGTTGGAACCTATGGCTAACTATATTGACCATTTCTTAATACCAGCGCTTAGAGACCGTTGGTGATAACGTGCTATATAAATGCAAATTACAATTACAATTACAATATGTAGCGGGACTCGGTTCATACATAAAGGATACAAGTGATCTGCTCAGAATTCTGCAAAATACACCATGGCAAGAGACATACCATCTCATCACCATGGATGTGATAGCTCTTTATACGACCATAGACACCATCTTGGGATTAAAAGCTTGCAACATCTTCCTGCAGGAAAGGAATATCCACTACAGTGACCACAACACAATGCTAATGGAAATTATATCACTGTGCTTATCAAAAATCATCTTCCTATTTGGTGAAGAAATATATCGCCAGAACAATGGAACGGCGATGAGATTCTCCTTTAGTCTCAGTTACGCCTGCTTAGTAATGGGATGGTGGGAAAAAGAAGTCGCATGGAATGCACAACAAGATACATTTGTGGAAAAAATAATTAGCTGGACACGATTTATAGATGACTTACTCATCATATGGGATAGAATGATAGTGGAATTCCAGGAATACTTTGAACGTCTGAATACCAGTATAACTAATCTAAAATTCACCTATGAAATCAGCAAGGAAAGGGTGATATTCTTGGACACTGAGATTTACATTAAAAATAATCAGATTCAGACCACACCCCACCGCAAAGTCACAGCAACAGATGCAACCTTACAAGCGACAAGTTTCCACCAAGCATCACTGATATCAAGTATACTATACGGGGAATTTCTTTGAATACGAAGAATCTGTAGTGAAAAGGAAGAGTGGCAAAAACACAGTGTGATTACAACTGAAAGATTCAAACGTAGAAATTACAATAAAAGCATTGTGACAAGATGTTAGAGCAGAGCTAACCAAAGATCCAGAGAAGAATGTCTCATCCCCAAAAGTAAGAAGATGAAATCAGAACAAGAGCCAATACGATTGATAATGTATTATTCACAAGAATCAAAACAAATACATAACATCCTAAAAAAGAACTGGAAGAATTTGCAGTTGGACAAAACAATAGGAAAAGTAATGGGGACACACCCAATCATTACCTATCATAGAGCCAGAAATTTAAAAGACAAGCTAGTACACAGCCACTTTAAAGGAAAAAAGAAAAATGATCTTTGGCTGAAAACAAAGGGCTTTGTTAAATGTCATCTCTTTAAGGTCTGTCAAATTGCAAAACCCACAACAGAATTGTTGATGGCAAACAATAAATTGTGAAAGATTAAGGAACTGATAACCTGCAAAAGTCAGTATGTTGTATATATGATAGAATGTCCCTGTCTACTGAAGTACTTAGGGAGCACTATCTGTGAGCTGAAGAAGAGGATACTGGAACAGGTGCGGGCCACAATCAACAAGGACAGGAATAATGCAGTGGCTAAACACATGGAGCAACATCACAATAGGCATTGGAAGCTCTTGAAATTTTATGGAATAGAGACTGTGCCAAAAAATGAATGTGGAATAAATAGGGAGAAAATCCTTCACCAAAAAGAGTCACGTCACCTTCTGAAAATGTGATCTCTGAAGCCACATGGGCTGAAAAAATCGGAGGAGTTATATACACATCTTTAACCCTATCAATTGCTCCTTAAGTATTACATGAAAGAAAACAATAAAAGATTAAATAAAGAAAAAATCGGATGAGGAAATTTGAAATCAGTCAAATTAATAGGCCCAAGGATTACTTAAAGCGGTAAAAGCCCACCAGAGGGCTGTAAGATGAAATGGTAAAGGAATCCCCACTGGAGGGACCTATATTTGATAAACACTAATGAGCTCCTTAATGGATACTTGGGTGCAGTTGAATTTGTTAAAAAAAGTTACAAAATGTTAAACAAGATAAAAAGAGAAAGGGCTGAAATCATGAAAATGTAATGTGCTTTGGATGAAATCAATTTTGTTGAAACAAATGAAATAAGATGTATTATAAGATGTATGATAAGAGGTAATGTATGGAGACTACATCTCCCATAAGGCTTATGGGCGCCTGGTTTGAGAGACAGGAGATGATAAAATCACTTTTCAAAATATATAAATTAGAGTGGTTGGCGCCATAATGTGACCGTGTTCAAGGTATTTTGCAATACCAAAACGCGTTGGTTTTGTTCGTCTGCAAATCTGATGAAACTATGATGAAAACGAGAAAATAAAAAATTGCAACATCTCTGGGAGAGTGAGACCCGTTGTTCTTTGCTGAAAAGGATTTGGGGGAATATATATATATATATATATATATATATATATATATATATATATATATATATATATATATATATATATTACCTACAGTAGGTAGTTATAGTTAGGATAGTTTTCCATAGGAAATCCGCAACATTCTATTGGGAATAACTTTGGCGCCGAATGAGGGATCTGCCTGTAATTTTCCTTAACATTGCCTCGCTGCGCTCGGCTCCTTCCCTGAAAGTTTCGGGGGGATCCGTCAAGAGGGGGCCGAGATAAAAGGGCGGTCCAAAAACATGTTTTCCCCATGTTAATTTCCATAGGGCGGTTGGACTCACTTTTAGCTCGAACGGCTGAATGGATTTCCACGAAACTTGGCAAAATTGTAGATATTGTTTGCCCGATGGGCCTTTGCTAGGTCTCAATATATGTGCTCCAGTGGATTTTGATAAATTAACGTTAAAAAAAATATATATATCTGTAACAGCGCTCCGGTTAGCGCCCCGGTTCGCATACCTGACGCGTAACGGAACTTCGCGAAGCGAAGCGAAGCTGATTGGCTCTCCGGTGTCTGTCAACATTCTAAACAGTCCGGAGCGGCCGCCATCTTGTCTCTCGGTAGGATCGAGAGACAAGAGGTGAAGAAAAACGAAGGGGGAAATTAATGAAAGGGGGCAAGGTAGACCCCTCCTGACCCCCTAGGATTGATGAGGGGGCTATTAAAGGGTCCCGCGGGGCAAAAAATAATTTAAAAAAAAATCCGTTTTTTCGCGGTAGAGGCGCTACCCGGTACGCGAACCGGGTAGCTAACCGGTAGCGTAACGGGAGTCCGCCATCTTGTGTTTCGGTCGAATTTAATCACAAGATGGAGGAAAAACAATGTGGGAAATGGGTATAAGGGGGCACGGAAGACGTATCCTGACCCCCTAGGTTTTCTGAGGGTGGCTGAGGAGGCCCATATATGCGAAAAAAAACCACATTTTTTTTCAAATTTTCGCGCGGTTAGCATCCGGTTCGCGTACCGGGTAGCGTTCCGGATAGCGTAACAAGGGGAAAACCAAGGGAAACAGTAAAATAATATATTTAGAGTGCTTTGAGGTAGGGTAGCTCTGAATAGAGCTGTTGTGTTGTGTGGGTGATGAAAGTACCAACATGTAGGTACCAATGAAGAGTCTAAAATTCAATGTACACCGTCTCCTCTGTAGATGTCTTGCATGTTCTAATATGGAATCCATAACATAGTCTGTCAGGAAAGCAGAAACAGATCCTTTGAGCACTCGTGAGCACATAGTAATATTAAAATGTTGAATCTTTAACCATTAGTCTGACTTTTTTAAATAATTACTCTACTATTATATCTTATATTTGGAAAAAAAATAATGTCTCAAACAATTTTTAATTTATAAATAACATTTTATTTATGTTAAATTTAAAAATTGTTGGAAATTTCGAGCAAAAGTTCATCTGGAATTTCTTCATCTTTATTTTCATGAATTGTCTCTTTTTTATCAAAATTGTCCATGAATTCTAAAAGTTGTTTGTCCACAGCCTCATTATAAAAATCATCTATGTCCTGTTGAATTTCTGATTGAAGTTTGGCTTTCTGAGCTTCTTTATCCATAATTGCTGTTAAGGTAGCATAAAAAGAGAGAGAGAAATAGAGTTTAAGTTAGAAACTTCTACATTTTTAATTTTTTAATTAACGTGTACAACATAGTTCTGAGTTTTTAACAGTGAATTTATGTTTGGACAGTGTATGGTACAAGGCAGGAAATAGAAATATAAAGTACAGCATGTGATGAACTCTAACTCAAACCATGACTAGTGGAAAAGTAAATTTTGCCATGTTCTGTGTCCCTACGTGTTCCCCATCTTATGTTATGTGTGCATGATTAATATGCATATGTATTCCCCATGTTTGAGTAAAGACGCAATTACAGTTGTGTCCATCTCTAGTATGCCAGTTTCCAGTTCTCGTGAAAGCTACGAGTATTAGGCCTATGTAAAGTTACGTTGCCACGTTTCTCAGTGTGCACGTTATTTCATTGTAAAGTCCCTGTTTCTAGGCCTCAAAAGGGCCCGGACACCAGATTCAGCTCCTGTCTCCTGAGCCCTCGCTGAGGAGCGATACAGCCCCCACCTGTGTTCCTGACCCTTCCCTTACTTCCTGCCTCACAGTGCCCGGCTCGGCCTGGCTCTGCCTGCTAGTCTGCCAAGAGTATGTTATGATTCTAGTTATCAGTCCAGCCCTCCTTCTCTGCATTCCTAAGCTACTGAATCGCATCAATAGTTTCCGTCACAGTCTTAGAGTCTGTTAGCCTCTCCCCTCCTGACTCTTAGTTTATATCAACATGTTCTCTAAACATCAGATACTAGATATTGTTTAGGCACATGTCGCCCTGACTCTCCAGACTCCAGTCTCTGCTCCTAGCACAGAGTTCATAGCCCCCAGCTTCTCCTAGTAACACGTCATTGTCAGTTTGCGCGCACTATTAGGTTAGAGGTCCCGGCTCCTTAGGTAGCCCCCTCCATGTTTCCGCCCCATTTATGACATATTCTGTTACGTTTACATCACATGTCTATGTATACGCCTCCTGTTACACCCACTTTCACCCTTATCTTTCGCGACTGCTATTGACCACACCCACTGCTCCGCCTATTGTATGTATTATAATGCAACTGTTTTAGTATATATGCTTGTGTATTGTTATTTAAGTTAGCGCGCTCATCCCAGATCCAGCCCCGGCAGCTGCCGGGCTCTGCCATCCTATTCCTGTGCAGGTTGTCCTGTTCCTGTCCTTTATGCTGTATTAAACCTGCAAACTCCTACTACCTCGAATCTTGACTCTTATTTATTGAGCTATCTGTTATTACTATGTCCAGTCAAACCTAGATCCGGTATTATTTATTTATATACCACATAATGGCGCCCGAACAGGAACTTGCCCTTTCCCCACGCGCCGGTGAAGCCACGTATGCCCCCTGACCCTCTGCAGCCGTGACGTAACCATACCGGCCACGTGCAGATATTTCTGCTTCAAGTATCCCTCAGGCCCACAGAGGAGACGGAGGTTGCGGTCCAGCATCCAGACGAGGCGGTGGAGGAACGCGGCGAGTCCCGACCAGAGCCCAAGCCGAGAGTCCAAGGTCCGAGGTATCCGGAGGCCCACCCGTAACAGAAGTCCGAAGTCCGTCTGTCCGGCGTCGAAGCAGTCCAGTCCAGTCCGAGGCCTTCCGTTCTTGCTGCCCGGTGAGTACCGTTGCTGGGGAGTATCTAGACAGGGTCAATCTAATTGTCTCTGGTCCGTGGGGTTTGGTGGTACACAGATCCCAAAACGAAGTGTCCACTTCGGTGGATGCGGGTCCTGACGTGTCTCTTTATGAGACCGGTAAGTTTCGTACTGTTTCAGCAGTGCATCTAGTTTCTGTTCTAGTCAGTTCTGTTCTCGAGAAAATTCATGTATTCTGTTTTCCGTATTCCAGGTAGTATTTTGTCAGAACTGTTATTTTAAATGTTCTTCATGTATTTTAATGTCGTGGTATGAGAGTGGTGTAATTATCGTGTTCATTGTGTATTATATTGTGTCCAGATTACAGTTCAGTCATGCCGTTATTTTCCAGACTACGTCAGTTAAGAACTAGAAAAGGTCTGTTAGAAGAAGCAGTTCCTGTCCCGCCTAGGGACAGTCCAGGTCACTTTATGTATCAGAAGCATGGCATAAGTGCCATATTATATCTAGATTTATGGGTGGAGTACACCAAACAGTTAGAAGAAAAGTATAGATGGCCCGTATCGGGTACATGGGATGCCGAGTGCATCATGCGAGTAGAAGAAGCATTATGGAAAAAGAAAGCCAGACAGTCACAGAAAGATGCCATCGAGTTATGGCGCAAAGAATCTCATAAAAGAACCGAAAAAGAAATCAGAAAGTCAGAATTAAGTAGAGAATCCTTAGAACGAGCCCAAGAAAGGGAATTAATCGAGATAGGTGAACGAGTTAAAACCGAACAGTCAGACAGACAGAGGAATGCCCTCATTAAGGGTATGTATCCTCTTCTTGCCGAGGGCTTGCCAAAAGCGACCCCGGAGGCATCCAGTAATTTTCCGCCACCATTAGTTCCGACCAAGCTACGTCACAAACCGACCGCAGCTGATATTTTCATCTCGTCCTACTTGGACGACACAGTCCCAGAATATGCAAATCCTGTTCCGTCAGTCCCTGTAAATCATGCAATTCCTGCTCCTCCAGACACCGGAGTACCTGCCACGGTACCCCCGGTCCAGCCCATAGTACAACTTCCCGCCACATCAGCCACTCTGCCAGCACGAAGAATATTAGTCGACGATTCCAGTTTAGGGGCCGCAGGAGGAGGTCCTCCTGGTACCCCGCCACCACACCAACGTGTAACATTAGTCGAGTTACATGAATGTGCGTTACAGCGTACGCCCAAATATAAGTCCGTTGCAGATATCCGACGAGCTCTTACTGAATGCCGCTATGATCCAGTTGCAGGTGATGATAGTACAGTTATATATTCCATCCGTGTAAGACGGGTGACCGGGTATTTGGACACCCTACCGAATATGAAAGAAGATCTAGACAGAATATATCGTTTCATCCGTACAGGGGATGATCCAGAAAGTATTGGCGAAGCCATGTCTCAAAGGAAAGCTGAGATCCAGCTCATGCTATTAAAGTTTCTGATTAATTGTTTAATAAGAGAACAAGATTACCCGTCCAAAGATCCGGCCGAAATGAGAATCCTGACAAGGTGGAGTGATAATATAGCCGAGGGTAAACACAGAACTATCAGTAGTATAGAGAGTATGTACAAGAGAATTCGTAAGGAAATAATAAAGTTACACGAACAACGTAAAGCAGCACAAGTAAGCGAGAAAGAGAATGACTCTTCTACTGAAGAGGTAGACGACGAGAATCCCGCCAGAATAGCGTATGTAGGAAAATCTAGATTTCCAGACTGCCATTTACGCCTAGAACACAAGTCAGTTTTTCATCACCCAGCACCAGAACAAGGTTCTCTAGAACAAGTATTTCAAGCTATCGATCATATTCTGAAATCACGAATCGGTTATAGTAAGTTAAGTACTATGCATGAACAAGAACTAGCCCGATCAGCAGTCCGATGGATTACTGATTCTACCACTTTTCCAGACGAAATAGTGGCACAAATGTTTCTGAAACTGCCCCAAGCCGAGCAACGACTGGTGGGTATGTATATGATCCAGCACCTCATTACTCTGTATGAGGGTCAACATTCTGATCCAGGTCCGTTACACGATGTCCTGAACGAGTTACTCCAGTATAGATGGAAAGGTTTAGGTACCGATTTAATTAGTGTCATTCTAGAACAGCGCCACAAATATAGAACGTTCCTGAAACCGCATTTTGTTCATGTCTCACCTCCAGAAAGTAAACCCTTTGACATAGACAGACAGAATCCGTTACGAGAAGTACACCCAGTCAGGACAGCAGATGGTGAAATGCAACGAGTGTTTGTTTACACTCCGATTACAAAGATGGAACTCTTAGAGATGAGGAAATTAATTCCTTGTCATGACAAAGATCCAGCAGGGTTCCACCGAGAATTAAAAGACATGCTCCGTATGGGAGAATACACGTATCCAGATATTATTAAAATGCTAAAGGTCCTGTTGCCCGCAGGGGTATACGAGAAACTCAAGGAAAAAGAATGGGAGGTGGGAGAGAAAAAGATCGATTGGGCAGTTCTAGAAGCTGAAGATAAGATACGAGTACCAGGTACCGGTCTTGGAGAGAAATGTAAAGAATTACCTGAATTGTTAATACAAGTTTTGCCCAGATTGTTAGCCACTAAAAAGGAAGACTGGGATGCAATCTCAGCCTGTAAACAGAAACAAGACGAAGACACTAGTGATTTTTATTCTAGATTTGAGAAATGTTTTATTATAAACAGTGGCTTGAAGACAAGTAGTGAGTCGTACCCTCATCTTTTTGTTACTAAATTAGTCGAGAATTCAAGTCCACAAGTTAAGAATTGAGTTTTGAAAGTCGAAAGTACATGGCAAGCTAGTACCCCGTCCCAGATGTTACAGATGCTCCAGTACCACCAGAATAGAATCAGAGAAGAGCAAGATCATGAAAGGAAACGTATGAAAGACACGAAAATGAAAGTACTAGTTGCACAATCTGTTCCACAAGACAGTCAGAAGAGGGGTCCGAATCAAGCCAGTCATCCTGCAGCTCCCGTTAAAGGGACCTGCAATTATTGTAAACAGCCAGGTCATTTCATAAACGAGTGTGCAGTTCTGAAACACAATATAGCTACTGGTAAAACTAAAGAAAGACCACGTCCGCCTAGACAAGAACAAGTTTCACAGACTTCTCAGCCACAGAATGCACAACAGACAGTTCCAGCACCGCAGCCTATTGCTGCAACACAGCATGTTACACAGCAGATGTACCAGTATGCACAGTCTGAGTATCCAGAGTATCAGCAGTACTCATGAAACAGCCTAGAGAGGGAGGTAGGCTTGCCTCTCATCGAGATTCCTGTAGATCAAGAAGGTCCCTATGTTCATAGTCAAGTACTAGGGAAAGACAGAAAGTTTCTGATTGATACAGGGGCAAGTAGGACGACCATCAGTCACGCCGAAGTTCCAGGGGCTCCGCTCTCAGGCTCTAGAAATATTTCCCTTGGATTTTCAGGAAAGCCTATTTTAAACGAGATATCTAAGCCAGTTACTCTAGAAGTAGGTCCATTGTCCCGCACTACTGATCTGTTACTTACGAAGTCATGTCCAGAAAATTTGTTAGGCATTAAGACACTGAAAGAATTAGGTGCAGTTATTTGCTGCTCCCCAGAGGGAATACGCTTGTTTCTACGTGACTTCAAGGGTCACTATGTATTACGAGATTTTGATCCGAGATTGTCCAATGTTCCGCAGCATCTATGGGCGCAAGGTCCAACTGATGTCGGTTTTATGCAAATCACACCCCATCGTGTGACTCTCAAGCCAGGTGTAGTGTTACCACGAATCAGACAGTACAGATTGCCACCTGAGGCTGTAGCAGCCTTATCCAAAATTATTGACGAGCTCATCGCTCAAGGAGTAGTTGTAGAAACTACCTCCAATGTATGTAATTCTCCGATCATTCCAGTCATGAAACGTACTGATCCAAATGCACCCCCAGTATATCGATTAGTGATTGACCTTCGAGAACTCAATAAATGTATTATTCCCCAGTACCCAGTTGTCCCAGATATCTCTTCCCTATTGACAGCCATTGATTCCGAAGCCTCATTTTTTACAGTCATAGACCTTAAGAACGCGTTTTTCAGTGTCCCCATTCATCCAGACAGCCAGTTTCTTTTCGGATTTTGTTTAAATGGAAGGAGCTATATGTTCACACGAGCTCCTCAAGGTTTCACAGAAAGTCCTAGCATTTACAGTCAAGCACTTAAGAGACAACTAGACAACATTCACATGCCAACAGACACTGCCCTGCTCCAGTATGTCGATGATCTACTGATCACAGCCCGTTCTGAACGTGCTTGCGAGCGAGCATCACTTACAGTCTTGTATTTCCTTGCCGAGATGGGGCACAAGGTGTCCCCTTCGAAGCTTCAATTCTGTGTCCAGCAAGTGATCTACTTAGGCCACTTACTGTCCAAGTGGGGTAGGCAGTTGACACCAGACCGTATCCAGTTAATAGCGAGTCTTCCTCAGCCCAAGACCCAGAAGGAGGTACGTGCTTTTATCGGCCTTACTTCTTATTGTAGACAATGGATTCCTCAGTATGCATTTCTAGCTAAACCACTGATACAGTTAACGACACAGGAGGCAGCCGTATCGACTGTCCTCCCTTGGACATCTGAACATACACTTAGTTTCAATGAGCTAAAGAAAGCTCTATGCCAAGCTCCAGTTCTAGCTACACCGAACTACAGTAAGCCTTTTACACTTTTCGTCACAGAACGCGAAGGTACAGCATTATCTGTTCTCACACAAGATCAAGCAGGACAATACAAGCCCTGTGCTTATTTTTCGAGCACATTAGATCCTGTAGCCCAGGCTCTGCCTGCGTGCCTCAAGTCAGTTGCAGCCACAGCACTAGCTATCAGACAAAGTGATTCCATAGTATTAGGACATTCCTTGACAGTACAAGTTCCACACTCTGTGGAAGTTCTTTTAAACCGAACACAGACTCAGCACTTGACAATTGCACGTTTAACAGGTTATGAACTGACACTGTTCCAGCCACACATAGAAATCAGACGCTGCAACGTTCTAAATCCTGCTACACTATTACCGTCAGTTAATTCGAATCCTGCCACACATGACTGTGTGGAAGTAGTTAACACCATGATAAAGCCAAGACAAGATCTGACAGATATTCCATTACCAGATCCCGACCTGACACTTTATGTGGATGGTTCATGTATGAGAACAAGTACAGGAGAACTAGTAGCCGCGTATGCAGTAACTACTGACACTGAAGTTATAGAAACACACCGTATTGACACCCTGTCTGCTCAAGCAGCAGAGCTAGTTGCTCTGACACAAGCCTGCATACACGCTAAGAACCTGAAAGTTAATGTTTATACAGATTCACGCTACGCATTCGGAGTTGTACACGACTTCGGAGTGCTCTGGCAGGAGAGAGGTTTCATGACTTCTCATGGAACCAAGATTCAGCATGGTCTCCTTATTCAAGCTCTGTTAGATGCCATACATTTACCGACATCTATTGCTATCATGAAGTGCAAAGCACATACGAAAGTTACTGACATTATTTCTCAAGGTAATGATCTAGCAGATCGCACAGCCAAGCTTACAGCACAGACTCCAGACATTTCAGTTAATCCGACACAGACACATACTCCAGCTCCAACTACTAGTATGACAGTTAAGGACCCTACTCAAGATGTCATAGATATCCAGTTACATGCTACTCCCGAAGAAATCAAGAAATGGTCCGAACAAGGAGGGGTCCAGACAGATCAGGGATGGGTAACGAAGGGTAGAGCCACATGGTTTCTCCCCGACTCTATGGTTCAAGTCATTATCAATACCGCACATAGTCCAGCCCATTTAGGAGAAAAAGCCATGTTAGACAGTATCCAGAACATTTGGTTCAACAAGCATTTACGAGCTGCAGCCAAGCAGAAAGTCCGTACCTGTATGATATGTTGCCAGTTCAATCCAGGTAAAAGTGTCCCGGTGGAACAAGGTGGATTCCAGCCCCCTGACCACCCTTTTGAAGTCCTCCAGATGGATTATATTCAGATGGAGCGATGTCGAGGTTTCAAGTATGTCCTTGTAGTTGTATGCGCTTTGTCCAGGTGGACAGAGGCATATCCAGTTCCAGATTACACAGCCGCGACCACTGCCAAGCAGTTGGTTCGTTAATTCTTCCCCCGTTACGGACTCCCTAGGGTCGTATATTCTGATAACGGCCAGCCATTCTCATCTGAGCTCATGAAACACATCTCCCTGTTGTTAGGGTACCAGTGGAAGTTCCATTGTGTACGCCATCCTGAAGCAGCCGGTCTCGTGGAGAGACATAACCAGACCCTGAAAATCCGCATTGCCAAAATATGTCAAGAAAAAGGTGTAGACTGGCTAGTAGCTCTGCCAGTCGCTCTGTTTTACATGCGCATGGTCGCACATTCCAGATCAGGTCTGTCCCCGTACGAGGTCGTATTCGGCCGCCCCCCTAATATGTGGGGTACACCTAGACCCCGAAGTATTACCGATGTTTCAAGTAATATGCTGACAGATTACCTAGCTTCCTTGATGTCTGCCCTACACTCTTGTCGTTCACAGGTTTCTGCCGCATTTCCAGACAATACCGAGGTGGCACCGCATGACATCGTTCCCGGAAGTCTGGTTCTTGTAAGGAACTTTGATCGTTCAAGTCCGCTGGAGCCTCGCTGGAAGGAGCCAAAACAGGTCCTCCTGGCCACCCGTACTGCCGTCAAGCTGGAAGGCAGGAAGGGCTGGGTCCACCTGTCACATGTGAAAAAGTTTTATGGACTAAAGACTGTTTCCAAGAACATTTCCCAGGATTTGAAAGACTGCCAAAGTACTATTCTTAAGGACTGTCCCGCAAAAGACAATGATACTAAACCCTCCCTGTTAGAGAAAACTCCGCAGCAGGAGTATAAGTTAAAATTAAGGTCTAGTAAGATAAGTCAGCCAGTTTGATTGTCTAAGTCCTCCCCTAGGTGAAACGGTTAGACCGGTTTCTGACATGTA
Organism: Lissotriton helveticus; assembly: GCF_964261635.1. Lineage (NCBI taxonomy): Eukaryota > Metazoa > Chordata > Amphibia > Caudata > Salamandridae > Lissotriton > Lissotriton helveticus. The sequence goes on from NC_136059.1 coordinate 858,406,936, forward strand.
TACAATAGACCCCCATAGTGAGAGAGTTAGTCAAAACTCAATCCGATGTATCGTTTTTCTAAGTTTCATATTGTTTTTCAGCCTCATGATTACCTGCACAGGTTATGCTTTTTATTTGTGTTTTCCAGTTTCTCATGTAAATAAGTCTTCTATTGTTACAGTAGAGCACACGTTTAGTGATCTGCCTCCTCATGAACTATCTTATCGTCTTGCTATGCGTAATAATTCCTTTATCCGCATGTTACATTATTCACACCAGTCCAGCAATGCCACTAATTGTTGGGTGTGTGGTCGACTCCCCCCTTTCCAGACACCGAAGGGAGTTCTGCCACTCTTTCCTTATCCATTTTCACATAATGGTTCGTGTGGAGCATGGTCCACGTTAACGTCATCCTCAACAGATATGTATTTTCTTAACAGTACATGTTTTCCAGACAAGCAAGGTCTTCCCCACAGAACAGGGCTAGATCTAGAAAATGAAGTTTATAATTTAGGTAATTATTCTTCAAATTTTATGGTCCTGAATGTTCAGTCTGATACTACTCCAGACTTCCCTGCTATGTCAGTATTACCAGTCAAAGGCGAATTATGTGTCCAAAAGAATGGTTCCGTACATGTAGGACATAGTGATTGTACTACTATTGTCAAGTATAGTGACAGTGGGAAATCTATTTTTAAAGCTTCACGTCATTCTTATTTTGTTTGTGGTCAGACCGCATATGTCCGTCTGCCCCTCGATTGGGAGGGAACCTGTTACATTGCCTTCCTACTGCCACCAGTTTTTCTAGCCCCACCTGACTATCATAGGAATTCCCACCTAGTACATACTAGACACAAGAGAGACCTCCCGATTGTCGATTATACTGAAACTGCTATAGAACAATACATAGATATCAATAAAGGTGTCTTCCCTTATTTAGGTACTGTTGTGAATAGTAAACTGATACGTAGATTAACCAGAACACTCGAAGCAGTAGTGATTGAGACTACTTCTGCTCTAAGTAACTTAACCGAAGAGCAATCCTTTATGAGAATTGTCGTGCTCCAGAATCGTCTCGTCCTTGACGTCATACTGGCCGATAGGGGCGGGGCATGTAGAGTCATCGGATCTAGTTGCTGCATTTTCATTCCTAATAACGCGCCGTCTGTTTATTCAGCTATAACCAGACTCCATAAAATTGCCCATATGTTACACCAAGATCCAGGCACCTGGACATGGTCCGGTTGGTTCTGGAGTATAATTTCTGCCTGGGGATGGAAAGTGTTGTCCTTTCTAGGTATTGCAGTAGCGATCATATTCAGTTGCTGCCTCTGTATACAATGTGGCCCTGCGATTTGCGGCATTTGTGCTACCTCTTGTATTCCTAGTCCCAAGTCCCGTCCTAGATCCCGTTCCAAGAAAATTCGAGACGAGCAAATGATACTATATGAAATGATAGATGGTATCATGAATATTGATGTTTCCTGATGGAAACGTAGTGACAAGGAGGGAATGTGGAAAAGTAAATTTTGCCATGTTCTGTGTCCCTACGTGTTCCCCATCTTATGTTATGTGTGCATGATTAATATGCATATGTATTCCCCATGTTTGAGTAAAGACGCAATTACAGTTGTGTCCATCTCTAGTATGCCAGTTTCCAGTTCTCGTGAAAGCTACGAGTATTAGGCCTATGTAAAGTTACGTTGCCACGTTTCTCAGTGTGCACGTTATTTCATTGTAAAGTCCCCGTTTCTAGGCCTCAAAAGGGCCCGGACACCAGATTCAGCTCCTGTCTCCTGAGCCCTCGCTGAGGAGCGATACAGCCCCCACCTGTGTTCCTGACCCTTCCCTTACTTCCTGCCTCACAGTGCCCGGCTCGGCCTGGCTCTGCCTGCTAGTCTGCCAAGAGTATGTTATGATTCTAGTTATCAGTCCAGCCCTCCTTCTCTGCATTCCTAAGCTACTGAATCGCATCAATAGTTTCCGTCACAGTCTAGCCTTTACGTCTCCATGTAAGAGAAATACTGTATTTATGGTCATTTAATATTCTTCATCACGCACTACATGTAGAATAATGCATGCTCCAGTCTTAGAGTCTGTTAGCCTCTCCCCTCCTGACTCTTAGTTTATATCAACATGTTCTCTAAACATCAGATACTAGATATTGTTTAGGCACATGTCGCCCTGACTCTCCAGACTCCAGTCTCTGCTCCTAGCACAGAGTTCATAGCCCCCAGCTTCTCCTAGTAACACGTCATTGTCAGTTTGCGCGCACTATTAGGTTAGAGGTCCCGGCTCCTTAGGTAGCCCCCTCCATGTTTCCGCCCCATTTATGACATATTCTGTTACGTTTACATCACATGTCTATGTATACGCCTCCTGTTACACCCACTTTCACCCTTATCTTTCGCGACTGCTATTGACCACACCCACTGCTCCGCCTATTGTATGTATTATAATGCAACTGTTTTAGTATATATGCTTGTGTATTGTTATTTAAGTTAGCGCGCTCATCCCAGATCCAGCCCCGGCAGCTGCCGGGCTCTGCCATCCTATTCCTGTGCAGGTTGTCCTGTTCCTGTCCTTTATGCTGTATTAAACCTGCAAACTCCTACTACCTCGAATCTTGACTCTTATTTATTGAGCTATCTGTTATTACTATGTCCAGTCAAACCTAGATCCGGTATTATTTATTTATATACCACAGTCAATCCATAACTATAACTGAGGGACAGTAAATAACTAACAGAAAACGTTTTAATAAAAATAACTTTAGGTGCACAACATATTTCCTCTTAGAAACTCTAACTCAAACCATGTCTAACTCAAACCATGACTACAACAGAGAAGCCTAAGTCAATCTATAACTATAACTGAGGGACAGTAAATAACTAACAGAAAACGTTTTTATAAAATTAACTTTAGGTGCACAACATATCTCCTCATAGAAACTATTAACTCACCTTTACAAAAGTGTCTAAGGTTTTGCCAGGAAATGCTCTTTAAATGTGCCTCAGGGAGTTCCAGTCAAAATGGCTGTCATTCCCTCTTATTTTTCATATATATTCATGTACCAAACCATCAAATGACAGCACATAAAAATACAACTTGAAAGTTACGTTATCATTGGTTGAAAATGTCAACTCTTTCCAATGTGTTTTTGTCATGTAATTTACCTAAGGATATTTAGACAGGGCTAGAGCCTGAATGGCTCGATGGAATTCATTCAAATTTGGGGAAATGGTAGGGACTGGTATGCATTAGGAACTATTTCAAATTTGGTGAAAGTGTCTGCAGTGCTTTCTTTGTAAATTAACTTCCCACCTTTTTTTAACTGCGTTTGCCGTTGCGCGCCCCGGTTCGCGGACCGGGAAGCTAACCGATAGCGTAGCGGGAGTCCGCCATCTTGTGTTTCGGATGAATTTAGACACAAGATGGAGGATAAAGAATGTTGGGAAAGGGTATAAGGGGGCACGGGAGACGTATCCTGACCCCCTAGGTTTTCTAAGGGTGGCTAAGGAGGCTCATATATGTTGAAAAAGAAAAAAAACATTGAATTTTTCGCGAGGTTAGCTGCCGGTACGCGAACCGGGTAGCGAACCGGGAAGCGAACAAAAGTGAAAATTTGTGAAAAAAGGTACATTTGAAATTTTTAAAGAGTAATCATAGTTAAGGTAGCTCTGAAAAGAGCTTTTGGGTTCTGTGTAAGTTCTAGTTACTTATAAGTAGGTACCAATACATAGTCTTAAATTCAGGATGAAAATTCTGTTCCCCTCATCTGAGAAGTGAACTCCATCTCCTCTGTAGATATCTTGCATGTAGTAACGTAAGTTATTGTTGTAGATGGAGCCCATTCCATGGTCTCTCATGTAAGCTGAAACAGACTTATTTACATGCTTCCTCGATTTCTCAATTTGTGGACAAAATTGGTTGGACCACCTCCATTTCTGTCTTTGGCATATATTTGAATATACCAAGGCAGTTTGAGGAAAAAGTGCCATCAATTGCTCAAAGGTGTCCTTTAAAAGCATTTCCAGACCTACCCCAGTCAAAGTGCCCAAGTCATTTCCTCCACAGTGCACAATTAACAGGTCAGGGTTTGGCAAATGCAAAAAGGTTTTCACCAATGGTATCAATTGGTGACATCTTAATCCTCTGTGGCCAATCCAGTTGATTTCCATATTTTGTAAATTGAGGTTGTGTAAATTTCTGTTATCAGCATACCTTTGAGCCCAGTGGATGTAACTATGTCCAACAATCCAGACAGAAAACATGGTGAGAGGAGGTTCTGCTGCAGTCAGATGAAGTGTGGGAATGAAATGGCAGTTGAAACAGTAGGAGTTTGTAATGAAAAAAACTGTGGAGTTTCAGTGCTAATGATTCAGTAGCAGTGATTGGTGGATTTTGATTGCTGAAAACAGAAAGTTAGGGTGCATGGATGAGTTCTTTGAAAGATGTAATTTGAGTGGTCAAGAAAAAATCATTTTATGAAAGATTGCACTGGATATGCAGGTGTACTGAGAGTTCAGAGTTCAATTGAAACATTGTTGTGTGAACTTGTAAACATGAGAGGTCTTTCAGGAGGTGGTTGCTATGGAAAAAAGGCAGAAAGGGCAGAGGGGGAAGGGTGTTGATTTGAAAAAAGTGAGGGAAGAGTTTTTATTGGGTGACATGAGAGATATGTGTGATGAATTACAGCATTTCTGTGCCTTTGTTGGTTGCAGCCTCTGGAGTGCATACCCTTTGCTCTGCATAAGAAAAATTGGCGTGTGTCTGAGACTGTTTTGAAACTCAAAAAGTATTTGCTAAGGTGAGAAAAGATTCATTTAATTTAGATAGAGAATAGTATGCTTTAGGGAGAAAATTATGAAGAAAGTTGTGTATTTAAAATGTTGCTTTGTGTCAAGTGTTTTACAAATAGATTTTGTTTCTTTGAGTTTCATAGCCATGTTAAAAGTGACGCAAAAGTGGTGCAAGGGCCTTAAAAAACGCTTTGATGTGTGTTAGGGCATTTTAAGTCACTTCGCCATGAATCTGGGTGAATAATTTGCTTACTTAATGTGTTTAAAAACGTTTCTTGAAGTCAATTAGGTTTCTTGATATGTGCTTCTAGAGTTTCATAGCCAGCATGGGGCATATTTAGAAGGACTTTGAGCCACTTTCACGTTATTTTCCCCATGTTAAAGGTGACGCTAAAGTGATGAAAGGGCCTTGTAAATACACTCTCATGTTTGAGCCATTTTCATGTTATTTTCCCTATGTTAAAAGTGATGCAAAAGTGATGAAAGGGCCTTGTAAATACACTCTCATGTTTGAGCCATTTTCATGTTATTTTCCCTATGTTAAAAGTGATGCAAAAGTGGTGCAAGGGCCTAGTAAATACGCCCCCATGTCTGTTAGGGCATTTTAAGTCACTTCACCATGAATCTGGGTGAATAATTTTGTTACTTGATGTGTTTAAGAACGTTTCTTGAAATCATTTAGGTTACTTGATATGTACTGATAGAGTTTCATAGTCAGCATGGGCCATATCTACAAGGCCTTTGAGCCACGTTCACGTTATTTTCCCCATGTTAAAAGTGACTTTAAAGGTGGTGCAAGGTCCTTGTAAATACGCCCTCATGAGTGCTTTGCAAATTTAAGTCATTTCCCCGTGGTGCAAGGTCCTTGTAAATACGCCCCCATGTGTGCTTGGCAAATTTAAGTACTGACAGGGTGTGCTTGTACATAGGAGCTGTGTTGTGTTTTCAAATTATGACCAGAAAATCGATTTAAAAAAAAAAATGCTTTTTACATTTATGAGAAGGTCAAAATGTGTCTGCTTCTTTAAATAAATATTTCACTTTCCACCATGAATATGGGAGAATAATTTGCTTGTTTGCCGGTTTAAAAACACGTTTCTTGAAGTCATTAAGGTTTCACAATATGTTCTGCAAGAGTTTCATAGTCAACATGGGGGCAAATTTACAAAGCTTATGAGCCACATTCACGTCATTTTCCCCACGTTAAAAGTGACTTTAAAGGTGGTGCAAGGTCCTTGTAAATACGCCCTCATGAGTGCTTTGCAAATTTAAGTCATTTCCCCGTGGTGCAAGGTCCTTGTAAATACTCCCCCATGTGTGCTTGGCAAATTTAAGTACTGACAGGGTGTGCTTGTACATAGGAGCTGTGGTGTGTTTTCAAATTATGACCAGAAAATCGTTTTTAAAAAAAAAGAAATGCTTTTTACATTTATGAGAAGGACAAAAAGGTGTCTGCTTCTTTAAATGAATATTTCACTTCCCACCATGAATATGGGAAAATAATTTGCTTGTTTGTCGGTTTAAAAACTAGTTTCTTGAAGTCATTTAGGTTTCACAATATGTTCTGCAAGAGTTTCATAGTCAACATGGGGGCAAATTTACAAAGCTTATGAGCTACATTCACGTCATTTTCCCCATGTTAAAAGTGACTTTAAAGATGGTGCAAGGTCCTTGTAAATAAGCCCTCATGAGTGCTTGGTAAATTTAAGTCATTTCTCCGTGGTGCAAGGCTCTTGTAAATACGCCCGCATGTGTGCTTGGCAAATTTAAGTACTGACAGGGTGTACTTGTACATAGGAGTTGTGCTGTGTTTTCAAATTATGACATGAAAATGGTTCATAAAGAAAATGAATGCTTTTTACATTTATGACAATGACAAAAAGGTGTCTGCTTCTTTAAATAAATATATCACTTCTCACCATCAATCTGGGAGAATAATTTGCTTGTTTGTCGGTTAAAAAATCGTTACTTTAAGTCATTTAGGTTTCACAATATGTAATGCTAGAGTTTCATAGTCACTATGATGATAATGATATACATTTAGAACTGAGTAGGAGCCATGGAGAAACTGAGGCTTCTGTAAGTGTCAAGGGAGGTGAGTAATGTACATTGCTCTGTTGCATACAGTCCTCATCTTCTGCGTACTCTTGGATATGCTAGACTACATCTGGACAATGAGATACCTAAGCTGAGGAACTACAGGTGTTGTGATTGTGAAATGAGCAAAAATATTTGCACGTTTTTCAATTATATCACCTGTGTTTCCTAACATTACGAATCACATTGTGCAGATGAGGTTTAGGCCTGTCCAGGGAGACAGAGGAGGTCTGGCCTTTGTTCAAGAGTGCAGTGGACATGACTCACTTCGTTGGTAGGCCTCCACATGTATTATCTCCTCTGTACTCTTCAACAAGCCTAAATTTCATCTGCAACCCTGAGTAGGCCTCACCTCAAACAAACCTCTGGATAGGCCACACCTTATCGGCATCCTGAACCAATCATTTAAAATGTTAGGGGCAGATTTATGATGGCCGTGCGCCTCTTTTGCGCCGCCGTTGCGTCACTTTTGTGATGCAGCAGCGGTGCAAAAGATGCACCATGTTGCAAGATAGGCCTCACTTCATCTGCAACAAGATACCGTCAGTTTAAAATGTATACATTTAGGACTGTGTAGGGGGCATGGAGAAGCTGAGGCTTCTGTAAGTGTCAAAGATGTTGCATACAGTGCTCATCTTCTGCGTACTCTTTGATATGCTAGACTACATCTGCACAATGAGATACCTAAGCAAAGGAAACACAGGTGATGTGATGGTGAAATGAGCAAAAAAAATTGCACGTTTTTCAATTACATCACCTGTGTTTCCTAACATTACGAATCACATTGTGCAGATGAGGTTTAGGCCTGTCCAGGGAGACAGAGGAGGTCTGGCCTTTGTTCAAGAGTGCACTGGACATGACTCACTTCATTGGTAGGCCTGTACATGTATTATCTCCTCTGTACTCTTCAACAAGCCTAAATTTCATCTGCAACCCTGAGTAGGCCTCACCTCAAACAAACCTCTGGATAGGCCACACCTTATCGGCATCCTGAACCAATCATTTAAAATGTCAGGGGCAGATTTATGATGGCCGTGCGCCTCTTTTGCGCCGCCGTTGCGTCACTTTTGTGACGCAGCAGCGGCGCAAAAGATGCGCTATGTTGTGACATATTTACAACTTGATGCATCTAGGCAGATGCGTCACGCTGTAAAGTCCTGCGCCACATGAAATCTGCGTCAGGTTTCATGTGGGCGTTTTGTTGCAGGGTGGGCATTCACTTGCATGAAAGCCCTGTAAAACTAACACAGTGAAATTTACAAGATTTCACTGAGTCAGCTTTATGGGATTGCTGAATCAAATCCTTACGCCTGTTTGAAACAGGCATAAGGAGTGATGCACCATGCAAAGTGTGGCTTGCCCCTGTGCATTGCAGTAGTCATGTCGCGCTTGCGACGTGATTCCTGCAATGCGCCGCTTTTGTGGCACAGATGCGTGACTCATCTGTGCTTTTTTGCCCAATGGCTCTCCGCATTGTAAATGCGGCACACCATGGGTGGCAGAGCAGCGGCACACGTTAACTGGTGCATCCCTGGGGATGTTCCAGTTAACATAAATCTGCCCCTTTACATTTAAGTATTAGCAGGGGACACAGAGTCGGTGAGGCTTATCCAAGGTTAAGAAGAGATGAGTCCTGTTCACTGAAAACTTGGACATAGGCCTCACCTCCTCAGCATCGCTGGACATGGCTAAATAATATCTGCAAAATGTTACTCTTGTTAAACAATTTTACTATTATAGTCTCTGAGATTTGTCTCTTACTCTGCAACATCTCATTGTTGTTCTCTTTCTTTAAAGATAACGACAACATCAACCATGAGTGATAATGAGCAATCTGTTGATCTCGATCTTATCATTGAACTTGTCATTGAAACATCAGTGGAAGTAGATCCCTTGGATGATTTAAATCCTGTGGATGATGAAGAATATGATGAGGATGCCGATTTGTCAGAATTGTATGACATAGGGTGGGCAGCTGACCTGCTCGAGCCTATTGAACTGTAAAGACTTTTAAAATTAAATTTAAGTTACTGGAAATGAAAAGTAACCATGTTAACCGTTTTATTTAAAATTAAATACAACTTCAAAAACAGCTTGTGTGAAGTGTCTTTAATAAAATAGTGAAATATGCTAATAAAATTAGTTCAGATTCACATATAAAAGAGCACAGGTCAAATGTAGAAGCATTCCATTTCTTTGCTACTATTTGTGAGTTTTAAATTTGTCAATGCACTAAAAATTATTGTATGTAGAATTGACAACTAGTGTGTTAATTTTTTGACGACTGTTATTGATTTACTGTTTGGTAATAGTGGTTAATAAAAATTTTTATTATATTTTACCACAGATTCAACTGCAGATCATTTCAAAATTAAAACATTCCTTCGAGACAAAGGAGGAGAAAGGTTACAAAACGTCAAACACAGCAGCTTACTACATGCTTGCAGCAGTCCTCTACAATAAAAACTCGTCAAGTCACCAAAAAAGCTCCGGGTAAGACAAGGAAATCTTTCCTAAGAAACATTTCCAGAAAAAAAAGTATCACTACAGAACATGTTTTAGTCCAGAAGAAGAGAGTCAATTTAAACAGGAAGGAAAGGCCCCTTAATAAAGTTAGTGGTAGAGCAGGAGAAAACTCTGTGAGTGCCGGTAGAAGGCACAATCAATTTAGGGACATTCGTACACGAATGTTCCGCAACAGGATAATTGTAAATTTGATGAAAAATGTCAAGAAAGGTCAACAGAAACTGGCTTTTTATAAGAAAAAGAAAAATGTTGAGAAAATTATTGATCAGGCTTTGGAAATGAAGCGAAAGTTATTTATTTTGGTAATCAATAGAATTAGGAAACTAAACAAGGCAATTTATGAATTCAAAACAAATAGTAGATGGAAGAGAATAGTTAATCGTACAAATTTTTGTGAAGTATTTTCAGGAGAATGGATGCATAGTTCAAGTTGTGAGGCATTTTTCAATGAGGAGAGTTACTTCCAGGACAATGATTTGGTGCATGCAGTTGACACCAGTGGTCGAGCATATGAGGTGAAAGACGGTTGTCCAGCTGAATAAGAAAAACTTGTGTCAACAGAGGCAGAAGAGGTGTTAGGTGATGAAGTTTTAGGGAGACGTCCTAAGGGTCCAGTGTACACCTGGAAGTGTAGTAGTATTTGCAGTGTGCGACAGGATTCCATCAATTTGCTTTGTGATTTTGTACGGACATTTAATAAGAAAAGTTTAAAACAGAAAATGAAGTTGTTGCAGGAATTAGATCCATGCAGAGTGAGAGAAGTGACAGGTTTACATGGTCATTCACTGGCTTGTCTTTTCAGGAGAGTATGCCAGAGTGTTTTTCATCATTTCAGGATGCTAGCAGTCCATCATAATAAAGTGAGGAAATTAGTGAGAATGTTGTATTTTGCTAAGAGTCCAGCAATTAAGCTTAAACAATTAAGCAGTGCTCTTTTGCATGGTTCTGAAGTAGATGTGAAGAATATTTGTGAAGAAATTGAGTTTTGTTACTTTGCAAGTAAAAAGGAGAATGTTGAAATTGACCCAGAAGAAGAAGGTAATGTGGAAGAGAGTGTACAGATTTCCAGTACAGATAATTTTCAGAAGGAAATTGCCACGTTTCAGGTGAAATCAAGTGAGAGGCCTAATTTCACTTGTGTGTGTTGTCGACACACTTATTATAAGAATCAGACTAAGTTAGTGGATTTATATGCAAAAAGTGAAAGGGAAAATAATAGTGAATGGAAGGATTTCGCAACATACTTGATGGTAGAAAATTGTTTTGATTTGGGATCGGATCAACGTGTGTGTACTTATTGTTGTAACAAATTAAATGAAAACCGGATGCCTGCTAGAGCGGTTCATAATAATCTGGAATTGGTTGACATTCCTTCTGAATTGAAGGATTTAATTACTTATGAATCTATTTTGATTCAAAGTGTCCATCCCTTTTAGGCTATTGTACGAATGGAGCCAAAGACAGGGAAATTGCCTCCATCAGATTTACAGAGAGGATTAAAGGGAAGAGTTGTTTATTTGCCTCTAGATTTGAAGAAAAACATTAATACAATTGGAGTAGAGAAAGTGGAAGAGGAACCTCTGGTTATCTTAGTTAATGGGGTTCCGACAAAGAGTAAGAAAATCTTGCAAGATTTAGTGGATGTTAGGAAAGTCAAAAAGGCAACATTGTATTTGATGAAAAACAATGAGTACTACAAGAATGTATGTGTTGCAGAAGAGGAAGTAAGTGAAGAAGAGGACAGCGATTTGTGTGCTGGACAAATTGAGAAAGTAGAAGCCTCTAAAAATGAAGAAATATATGAACATTATAGTGTTCATCCTTTGCATTCCAAGGAAGTCATGGGGAATGCTTTTGAGTTGTTTCAAATGAAACAAGCCAAAGGGAGTCCCATTAGTGTTTGGGAGGAAAGTTTGGAAGCTCGGTGTTTCCCACAGCTATTTCCATCAGGTCAAGGAGGAAGATATGATGAGCGACCTGATCAAATTCCTGCTTCTGAATACCGGACTTTACGATTGTATGCAGAAGATCCTAGGTTTCGTCAATGCATTCCCTATTTGTTTCATCTGCTGTTTGAAAGTGATCTGTCTGGACTGTCATATGCAGTGAACCACATCTTGAAAAGTGGTGTACAGATGCAAAATATCTCGGCAAGGGACTTTATGGATAAAGTCAATGTGCAAGACAGTATTTTGGATTCTCACCTGATTAATCTCATGGCATGTCAGCGTGGTACTAATGAGTACTGGTACCGTCGTCATGGTGATTTAAAATGTATGCTGAGGAACTTAGGAACTCCCACATGGTTCCTCACTCTCAGCTGTGCCGAGTATGGCTGGGAAGACTTACTTGAATTTCTACGAGAGGCAAATGGAAACATTGAAAATATCGAATTCAAGACACCCGGAGAACTGTGCTCTTTGGATCCAGTGAATGTATGCAGGTCCTTCAATCATAGATTTGAAGCTATGATGTCTTTCATCATGAACAAGAAAAATCCACCTCTTGGAGAGGTGTTGGATTTCTTCTGGAGAAAGGAGTATCAAGCAAGAGGTGCTCCTCATATACATATGCTGCTATAGATCAAAGATGCACCCAAATTTGGAACAGATCCGGATGACTTAGTGATGAGTTTCATAGAACAGTATTCTACATGTGCTGTTCCAAAGACAAAGGAAGACAAAAGCCTAAGAGAACAAGTTTTACGCTTTCAAGGCCATCGTTGTGGAAAGTACTGTCGTCGTAAATTCAGAAACAAGGACAAGTTCTACACAAAATGTCGTTTCAGCTTTCCACGACCGGTGATTTCTAAAGGAAGAGTGAACAGTTTGATGTCTTCGCTGCGACATAATGTGACGAGGAAATCACCCAAAAATACATACAATTTGAAAAGAAACGAAGAGTCCAAGTACATCAACGACTACAACCCAGTGATTTTGTCCATGTGGAATGCTAACATGGATATTCAGTTTGTGGCTGATAACTGTATGGCTGTGGCTCTGTATGTGACATCTTACATCACAAAAAAAGAAAAGACAGAATTGAAGGATATGTGGGAGGACTTTTCCCATGAAAAGAGCCTCAGTAAGAAGTTGTACAGTTTCAGTCTGAAGATGTTGTCGCATCGAGAAATCGGAGCTTACGAATGTTCTGACCGCTTATCTTCAGCAAGTCTCTATGCCAAATCTAGGAGTATCATTTGGGCGAGTCTTGGTCTTGCTGCAACGTGTAATCGAGTTCTGAAACCTGTACGGGAAATTGAGTATTTGGCGGAAAAGGAGCCAAACAGTACAGATATTTTGAAGACCAACATGTTGGATACATATTATCCAAATAGAAGCAGTCACCTCCAGAATGTTTGCCTGTATGAGGTTCTACAAAATTACATATTTAAGAGGAACATCAAAGAAGATATTGATAAAGGAGTGTATGCTGTAATTGGAAGTGAGGGATGTCTTGTCAAGCAAAGAAAATGCCAATTGGTAAATCATTGAAAATTGAGAGGCGAATCTCCTGAAAGAAAAGAGTTTTTCTATTTAGCTCTTTTGCAACTTTTCAAGCCTTGGCGTGCAGAAGAGGAACTGCTTGGATATTTCCTCTGTTACGAAGACTCTTTCAATGCAGCCAAGGAGACTATAGAATGTCCTGTTTTTCCAAAATATCTAGAAATGTTGAATGCGGAAATTGAGCAGGAAGCAACAATTGCAGCCGAGATTGCTAGAGACAGTTCTCAGGACAGTCAGAGTTCTGTTTCATTGAGTCAGGATCCACTAGGAGGACCAGTTATCGAAAATGAAGCTGCCACTGCCATGATTGAAGTGGAAAGAGCCATGGCACATGCTCAGGAGGATGCGGTTAACTTAGAAGATTTAGAAAGACAACTCAACGTTGAGCAGAGGAAAATATATGACGAAGTTACCAACCAAATTGATCATGGATTAAGTCATGAGAAGAAAGAGTGCTCATGTACGTCGTTGAAGTCTGTCCGACTGTACGTGAGTGGAGAAGCAGGAACTGGAAAAAGTTTCCTCATTAAAGCAATTTCATGTTATTTGCAGAAAAGGACTGAGTCATCGCTGTCTTGTGTTGTCACCGCTCCAACTGGACTGGCAGCACATAACATTAAAGGTATTACTTTGCATCGTCTACTGATGCTGCCAGTGGAGCATGATAACAAATTACAATACCACAAGTTATCTGGAGATTCTTGTTGTGAAGTTTCAAGAGTCTTGAGGAAAATGGAACTTCTTATCATTGACGAAGTAAGCATGGTTTCCAATGTCATGCTTGCCTTTGTGCATTTGAGAATGCAAGAAGTTCTTAAAACAGAGTATGATGTGTTATTTGGTGGCAAACACCTCATTGTTTTCGGTGATCTTCTGCAGCTGACACCAGTGAAAGGACAACCAGTGTTTAAACTACTTACACATGAAGATGCCAGGAAGTGCCTAGGGGGCATTGGTAACGTTAATATATGGTTAAACTTCAATTATGCTGAATTGCGTGAAAATATGCGTCAAGCGAAGGATGAAGATTATAAGAATATTCTACAAGATGTTAGAATCGGAAAAGTGACCGAGCATGGGAAAGAAGCTTTACATGCACGATTACTGTCAAATTTGTATCCAGAAGAAGACGTTCTGCCAGAGAATATTTTTCGGAAAATTACTGAGAAGAAATCTGGAATATGTTTGATGCCAACTCTTGCAGAATGTGCCATCTTCAACAACAAAATGTTAAATTTAGAAAACCAAGAGAATGTGAAACTGGAAGCTATTGACAGAATAGAGCATATGGGAGCAACAATTATTTTGTCTGATAATTTGAAATCTAAATTGGATTCATTAGAGAAGACTATATCTAAAACTGCTGGTTTTGAAAAGACTCTGAATGTGTGCTTAAATTGCCGTATCATTTTGAGAAGGAATTTACATGTTGAAAGAGGTCTGGTAAATGGATCAATGGGTAATGTTGTTGATTTTGAGAAATACAGAAATAGAGATGGAATTGAATTTTAAAAAATTAAATTTGATGGCATTGAGGAAGTACAGCTAATTGGTCGTTGCTCTGCTACGTTTTTGCTTGTAAAAGACTTATATGTTCGCCGTAAGCAGTTTCCTGTTTGCTTGGCATATGCGGTGACAATCCATAAATCGCAAGGTTTAAGTGTAGACAGTGCATTGGTGAAAATTGGCAGTTCTGTGTTCAAGGAGGGTATGGCATATGTGGCATTGTCACGAGTCAGAACTTTATCGGGATTGTACTTGATTGAGTGTGATGTCACAAACATTTGTGCGGATCTAGATTGTGTTAAGGAATACAATAGGTTAAGAAGAGAGTATGCGCCATATTTGCCTCAATATCCTTTGTTTGAGAAACGTGTGGTAGGCCGGAAACGAAGAAATGTGACCAATAGTAGGGAGGTTGTAGCAAAAAGACGAAAAGTCCATGAACCCGAAATTATAAGCAGAAAGAAAATGGATTCTGTTGAAGATGTTGTTGGTTTTCAATTTGAAAATAGTTCTGGTGTCAACTGCTATGCTAATGTAGTGGTTAATGTTGTCTTTTCTCTAGAAACTTTAAAAGAATAGATTGTGATCAATTCGGATCAAAGTTTTTGCTGTTTATTGAATTCTGTGTTAGAGAAATGTAGCACTGATAGAACAAATATAGAAAGTGTGTCTGAAATTCGAAATCTGTTAGACAAATGTTCAGGTCAAACGCAATTATCTCAAAATATTCAGCAAGATTGTCAGGAGTTTTTAATGTATATGCTTGATGTATTGCAAGATGAAGGTGTAGATGTAGATCATCTGTTTGGCCTTTCTTATCAATGGCAGCATGACTGCGAGAACTGTAGGGTATCAAGTACTACTAGTGTAGACTCAGAAAGATTTATATATTTAACTTTGCCAGACAGTAAATCAGTGTCCTTTAATAAGCTAGTAAAAGCAGCCGATCAAAACATGGAGTGTAGCCAATGTAAGTCTGCAATGCTGTCCACATTATTTATATGAAGTTATGGCCAGTATGTCATTTTAATGTTCCAACGATGTAGACCTGATGGAACGAAATTGACAACTTTAATAAAAAATTTTGTGGCTTCGCAGTTGTCAATATCAGGAAGGACTTTTGTAACTGCAGCAATTATATATCATGATGGTCCTTCAACAACATCAGGACATTACACAGCTTATTTGAAGTCTAGAAATGGCTGGTCATTCTGCAATGATTCTGTTTTAACTTTTAAAAAAAATTGCCTTTTGACCTTAAAAATTCTGACCTGGTGTTTTTACAACTAAAATTTTAGGGAAAGAATCTTGGGATTTGCTCTGAGGAATTTTCAGAGGTTCTAATGGCTCCTACACTATTTGGCCTTGAGGATAAGTGTAGTACAGAGTGAAAAGTTATTTTTGAGTTTTAAGTAGTTCCTGAAAAAATAGAAGGTTTTCTTACAGAAAGTGGTGGGCACGGATTAGTTAAAGGACAACAGAGTATTTTCCAAAGCAAACGGTGTTCTTACCATAACACTTGACGTCATGGAACAATAACTGCACTTTGAATGAGTTCTGAAAAACTGTTTCTTTTAATAAGCTAATTCAAGCAGCCAATCAAAACATGGAGTAGAGGTAATGTAAGTCTGCAATGCTGTCCACATTATTTGTACAAACTTTTGGTTATAATGTCATTTTAAAATTCCAACTATATAAACCTGATGAAAGTAAGTTTTCAATTTTAATTACAAATGTTGTGGCTACACAGTCGTTGATTTTAGGAAGAACATTTGTAACTGCAGCTATTATATGACATGATGGTCCTTTGACAACATCCGCTTATTACACAGCTTATTTAAAATGTAAAAAAAGCTGGTGTTTCGGAAATGATTCCCATTTGACTATGAAACAATGTTGCCTTTTGACTTAAAATATTCTTACTTTGTGTTTTCAGAAGAGAGAATTTAGGGTAGGTAACTGGCCTATAATGATTCTAGGAGTTGATATAATTTTATGTACTGTTTTAAATTGCTTTTTGATTAACAGTGATCAAGAGAATTAAATAATTGTAGTAGTCATAGAGGTAGTGTAAGTGTGCCTCATAGTAAGCAGTATCAGTGTCATAGGAAATGTGGAACATGAGTGAGCAAGAAGGGTGAGATATTACTAGTACAGGATTGTGAAAGTGATCTTGAACGTTTTCTTTCTGAAAGTTGTGGAAAAAGAAAATGACGGGATTTGCTTAGAAGAATTCCAAGAGTTATAAATGGCTCTTACACTATTTGGCCTTGAGGAGAAGTGCGGTACAGAGCGAGAAGTCATTTATTGTATGTAACATATTTGTCAAAACGATGGAGCTTTTCTTTCAGAAAGTGGCGGGCAGAAAATAATAACAGCACAACAGAGTATAAGCTGTTCATAGGACATCCTTCGACGTCATGGAAAGTAAGTTACTTTTGAGGAGTTCTGATTGGTTATGTTTTATGGGTTTTTTAAACACAATCATTTTGATTGTGTTTTTTTTCCCCGCTGTTATATGATGAATACCTTCAACTCACTGTTTTTAGTGAAATTTGATATATTCTGAGAACAGCAAAAGTAAACCATTTAACATGCATAATTAATTCTGTACTTTGTATAGTGAATTTTAATTTGTACTCGTCTTGTCTCATGCTCACTCGTCTTTTACTACCTTCTATCAATCCTCTTTACATACTCACATTGCCTTTTGTTTTATTCTCTTTCACCCTTGTTCTCTAACTCAACTTATCTTTCAACCTTTGATTCCCTATTCCAACTCTGCTTTTTTCTTTTCTCCCTTGCACCATTTTCCAGCTTTTAGACCTTCTGCTTCGCTTGTCTTTTCCATCTTTCCTCCCTTTGTTTTCTAAATTAAATATTTTTGGATTCTCCTTTTTTGGTGCAATCAGTTAGTATAACTCACCCTCACTCATTTATCTTTCTTTGTTGCCTCACTCAGTCTGTATCTGACACTCTTTCCTTCACTTCCTCTGTCTCCTCTATCCCTCACTCTCTTTTCCTTATTCACCCTTTCCTTATATAGTTTACCTTACTCACTTTCTTTTAGTAGCTTACACAACTTCAATTTAGTTTTCTCTTCTATCCTTCTTTTCTGTCACTGAAAGTATCTTCCTTTTTTTTCTCTTAGTAATTTACTCAATTACAATTTCTTTTTCTCTCTGACTGTCTATCACCGTTTCTTTCTCTTTTTTTCTGCATGTTTATCTCTAACTTTATTTCTTTGTAAAATTGGATGATTTTCAATCTTTTCCCTTGTCTTTTCTAATTTTTAAATACATGTTTTAATATTTTTCAAATTTTTGTTCTTTCTTTCACAGATTGAAAGTATAAAAATAACAAGTGACTAAGTTAACGACAATTATAAGGTAAGTGTTTTGTACTCTTTTCGTTACATTTCTATCACATTTAACTTCTAATAGTTCCACTGCTTCATTTCTTTAACCCTCAGTTTCCTGCCTTTGCTACTTCCCTCATTCCTTTTTCTATTACTTACTTACTCTACTCCTTCCACTCCTTTTCTCAGTCCCTCTGTTCTCATAGTTCCTCACTCCTGTTCACTCACTCCGTCTCTATTACTCTCACTGTCTCTGACTCATCACTCTTTCACTACTTGTTCATTATGCTTTCTCCCTGTAGTTCAAGCACACTATGTTATTTACATTTCTTTGCTGTTTCAATTATTCCTTTTCTGTCACTTCTTCTTTTCTGCTTTCTGTTTTTTCTCTCTGTTATTCCACATGTTTTAACCTTAGTCACTCTCATACATCTTGTTTTATTCCTATTTACTTTCGCTCACTGTTTTCTTAACACTTTCCCTCAGGGTTGTTCTTTTAGTCCGGTTCTATCCCTACCTCTCATTCCACATCGTTTACTGTTTTTCTTCTTAATTTGAACATTCACTCACATTCTCTAAGAAACTCTTGTTTATTATTCTTCTACTCTCCTTTTTTTCTTTCACTTCCTTATCTATTTTGTTTTTCTCAATTATACCCTCTTACATCTTTTCTTCGGTAAATAGATCTATTACACAGTATCTCTGTGTTACTCCCTCTAGCTGCCTTTCTTTTAACATTACTCTCTGTTTCCTTCCCTTATACTCACTCTTCTTTTTTTTTAAATGTTTTTTTTTCTGTTTCGCTTCCGGTTCGCGTACCGGGGCGCGAACCGGGAAGCGAATCAAAAGAAATAGAGGTTGCCAGAGTGCTAAACATTCTAGCAATTTTTTATAAGTGGGAGGTAGTTCTGAAAAGAACTTTTTTTTATTGTTTTTGTTGTTTTATATTTTTTTTTATTTTTCTGAACATTTTTTTACTTTTTTTGTATTTTTTGAACGGTTTTATATTTTTTTTGTTTTTTTGGGGGGGAAACGAAAATCATTCATTATAAAGGGCTCAACAGGAGCAACAAAAAAAAAGATAATTTACTTTCTGGGGCATTTTGGACATTTATGATTTTCGATAGCTCTGTTGATTAAAGTTATGCTACTCTCCCTATAGCAAATTAATTTGCCGCAAAAAATGCAGACTTGCTTCACGACCCCGAAGTTCAACTGAATGTTTGGGACCCTCTCCCTCGCCTCTGGTCCCGTCACTGCCTGTTCAGTTGATGTACTGGCCACAGGAGGGGGGTTTTCCTGCAGGTCACGTACCTGCGCAGCACTATAATTTATAGGGTGCCACCTCTCAATGTGCCGATGCATGGTGTAATTGCCAAAGCTGTACTTTTTATCAGTCCCTCTGGACAGAGTTTTGCCACAGATCAGACATGTGACGTAGCGGGCATGTACTTTTTTTTTGCCCCGGGGAAATGTATAGAATTGCCAGATATAACTATCCTTCACATGGGACCTCCTTGGCTCTTCAGGCAAAAACTGTCTCCTCCCTTGCTCCTCTTCCTCTTCTTCCTCTTCTTCCTCCTCTTGATTAAGGATGACCTGAGGAGGTGGTCCTTCCTTCCTAGGAGGTGGTGGTGGTGGTGGGGGTGCACCAGCTGCAGCTACTAATGAAGCCATTTCTTATTAATCAAAATAGGTCTTCCTCTCACAAAGTTGAAAGTCAGAGTGAGAAAAAAGGTGGGGGCTTTCATCATTTGGGGGAAAAAAATGTTCTAAACCAATGAAAAGTGTTATTTTTAGGTCACATGACCTAGCCTTACATCATTAGGAAACCAAAAGTGAAATGAACCAATGAAAAGTTTTATTAACAAGTCACATGACCTGTTAAGCTTACGTTACGCGCTCCGCGCCGTGCCCCGGATCGCTTCCGGGGTGCTGCGCTTCGCGCCTCGGTTCGCGCTCCGGAGCACTTCCGGGTGCGCTAAGGTGGCGCGTCATAAGACGCATTACGCGACAACACGATACGTCGCGCTTACGCGACGCGTCACGATGTTGTTTTCTAACGCGGCAGTTGCGCAAACGGAACGTTTACCAGTTCGCGGACCGGGTCGCGGCACTAAATTGAGCTAACGGGAAGCTACCCGGTGCGCGGACCGGTAGCGAAACAAAAAAAAAAATTTTAAAAATATATACATAAAAAAATTGTATTAAAAACATACAAAATATATTTTTCGATTTAAAGAAGAATACATTTTAAAGCTTTTGATATTTGCTATTAAAAAAACATTGAAATTCACTGAAAAAACCATATGTCATGATGTCACTGACCATGTCATGAATGATGTAATATGTGACATGATCAGCAGTGGATTGCGGGTGCGCGATATATAGTTAGTGCAACTAACTATATATGCGAATTTCAATGGTTTTGTGTGAGTAAAATAAGGTTTTGTAAATGCTAATTTCTAACTATATATGGTGTATAACCTATGGTTTTTTCAGTGAATTTTCAAGGTTTTGTAAATGCTAATTCCTTACTATATATGGTCTATAACCTATGGTTTTTTCAGTGAATATATATATATATATATATATTTATATATTTATATATTTGCAATGAAATCTCCTTTTGTTCGTGTTAATCTAACTAAAAACTGATGGCTCTATGTAATCTCCTGTGATTTTCTATTTCATTTGACCAGTAGATGCTTGTGTAAAAGTTGCATGAACATCAGTGCATTAAGAAAGAAGCCGCTCAAAAGCCATGTTTAAGGGTACCTTCACAGGTGTACATCTGCTATTTGAAATGTCTCAAAAAATAATATAATAATAATAAAATAATATAATTGTCAATCTCCATTCGTTTCCAGGTGATAAACATAGGGGTGGCTGCTTCTTTTATGCAGTTAGAATCCCAGAATAATAAGAGACCAAGAAATAGGATTTTCCATAGTAGAAGAACATTTAAAAGATTCTCGAAAACAACATTGTAGTATGAATCCAAGGGATGTAGATACATGCAAATGTCTGGATACTCAGAATATTCCAAAACAAACAAGGAGGTGCCACGAGAAGCCTTTATTGTGGCAGAGTAGAGTGGAAAAAAGTACTGGTGTGACATATTAATATTCGATCTTAGGACATACATTTCTAATTCAACTTCCAAAAGTGACTCAGAACTGAAACCATGGACACAAAACAGGAGAAGAATGGTGAAAACCTTCTTGTACAAAATAAATCACAAGAGGCGTTGTCCTATTTCTATGTGTGCTGCAGAATGCTGCACACATAGAAATAGGAAATATGAGGAGAAATATAGTTATTTCTCTGCATTGTGCCTCCCTTACACCTCTCCTGGGGAGGAGTTTTTGGTGCTGCCTCAGATTTATGATTTCTCATAAATCTAGGGCAGTGTCAAAAAGCCATGGGTGTTCCTGGGTAGGCCCCCAGCAACATCCACATCACACCTCTTTAACTCAGAAAACTGTGTTACAGGGGATGATATTTATGAGGCAGCATTAAGCTAAAAAAGTTGCTTAGTGCTGCCGCGTAAATATGGAGGGGGATCCTGCGCCACGGAATGTCACAAAAAGTGACGTTCTGGTGGGGCAAGGGGCCTCATAAAGGAGGCCCCCAATTCTTAAGCGAATAGGCCGATGAGAGATTCTGAGGAAGAACATGCTAGCCCATGGAACATCTGATGCTTAGTGATATGGGCAGAAATTGGACTCCAATAACCGAATGGAACAGCATCTATCAAATATAAAATACAAGAAGAAGAACATTTTTCAAAACAGAAATCTTTAACAAATTCTTTCTTGGGAGTTTATCTTTTTTGACTAAGAATGACAATGATTTTGATTTTGAGAATTACTAACTGTACTACAGTAGTTATAGCAATCTAATATATGGGTATGTGCTGAGCTCTTTTGAAATTTGAGTATAAGTAGTCTGTTTCTAACACTGACGTCCGAGTACTGGCCATATAGGCTATGAGACGATCATGCAGACTGTGTAAGACATTGCAGAGCAGTAGCACTGGAATCAACTGGGTGTACCAGGGATCTGTGCAGGCTGATTGCCCAGCATGTGAGAGCAGCAAGGCATGAGGCAATGAGTAATGAAATGTGACAAGGAAGTTGAGTGTCTGGCAACTGTATATACACCAGTGGTGCTAAGCAGCTGTGAGGAAATGAGTAAGAAATGTACATATCTCTAAAAAGATTGAATTGTGCTTTCCAGAGGACTGTGTTCCTAATGCAGGATTACCTGGCTTCCATGCTAAGTTTTTATAGTCATTTCACTGCCTCCACTAAACGGGTCCGTTGTGGGGAAGCAGCTCACCATAACCGGAGGGAAATGCAACTGTCTAATGAAGAATAGAAAATAAACTCCAGGCATGCAGAACGCAGTTTGAGCTTGTAAAGAGGACATGAATAATAAGCACCATTCCCTCTCACTACTGCGCCAAAAGACTATAATCCTGTCAGGAGGTTAGAGCAACATGTGGCATATGGCAAATGGGCTGATAGGCAGTAAAGTGGTTCGGCTCCTGATCACTGGCGTAACGAAACCTGAGGGGGCCACCTGCAAGGCACATAGAGGGGCTCCCTCCGGACTCAACCGCGAGCTCTCCGGCCAGAATACTGTGCTGAGGGGGTCCCCTGGAGCTTGCCCCCCCCCCCAACCCTACACGGCAGGTGGCCTTCGGGGACCTGTGATACACTAATGTTTCTGATAACTAGCAAAACCCCAAAGTATAGTGTGTCAATACAAAAATTAGTTTTTGGCATTTGTGTGAAACAAAATGATACAACCACTCTGAAAAACTGGTGAGAGGAGTCTGAGGTCCCTACAACTCATAATGTAATAGTATGGCCCATCTCCCAGCACCAAGCAGTGTCATCAAATATATTAGGCTGACTGCACCCCCAAAATGGGGTAACACCTTTTATCCCTTTTGGGGCTGTAGTGTCCATACTATTGGTCTGGGATGATAAACCATACACAATCATTTCTACTTTGTGACAGCCAATTGTTTGCTCATTGTGGTAAGGGAACACTGGCAGCAAAATTGTTGTGATGGCACAAGTTATCACAAACCTATGACAAATGCCCTTGGGTCCAATTACTGTAAGAGAAACACTACCATTGCTGATTGAGCTGCAAGAACATGAAATGCGCCTCTGCCTCCTTGGGACACTGATACCTTTTAATTTTCCTCTGTTAGAGAGAATGGAGAGAGACTTTGTCCAGTGGCACATTTGCTTCAGCACCAACACATGATACATGTGCCCCAGGTGATCTGTTTTAATTGCCTACATAATTAATGGAGTCAAGAATTCTCCTGCACTGTTACTGCCAGTCAAGTGAGCAACAACATATACTTCCAACTTGTTGTGCAGATTATGTACATTGCTGTTTACTTGGAAGTCGCAGCTCCTGTTCAAAGTGATGTTTATATTAATAAGCTGGAAATGGAACTTATAATTACTTGGTTCGGTTGCTGTGTTATTGTGGCAGCATGCCATTTCCAGGGCTCTTGGATACAAGCCTCCCCGGTGTCTGCGTTTAACTCAAAGCACAGAAGGTTGCAAAGAAAGCTAACCTAATGTTGACACACAACAGAGTCGAAGATTTTACTCGAGGGGCTTATTCGTGTCTCTTTTTAATCTATATCTTTTTGCACTTTCTGTTCTGATTAGCTGTTAGAAGAACGGCACAAAAAGCAGGCTGTCAATTTAACATATGATGTGAGTGTAAGGGCGTTTATAAAAGTAACACACAATCAAGTAGCCACAGGGCTGGTCAGCAGACCAGACAGAAAAAAAGTGACCACTTCCTGCAGACAGGAAAGCTCAGAAACAAGATGAAGGTGGGGTATATGGGAGAGGGGCTGGAGGTAGTGGCAGCACTACCCGAGCTGAGGAGCTCACATCCGACAATCAACATCACATTAAATAGTGCTTTTACAACAGAAAAGAAACATTATTCACTGCTATAAACACTCTTTCAGGCCTCTGGTTTCCTACATCAAGGCTTTAACTCGCTGATGAAGGTACAAGCAGAAGCAGTGATTGTGCTGCTAATTTTCACGGATATCCACTCATTCCTTATCTGAAATTATTCTAATCAAGGCAAGAGATAATATTATTGCATAGTCACTATAAAGGTGAATGTTATTAAAGGCATGCATTGCTCAAATAAGCTCAATAATTAACATGTCCAGGCAGGTAGAAAATAATTTATAGCAACGTGTGGTAGAAAGAAGCATGATACTCTGCAATACTTCTTTAGCATTTTACATTTAATCTTTAAATCTAGCAGGTTTAGCTAGTCAGTACTGACTGCTCCTGGTGCATTTATAATGTGAATTTCTTTAATGAGTAGTACTTACAGCCTGTTGTATGCAAAAGACAAATATGGATAAGTGTAACAAGATTTATTATCCCAGTCCTAGTGAAAGGAGTATTTAAACAACATTTTTCAAATAACAAACACAGTTTACTGCTAATATTTATGTTTGTAAATGTATCGCTTACTAAATGTTTACATCTGTAGGAATTTTAGTGCTTTGTTTTGTGAAATTTTATGTTGGTGGACCAGTGTTCAACTAGTGGCTGCTTTGTTTATGAATTAGTTGTCTATGAAGAGGATGCTCTTTACATTTTCTTATAATAATGCAATAGGTTAGGCTTTGACAAGCTGTCAGCCTGAAGGGAGGCCCAGATTCATGGCGCCATACTGCAATACTTTTCTTGAGCCATGCGTTTTCCTGTTAAAATGTTCTTGAGCCATGGCTTTTCCTGTTGAGGTTGGTAAGAAATGTGTCGGTTGGAGATTAGTAATTGAGTAAATTGTATTTTTGTTAAAATGAGACTACGAGGGGGCGTGGCCTAGATGGCGGCGTGAGCGGACGGACGACTCCGGAGCTCCCGCCTACGGCCCTTTCCAGCATCGACCCTCGGGTTGTTTTAGCACTAGTCGGTCCATGCATAGACGGCAGATTTGCCCGGGGTCCCAGTGAGCCGCTTCCCAGACCGGGGTGAGTAGTGACGGTGTGGTTTGGAGCCGGCGGCCTGAGGACAGCCGGAGCGGCGGCTCTGCCTGTGGAGTATGGAGCGGGCTCTGAGTCCGGTGGATGAGCCCCTGAGTGTCGGGGCGGTTGCCTGGGCAGCCCACGAGGAGGAGGCGTGAAGATCGGAGTGCAACAGCCTGCAGTGTGGACTCGGGAGGCTGATGACCGGCGACCCTCGGTGGTGGCGGCCTTTGGAGGAGCTGTCGCGGCAGATTGACCCGCCATCCTAAGGGGCAGGTACCCTCTCGGCTGGGAGGTGGTGTCGGAGGAGCACGTCGGAGCCCCCGAGGCCGGCGACCGCCTTTGGTTGCGGGAGGTGGACTGGCTGGCTCGGCTTCCCTACCCACGAGCGAGGTGACAGAGTGGGGGCCCGTGGAGCAGCAGCGACGCATCTCGACGTCCTGGAGCCGCTGTTTCTGAGTCTGTGGACGAGTGACCCCCCCTACCTCGAGGTGTGGGACCGGAGAAGGTAGGAAGGAAATTGAACGTCCTACCCCGACCCGCGTTGGCCTGAGTGGGGTGCCTGGTCAGACGTCCCCTACAGACCTCTAGATCTTGGGGACAGTACTGTGTTCTTCGACTGGGGTGCGGTCGGACCGGCCTTAGGGGGTGGCCAGATCCAGATATTGCAAGGGGTGCCTCTGCCGACTTCTGGTCCACTGTGGAGTGACCCTCTGGGTAAACTGTGTTATAACTACGCACCGGGGTTGAAGCTTGGAGGGGGCAGGACAACCGAAGATTGCTGCATGCTGGTGCCGAGTTGACTCGCCCAGGGATGCATATGCTGGCCTTCACCATGCTCTGACAAGGTGCACAAGTACTTCAGCTTCAGGCGCAAAAGTCGATCCTATCCACAGGTCGGCGACGGCCGGTCAGCCCGGTCTTGACCCACCGGTAGTCGAGAGGTTTCTTTGGACTTGTTGGGACAGAGTGGATTGGAGGTGCCCCTGAATAAAGAGCTGAGGTGGTGCCTGGTGTGGGAAATGTCCACCTCCAGAGCCCGCAAGGACAAATCAGTGAAGGACCTATTCGCCAGGCTCCAGGCGAGCCAGCAGTCCGGTGCCATGGCCTCCGCCTCAACGCCGGGACTCTCGGTGCAGGATGCGGGATCCGAACACATCACTAAGGCCTTTCTTGAGTCGCTGTTCATGTCCCTGCTAGAAGATATCCACACTCTGAAGGAGGATTTCGCTGGGGGAATTAAGGAGGTCTGCAGAGATGTAGATGGAATTGGCGAATGGGTGGTCGAGCTTGAGCGCAAGAGTGACGGAAAGGACACGGAAATAGCATTTTTGCAACAAGAACTTATCCGGGTCCACGACCAACAGGTGGACCTTCAGACTCACCTTGAGGATTTAGAGCACAGTTCCTGGCGGCATAATGTCAGGGTTCAGAATGTGCAGCTGACTGAGGAGACGAAGGACCTGTTTTGCTTCATAAGAGAGCTATTTAATCACATTCTGGGTCGACCGTTGGAGTCAGAGCTTCGCCTTGACAGGGCTCACAGGGTGGGGCCGCCGCGGGCCCTTCCAGAGCCACCGCCAGACATATTGGTCTGTGTGCAAGACTTTCGCACTAAAGAGGAGATTCTCCAGAAAGCCAGACAGATGCATCCATTGTCCTTCCAGGGCCATGCGCCTGTCCTGTTCCAAGATTTGTCGGCTCTTACGTTGCAAAAGCGCAGAACTTTTAAACTGGTCACGACCCACCTGCAACAGCGTGCCATCCCATACAGCTGGGGCCACCCGTTTCGCCTAGTGTTTAAGCTGGAAAATAAGCTTTATCAACTGCGATCAGTGTCAGAAGCCTGCCGTCTGCTGGGGAGTGAGCCACCTGCCGAGGAGGAAGAAGGGACACTAGAATCCGCTTCTGAGGGTGCTTCTAGGCCCCGGTTGCGGCTGCAGCACAGACTGCGATGCGTAAAGAAACCCCCTGTGGCGGCGATCATGGAGGGTCAGCGGGCCGCAATGGAGGCGGCCGCATCAGATAGGAATCCCTCGCCAACTGGCTGATTTCTATGCTTTTTCAGGGCTGACTGTTTACCTGCTGTGTTTTTCTGGGTCGTGGGTGGGAGGGAGTCAGCTTGGAGTTCGTTGAATTACCCCAACCTATTTCTCTTCTAATTATCTTGGGATAGTGGACATTGAGACTGCGCATGTTTTGTTTATTATTTGGGTTTTTGGGGTGGGGTTTCTGTTGGGAGGGTGTTTAATGTTCTTTGTCCACCAGGTGCTTAAGTTAGAGTCAGGTACCCGAGGATGGGCCCCCTTGGGGAAGTGCATTTGCTGGGCTCTTGGGTCTTTTCCTGTTAGCATACTTCATCGGCCGCTCACACATGCCATGTGGTAGATGCTGGTCACAGAGCTTAAAATACTCACACTTAATGTGAGAGGGTTAAATAACCCAGTCAAACGCAGAGCCGTACTGTTATGTTTAGAACAATCCCACGCAGACATTTGCCTCCTACAGGAGACTCATCTCTTACAACGAGACTGCCATCGTCTCCGATCTCAGAAGTTTCCCCTCCAGTTCTTTTCTTCTAACTCCTCCAAGACAGCGGGGGTCGCTATACTGGTGTCCCAGAGATTCAAGGGTAAAGTCATACACAAATCAGCGAAGATTAAGGGTAGATTGTTGACCTACAGGTTTTCTTTAGGCTCCACTACGTTTACTGTTAGCTCCATATATGCACCCAATGAGGGCCAGGAGAGGTTCTTTCACACTGCGCTCACAGAGGCCACAACTACGCAGGACCGCCACATAGTGCTGGGGGAGACCTGAATTTGGTTTTCGATAACATTTTGGATAGATCGTGTCAACGCACCAACCAAGCTGGTGCCCTCTCTGCAGAGGGATTGTCTTGTTTAAGCGAGCTAAGCTTCAAGGACCTATGGCACAGCTTCTACCCCCAGGAGAGGGAATACTCCTATTTTTCTAATGCACATAAAACATATGCTCGTCTTTATTACCTGCTTGCGTCCTTGCCTACACAAGCGCTAGCTACTAAGGTGGATATAGGGGTTGCTTCCCTTTCTGATCATGCTTCGGTGTCTGTTGCCCTTTCCCTACCCCCGACTCAGCGCACACAGCGGACATGGCACCTTAGAGAGACGTTGCTGCATCGCAAGGAGGTGGTCGCACGAATACAGCTTGCTATCATAGACTATCTTTCCCACAATAGAAACACAGACACCACATTTGCGACACAGTGAGCGGCTCTGAAGGCCGTCATAAGGGGAGAGTTTATAGCGATTTCTGCTGCAGATAACGCTGAAAGGCAACACAAGCGAGATGACCTCACCCAGCAAATCAGAGAGCTGGAAGAAATGCACCAGAGAACAGGCGCGCCTAGGGTCTGGAGGCAGCTGAAAACAATTAGGCAGCAGTTGGCGGCTATTGATCAGGATAGGGCGGAGTTTGCGGCCTTGCAGTTACGACACGCATATTATACTGGAGGGGATAGATGTGGGAGGTTATTAGCACATAAATTGCGCAAAGTCAGACAACAGCAGACAGTGCAGGAAATCCTTAGGAGAGACGGTCGGCGTGTAACAGAAGACCACGATATTGCAGAGGCCTTCAGGGTTTTCTATGCTGACCTCTACTCCGGTGACACCACCGACGACCTGGAGGGGGAGTCATTTCTAGACTCCTTCCCCTTCACACCCTTTCGAAGGATCAGGTGGACCACCTAGAGCATGACATCCGGCCGGAAGAAGTCATTGCGGCCATCTCACGCCTCAAAGCTTAACTTGTTAATCTTTGACAAAACATCTTCAAGATTGTATCAGACATCCTCTTGTTAATGTGTAACCAAGTGTATGCCATTTCTAAAAAAATGTGTTAGTTTCTTCGTGATGAGCTTAAGAGATGTGATCTCCAGAAGCTCTAAAACATCCAGTGACAATGAAGTGCATGACTTTGTTTCAGAGGGAGGATCTTTGTTTTGTTTTTTAATAAGTGTTAAAGTTAAATTATACTTCCAAATATTACTTGAAGAGGAAGCCAGCACCTTAGGTATAATAACTGCTAATGCATCTGACATCAACCATAAAAAGTAGGAGACTTCATTGAGAGTTTGTCATTCTTCGGCTCAGATAAGAGGGAGGTCTAAATGCTCATCCTAAAAAGATGTCCTTTTAACATACTTTGTTTTCTTTAGTTATACTCATATAAAATAGGAGGATAAATTAGAAGAGTAGGATCTGTCACCAGTAATTAGTTGTAAAAAAAATACCAGTGCAAAAATGAGTTGGTATTAAAAGAGAAAGTAGAAGGTTAACTTCTGACCATCAAGAAAAATGAATAAGAGACAGTTATGTGTACAGAATATCTAGGTGCTTAGATGTCTCCTCTCCGCATTAAACAGGTGAACCTTGATTTAAAAGAAAGGCAGCACCATCACAGAAATGTTGGAATGATGGCTAAACTCAGAGCTAAAAAAGTCCACCATTCAGTACAGCACCACTGCAGCACACCACAGATGCCGTTGACTGTTGAATAAACCCTAATCACCAAGTAGCTATTTTATATGTTGTTTAAGTCCAACCTGACCTATCTAATTTTGTCTTCCTTTTCTCAGCTACGGAGAATCAGTATTTTCCAATCCAGTTCACCCGGCTGATCTAAACAGCCTGTGAGGGGGGTTTTACTTACATGATTTTGAAAAGGGAGAGTGGATTGCCATATGCAAATCAATCTTGATCCTGCTCCCCATTGGAACAGTCCAGCCCGAACTGCCAAGCCAGGTCCTC
The DNA here is from genome assembly GCF_964261635.1 of Lissotriton helveticus. Taxonomy (NCBI): domain Eukaryota; kingdom Metazoa; phylum Chordata; class Amphibia; order Caudata; family Salamandridae; genus Lissotriton; species Lissotriton helveticus. Next base: position 858,436,543 of record NC_136059.1, read on the forward strand.
CCTGATCCAGAAACAAACATCCTCGGACCGGTTTCGGGTATCACCTCTTATTAGCCAGGCTAGCTTAAACCCAGTGGCACGGCAAGCCAGGGCCCACAGGTGGGCGTACCTTTTGTCACTTACAGCAAACATAGCAAACACAACAGGCTGCAGGAGGGAGTGCTGAAACATTTCAAACACTCATCCTATCGATTGTTCTTTTGCTCACCATGCCACACCAGTTTGGACCCAGCCATATGCAAATCAGTCTTGACCCGGCCTGGACCGGAAACAAGATTTGTGGGATGGGTTTTTGGATATCACCCCATATCAACCAGGCTAGCTAGACTCGGGTGGCAGATGAGCACAGGACTAGGGAGGACCTAGCCTGGCAGATCAGACTGCACTGTTCCCATGAGGAGCAGGGACATGACTGATTTGCATATGGCTGGGTCCAAACTGGAATTGCACGGCGACCATAAGCACGATGCATTTTATCCAAATCTGTGATGAGGTGAATGTATGATTTGTTCAGCATTCCGTCCATCATCTGTTCTTTTTGCATTTGTTGCCCTGAGTGGGAAGGGTATGCCCAGATGTGGGTTCCATGCTCGCTACGCCACAGGATTCCAGCTAGCCTCACTGACAAGGGGTTATACCCTGAATCCAATCCCAGGATGTATGTTTCTGGTCCAGGAAGGACCTGACCTGGTAGTTTGAACTGAACTGTTTCCATGGGGAGCATGGTCAAGATTAATTTGCCTATGGCTGGATCCAAACTGGAATGGTATGGCGAGCAAAAGAACAATGACATTTACCCAGAATTGTGACTGGGGGTGAATGTTTGATTTGTTCAGCATTCCGTCTCTTATCTTTTCTTTTTGCAATTTCTGAAAGTGACATTCTGAAATAGTAGAGTTAAATCCAATTTTACTAGTAAAGAAGATTTATCATTACAATTTCACTAGACCATTAGAAAAAACAAGCATTCTGTATTTGAAAAGGCTGCATTTTTACTGCTGATCCCCTTCTAGATACGGAGCATATTATAGGCTCCTTTTAGATCATGCTTCATAAAAGAAGATGCCATACATTTATAGAATGCACTGCTACACCTAAAAGTGTTTTGGCACCAATGAGAATAGCAGTGCCCAGAGTTACAATCAAATGAGCATCTGAAGGAGAATTTCCAACTGTTTTTGAAACACAGCGTGATTGAGCTGAACCAGCAATGAAAGAGGAAACTTATTCCAGCATTTATTAGTAAAAAGCAGAGAAAGGACTGTTTCTAGTGCGATACTTGGAAATCTTGAAAATGCAGAACAGTCTTCCTGTGGAAGATCAAAATGTATGAGAGGTCTGGTAAGTTTTTCATGACCCATTGAGGCACTATTGCAAAAACACAATTGTTTAAAGGTACATTGCTTCCTGGTAGGGAGCCAGGGCGGGACCTGAAGACAAGGAGAGATAGATGAGCAATGTGGTCCACCAAGAATAAGCTGAGGTGCTGAGTTTTGCGATAAATGAACCCTTGAAGGAAGATTCTGAGGGGGCCCAAAATATAGAGAATTAACAAGGTTAGGTCTTAACTTGATTAACAACTAATTAACCAATTTGCAGCTGTAAGCATAGCAGCATTTCAAATCTGATCTAGGAGTACCAAAATCAAGGGCTGTTGATATATATTCTTAATCTTTATGCAGGTCAGTGTTCATTAATTTACACACATCTGTAATTTTCTCATTTCAGGTACAACTAACGGAGTGGATGATTCTGATTACATGGAAGGACAGATCATACCATTGACCAAATACGTCTTTGACAATTTTACCAAGTGCTGGTTTTCTTTCTTGCATGAGCCGCAAAGATGCCTTGACTGAAGGAGGCAGTGACATTGTGGAGTAGGGGTGAGAGAGAGCTTTCCTTGAGAGAGCTTTGATAATAGACAAGGGTAAGGAATCATCTTCATGGGAAGTGGCTTTGAGGAGGGGTATTCTATTGTCATAAACATCAAAGAGACTTGTATGCCTAGGATGAGATGCTACAAGACAGCGATGTCCATACAATAAGAATACCAGTCTAGTGAGGCAAGGTATTCCATCCTTCATACAATACAAAAAGGCTGTCCTTGTATATCTTCATCACAGAACCAATTATCTTTGTTTTGTTAGACACTTTGTGGTGCACCTTACTAAATTACCTAACAGGGAATTACTGCAGATCATACAAATTATTTCTGTCATCTGAAACTTACAACAATTATTTAGTTCTTCTTCTCTGTAACTGATTAGGCTTAAAATCATGAATCACAACTGAGTCCGCAAATATGAAGTCACCTTAATCACTACCTATGAACATTTTAGCAAACTACCTTATTCTGGGCCACGGTCCCATCAGTTCCATGGCCTGCTCAAAAGTCTACATGTACCTGAAATAATTCTGAGGTAGAAATCCTTAATCCCAGGCCCCTAGCCTTCAGATCATGACCACATCACTGGTGTTTTTTCTCCATTAATTTCACATAGAAAGTACCATTGTCATCCAAATATCCTGCCAGTGCCAATTAATCCTAGTAAAGTCATTTACTTCACTTATGCTCACATTTACATTCGTTTGCCTCAAATACAGGACTAGCATGCATGTTTTCCAGGTTCATTGCACTGTGCCAACCTCTATTTTTACTGAGCATTAATGTTGCTTCAACATCACTTACTGGTGTCTGCACTGCCCTGCTGTCCCTTAATCCTTCAAAGGATTCATATGAGATGAACAAGGTCACCCCTTGAAGTAGACAGAACTGATTTAAAAATTCAGTAATGATTCCATGCAACTTGATGTCTGGAGGGTACCCAGTATTAGCTCTCCCTTCTAATGAAAGTGAAGGTTTGCCTCTCAGAAAGCATGATGCTATTGCATCTCAGCAGTGACCAACCCTGCTCCATGGTCTCCCTGGTTCCTTACTGGTGCACTTATGGACATTCTAAACATGACAGCATTCCCCATGCATGATCAGAAAAAAATTAAACACATTAGGGCCAATGCACAAACTGCATGTTGCAGTGCATAAAGTTGTACTACATGTTTACTTATTGCAGAATGCAATTCACAAATCTATAAGTGTAAGTCTCCACCATCATCTATCCTATGTTTTCTTTATTGATAACTGGAAAATGTGGAAGGACCAGAAGTCTTTGTACATTCACTCTAGACAGTCACACAAAGGGAGCTGAGGTGTGCCCTGCATAACCTGATGGGCCATCACCAGATGTATGGGTCTTCCTGAGCTAGAGATGTGGGATGAGTTGTCGCTGACACCTGAATAGGACTGTGCCTGTCCTCACACAAAGCTGCCTCCACCTCCCTGTAGTGTGTTTGGAGACATGTCAGAGAAAGGCAGTGTTGTGTGCACTCCAAAGACTTTCCTCTAAGGTTTCCCTATGTCAAAGGCAGAAACTGGTATAAGTACTGGTGCTGTGATACCATAACTTCAGAGCACTTCTGGACTAAGAGGACATTCTTCCATAAAGAAGAGCTGGATGCTGTAGGAGGGACTGAAGCTCTGCTTGTTACTTTGTTGTGCTAGTCTGCTGCTTGCTGCTTCTGTTCTGGGAGTCAAAGGACTGGTCTTTGCTTTCTAAGTCCTGTTTTCCCAGGCTCTCTAAGTGCTTGTGCATGCTTGCCTCCTGTTCAAAAGTCTCAGGGCTATCAAAGGTCTCACCTGCCAGAGACTTGGCTCTTCTGCTGGGAGCCCTGCCTTGCAAAGTGGTGCAAAATCCAATTCCTGGGCCTTGGAAGTGGAATCTGGTAAATTTGAGAAGAAAATTCATGCATCAACTCTCAGCGCTTGTTTTTCCGATGGAGTACTCAGGTGCTTGAAAAACCAATCCATCCCCGCTGTGGAGCCGAAGAATCAACGCAGCAACTGCCATGCGACCTAAATATGGCTGCAACCCAAGTCCCAAGCACTGGGTCACCAACATTATGTGGCGTACACTCTGACGGGGGCCATGCTGTGCGGCTGAAGAAATCGATGCATCGCCTGCTTCGCGTTTGTGAAACCAAAGCAGTGCCTGTTCTGCCACATCAACATAGTGAGTTTGGCACCAAGTTCTTCATCGAGGTTGACCAGTAGTGAGAAATCAAGGCCACGTGTTTGGAGATCGATGCATCACCTCTCCTCACAGTAAGGAACCAATGCATCACCTCCCCCGACAGTAAGGAACTGATGCATCACCACCCCTGGCTTTAAAGAACCAACGCATCACTTCCCCTGGGAGTAAGAAACAGGTGCATCGCTTTGCTTTTCCGGTGCCTCACCTCTCCTGCACCTGGTTTATTCTTTGATTTTGACGTATCCCAGATACTTTGTGCTAAAAGTGATGCCTCCATACTTTCCTATGGTTTGAACTATTTTGAACCTCTTAAAAGTGATATCTTTACTTATATATTTTATTTTGGTTTATTGGGTAGCCTGAGTAAAGGCACTTTGGAATAACCTGATTTAACTTCTTATTTCCTCAGTTGAGTGTTGAAGCTCCTTCCATGGAGAATCTTTGCACTATTCTTTGAAACCCAAAATAAAAGCTATAGCACTTTGTAATTTGAGTTTGCTTCTCTACATGTGGCAGGGTGCCGAACAAGCCACAGTACAGAAAAAACTTTATTAGCAGTAAAGGACAATTTTAGGATTTCATTGGATGAGGGAAAATCAGCCATCCTCATCCTCCTCGAACTCTCAGCAGTGTTCAATAGATACTATCCTATTAGAAAGCCTGCCTGCTTGTATGCCAAACTGTTCAATTAGTTATGATTCTTCCTGTCAGGACAAATGCAATCAATTCGCCTCCCCCCAAGATAGAATCCTGCTCATGGCAGCTGCAGTCTCCCACACGGTCTTCTTTCAGCCCCATGTTTTTCATGTCGATATGGCACCTCTGGCAGCCATAATACAAGCCAAATGCAATAACATTGTTGGCCACAAGACACAATCTTGTTGAAGGTCTGTCGGAGGTGGCCACTTGGAAGCTGGACCATTGTCTTAAAGTGAATGGTGATAAAAATAACATGATCTTATTTAGGAAGGCGAACTCTATTTGGTGGAACTCGTGATGGTCCTCCTCACTTGCTATGACCCCTTCTCCTAAGAACTCTGCAAGAAACCTAGGAATTATTGTAGACAATGAACTCTCTCTCTCTCTCTCTGTGGCATTTGCTACTCCATCCTGCGCCTCCTACTCAGGATTTTTAATTTTTTTGCCAATGCACTATTGTTACTCCTTTGTTCATGTATTTATTATTAGTTACCTGGACTATTGGAATGCCTTGTATGTGGGAATGGTGACTACCTGTTCTCTCACCTACCAATCATACAAAATACAGCAGAGAGGCTTATTTATAATCTTCCTAACTGCTCACTATCTTGTCCACTGCGAAATTCTTTGCCTTGTTGAACTGTATTTAAGGGGGCCTTTTTGAAGATGCTTTAACAAGATAATTGGACATTCTATACTATGGTCTGGCTTATCTGAGAAATAGAATTAAATACCATAAGCCCGGCGTGCTTTAAGATCAGCAAACAGGCCCCTACCCAGCCATGATGAATTCATTGAGCTAAAATGGGGGGCATGCCTCTATCCATCTTGCAGCTCTGCACTGGAATGCCCTACCACAGTACTAGCAACGTATCTCCAAACTCTTATCATTCAGAAACACTCTTAAAACTTGGCTTTTCATCTCCTTTTCATCCACTGCTATCTGTGTCTTCTGGATCTCTCTTCTGTTCTATTATGGACTGCGCAAGCATAACCATTTAGGATGAGTTTGCACATTTATAAATCTATTTAACATAAAATATTATATATCATATACCATATAACATATGACGTATAACACATAACATAACAGTGTGTAGCATGATGTTCATCATGGATCACAATGAAGGCTCCCAGTTTTCCATTTTTACTGATTTTTACAGATAAATACAGGCAGAAAACAATGTGTTTTCTGTCTGTACTTATTTTCTAAGGCAGAAAAAGTAAAATTCCAATTATTGTAAAAGAAAATCTCCATCCTGCCTTCATAAATTCCAACAGCTGAGAAGATACAAGCATGAGGAGTTAAAAAACAGAATGAGATGTTTTTAAATACAGGCATATGCCAGCATATGTTTGTATACATGCATTAAAGTATGAGTGCATGTTTTTTCAGTTAAATTAATGTGGAAATATACCATTTAACTGTGCCATTTATTCTCAAAACTCAAAATAAATATGGATAAATACAAATCAGGTCGTCAAAAAATTAAAATGTAACTATACAGACAGAAATGTTAAAATTAAATCTGCATTTTCTGCATGATCAGCCCAAATTTGTTACCTTTTTCTGGACTCTATTTTTAATGGACTTAGAACTCTGTGCACTTTACCCCATGCACAACATGAGCAAAAGTACCCGTACTCCGTGTTTAAACATGTAAAAATTGGCATAACCCTAATTGGCAGATTAAACCCTCCCATTAGCCTGTAGTGTATGGTGCAGAAAGACACCCATGACATAGAAAGTTATATGTCACTTGTGGACTGCAGCACTGATTGTTCCATCAACCACAGTGACAGCAAAAACATGGCATCATGCTAGCCTGTATGCAGCAACCTAAAACCTGCCATATATACATGTCCAAATAACCCCTTTGGAAGGCAGAAAACTCTGCTTTTAAACATGAATAATGCAATCCCTAAGTGCACTATGTTAACTATAAGGAGGGTGTACCTCAAATAAGCATGTCCCTCCAGTGACAATGCCCCAAATACTGTTCTCACGGGCAGGGCTATCACTGAGAACTAGAAAGTATCAAGGTAAGGATTATAAACTGTAAGCTGTAACTTTGACAGGATATGGATATAACAGGTATTAAATACTAGTTTATATGCTATTTAGTAAGAATCCTATTTAATGGTATGATTGGATTTTCTAAACTACTATTAAACTGAGACAAAATCCTAACTTTACCACACTCGGTACTCACAAAAAGTATTTAGTAGTAGTAAAATTAGGAGTCCTTTCTTTACTACTACTAAATGCCTTCTGTGAAAACTAAAAGTAGTAAGTTTAGGATTTTATCTCAAGTTAGTAGTAGTAAAGTTAGGAGTCCTATCTTTACTACTACTAAATTCCTTCTGTGAATACCAAAAGTAGTAAGTTTAGGATTTCATCTCAGATTAGTTCTGTGAATCGGCCCCATTGTGCTTAAATATTTATAGTTCTTTTAAAAATTATGTTTTTAGTAATGTACTGACTGTAGCAAGTGCAAACTTTTTTTATAGTTTTCCATTAAAGGGCAAATTTCAGATTCTATCAATTAAAGCCTCCACTGGCTCCTAATCAGCCTTTAGATTTGCTGATTAACCAGCACACATTTACATTTCTTTCAATTAGCAGGCACAGGGAAGAGAAAGCGTGTTTCTTCTTTAGCTGCTTTGCCCTTCTCTCATTTCACACTAGAAGAGACCCTTCATCTTCTATTTAAACCTGTGGCAACTCAAACATTCAGAAACTGTTGAATTAATAAAGCTTGGGAACGTCCTTCTCCTGCCCACTTCCACCTATGTTTTGTATGACAACGTTGCCCCATCAGTAGGCACTGATCTTGTCAATATCATTAATGAATCTTTGTGGCTGATGGATTTCCAGATTAAAGGCCTTATTTAGAGTTTTGAGGTTAATTAAAACCCCTCCAACTTCTGAAGGAAACTCTAAATGCAGAGCACAGGCTCTGCATTTAGAGTTTGAATTTCCTCCTCCATTGAGATTTTGTTGAAAAAATTCTGCCAGAGTACTCTTCTTCACATTTATAGTTCCCTCTGGAAATTGAATACTTTCGGTTCCTTCCAAACTCTAAATGAATCCCCAATATGAGGAAGGAAGATGTCGGTAGTGGGAAAGTGTGCTGTAGTGCTCCAACTATTTGTGATCTGTGTAAGATGTAGTCACCTGAGCTGAAAGGTATTTCAGTGGGCAGTTACAGGTGAAAATATGCATATAAGCTAAAAGTCAATAATACGAAGATAGGATCGTGTGAGCATCATGAAAGGGTCACCGGGAAGGGTCTGTCGCACATTGAAGCATACCCGACATGGGGTGGAATGCTGAGGTTCTTGCATCAAAAAGTCCATTCTTTGGGGAATACACACATTTTGAGCACTTTGCCTCACACTGTAGTTTGGTCGTTTCTTGGGTATCATCGTTCTTTCTGAGGAAATGAGACGAGGCGCTGTTAGCATCAAATGTCAGTTCATTGCAAGGTGAGTGAGATTTGCTCGAATCTGTGCTGAAAAGCTTAACACAATATGGACTGATTGTCTCAGAAAGTCCTTTAAAGACCCCAACATTCATACGCCGTTTAAATAACAGTGTAACTTAATTTAAAAAGACTGTCAATAGGGCCTCAGGCAGCTGACATATTGCCAATTTGTATTAATGCTATGGAACGCGTCCCAGTGACCTTCTTCGGCAATAGTCAGTGAAGGAAAGTTGGGCTCAGGGCCTCCAATTTCAATCTACAGCAGTCAAGACGTATGAACTTTGATGTATCAAAACATAATCGGAGAGCGCATAATATGGGAAAAGCCAGTAGCACAGCAGATCATCCCCGATTTAATAAAAGAACAGGTCTAAATTAAAATGATAATTCCTGCACAATCTATTTCAGGTTACCTACCTTTTCTTTTACTGCATTCTATTTTTTTAACCTTATCCAGACATTTTCCTAGATTGGTCCCTATGTAGTTGACTCCTAGTAAAACTGACTATTTTTTCTGCCGCTGTCTCTCCTTCTCCCTGCATCTTTTTACTGTCCACTCCTTTCTTCCTCTTTCTTTATTTGCAGTGCCTTTTTTCTCTTTTACTTGTTTTGCCGCTTTTTCATCGTTATGCTCTCTCCTCTCTTGTTCTCTCTCTGAAACACTTACCTTCTCTTTAGTCTCTCATCTGGCTGTCTTGGTCTTCCCTGCTGTGTTTACCTTCCTCTCTCCCAGTTTCCCCCTTTTTCTAACCCTCTCAGAACTCTTATTCAGTCTCTTCTTCTCTTCTATGCTTTCTTTCTCTGGTACTCACGTTGATGACGATCTGTTGTTCCTGGTTCTTTCTATTACTTCTGTCTCTCTCTCTTGGCATGTTTGCACATATGAAGATCTCTGGTTCTTAGTTGCAACAGCAAGTATTTAAGGCAGATAATCCAACACTTATGAGCTCTTTTTGTTTGTTGGTGCGCCCCCTGCTGTATTTCTGATACCTGTTTGTGTACTTTACTACTGGTAGCTCGGTGCACCTATTCATACCTGAGAACCATTTTCCCTTCTTCTGAATAGGATGTGCCTGGTAACTCAGATTTGTTTCGTTGTTGCCTAGTCAGCAGGGGTCTCAGAGAAGGCTGGTTGAGTCAATTTTTCCCCTGACAGGATTAGTGAGTGACTTAAAATATCAGAAAGCCTCAGGAACACCACAGCAAACATAATAGTGCACACCTTTCAACAGGTGAATGTAAAGAATAAATAAGCGCAAAGTACGTATACCACTTTTGGGTCTATGAAAGATCAGATACCTCCAGTTAGTTGGGAATAAAGGCAGGGTGAGCGCCCGGATGGCCCTTGTTGCCCGGACGCTCCCCCACACTGGTCGTGCCCCACGCTCGGGGCTGCCTAATTTTCTTCTTCTTGTTTCCCACGTGCAGGTCTACGGTTCCAGTTCCAGGAGGCGGCAGGCGTGGACGAGCGGCGGTACGGGGCAAATACGAGTAAATTTGGCGGCGAGGTGAAAGGCTGTGCCAGGACGAGTCAGGAGGCGTTGGGTAGGCGTTGTTAAACCCAGATCGGGCGTTGTTTACAGGGGGAGCAAAGCAGCGGGTGCTCGGCCCGAGTTCAGGTAAGACCCGGCGCTTGTGACTAACTCGGGGATCCGGCGGTGGGGAAAGGGTACGTTCTCCGCCAGCGGGATTCCCGACGGGGTGTTTTAAAGGGAGGGAAGGATTTGTATCGTGAGCCCGGGCAAATAAATCCCCCTCACCGTTTTCGGAGTGTGGGTGTGCTTCTGAGACTCGTAAAGAGTATCGTGAGTCCGGACAAATCATTTCCCTTCCCCGTTTTTTTGGAGGGCATCCGAGTGTTAAATAACCGGCACTCATGTAAGCGCTCCGATACTGGAGAACACGAGGTGAAGCGAAGCAGGGTCGACCAGGGTAGCTGGTGGAAGGGAGACCACTAGGAAATTAGAAGTTTTTAGTGGATTGTTCGCTAATTTTATTAACTGTGTGGAAACCAGCAATTTTAAGTAAAGCCATTGTTTTAAGTAAATAGGTGTGTGGGGATCTGCCTACCACAAGTGATGTGTGGAGACCATCGTGTTTTAAGTAAATAGGCGTGTGTGAATCGGCTAAACAGAGTGAGGGGCTCAGTGAGAGTTGCACAAAGGCAATTTATTAAAGCATATTATTAACGTGCTTTTCATTTTAGGTGACACACGTACGTTTTATTTTTGCAGTGGCTGACACACGGTCCTGGACGTTGGACGGATGCAAGGGTGGTTCTGGTATCCACGGCGGGTAAGGGGATTGCGGGGGGCTAGCATTTCATCGCTTCTGGTGGCCCCCGGGTGAGTTTACGTTAGAGTTCACTCGCCCCAGACAATCGGGCAAGCCGGTGTGTTGCCGTCATAGTTGCGTGGTGCTTACAGCCCCTTGTACATCCTCCATCTGTGAACAGGTACAAGTACACACGTGCACCACGGGGCGTTGCTTAGGAGTGTAGTTTCATTTGGCGGGGATATGCCTGGGGCAAGGGGAGGAAAGAGGTCTCCGATGGAGGTAATGATGCAGGCCATGATGCGTAGAATGACCGCTATGGATAAGAGGTTGGGGAAGGTCGATGAGTTTGGAGAAAGGTTGGACCGCATTAGTGAACGGCTCGATGGTCCATCGGAACCATAAGTTAGGCCCAAGCGTCACATTACACCCCCTTTACCAAGGGGGGATTTCGCCACCCCGCCTAAGAGGGGCAGGGCCAAGAGATCGAGGAGCATTTCTGCCGCACCCACGCTCCCCTCAGGTCCGTCATCTCCCGTGCCGCCGCTGCCTCCACAGGCCCCGGCCGTGCCCCCGGTAATACCTCTGGCGGCACCCCTAGGACCTTCCGCCCCTGTGCCGCCAATGCCTCCGGCACCGCTCCCGGGTGTCCCCCTGGTTCCAGCACAGGTGGTTCCAGTGCCAGCACTGGTGGCGCCACCCATGCCAGTAGTACCGGTACCTGACACGATAACACCAGCAGTTCCTTTAAGTGTACCGACGAGTGGGGTGGGTGTGCCTGTTGTAATGCCAGCTGTGAGTGCCACAATGCCAGCTGCGAGTGCCCCAATCCCCCCGAGCTGGAAGCTCAGTTGGCGGCAGTGTTGCCTTGGTTACAGAAGGGGGGGGCATCAGATCATTCCGCGGAGGCGGCAAAGTTTTTGGAAAAGATTAGAGCAGCGACTGCCACAGATAGTGCTGCAGGGCCTTCTGTTTCTCCCCTTACAGGATCTAATACCGCCCAGCCGAACGGAAACGGAGTTGTGCCGGGCCAAGTGTCCGGAAATGGTAAGGAGGTGGCTCTGCCTCTCTTGGGCGATGGCTCAATGCCGTCCGGGAGGGAGAACGTAGCGCAACATGTTTCCCAGACCGTAAAAGAGATGATTTGGGCGGGAAAGTATATATATATTTTCTCCCTGTTGCTGGATAATAGGGAATAGAACATGTCAAGACGCTAAAGAAATGGATGCACCCTAGTGAATGGAGGGTGCAATGTTCTAGATTCAGGGTAGAAGAAACTTTGCTTAATTGGTTCCGGGCCTTCTCGGTCTTTACGGCTATCACGACTGAACGCATGCCTGATGTACATGCAGCAATGGCTTGCTACCAGAGTAGGATTGCGGGGTGGAGTGAGCAGTACACTGGGGACGCATGGAAGGAGTATGATGTTAATTTTAGGAAATCAAAGGAGTTTAATGCATCATTGACATGGGACAGGGCTGACTCAATGGCATGGCATAAACAGTTCTGAGGGAACACATGCGCGACCCAGTCCACCAGTACTGTCAAAGTGTTCTCGGCCAGACCCCAGCAGCCCTTTCGGCCAGCGCAGGGGAATGACTTCCCGGGAAAGAGTAGGGGGGGGGAGACAGGAGGGGTGTTTGCTGGGACTTCAATAAACGAACCTGCACGAGACCGGCTGGCACGTGTAGATTTAGACATGCCTGCGGAATTTGCGGTCACCCATCCCACCCTGAAACAACTTGCAGGTCCAAAAATGGGAATCAAGGTCAGAGAGGGAGAAGGAAACCAGAATAGAGGGGACGGCTTAGTGGGCCACACTCCTATTGATGTTTTAGCGATGATACCATGGTTGAACAGATACCCGGATCACACAGCGGCTACCCTACTTCAGGAGGGGTTCTCCCAAGGTTTTAGGATCCCGGCTGGGGGGTACGAGGGCAGCGCACATTGTAAAAATCAGTTGTCAGTGAAACATAATCCTGTTGTAGTGGCTGCCAAGATTAAGAAGGAACTGGTGCTGGGCAGAATAGCTGGCCCTTTCCAAGATGTACCTGTTCATAACTTTGTGTGCTCACCGCTGGGTGTGGTACCCAAGAAAGAGAAGGGAGAATTCAGACTCATTCACAACCTGTCAGCACCAAGAGGAGGCTCATTGAATGATGCAATTGATGATGAGATATGCAGTGTGAGATACGCTTCATTTGACCAGGCGGTGGAACTGCTGCGGGGACTGGGGCCAGGGGCACTGATGGCAAAGTCAGACATTGAATCTGCTTTTCGTCTCCTCGCAGTCCATCCTTTGGATCACCACCTCCTGGGTTTCACTTTTGAGGGAAAATTTTACATGGACAAGTGCATGCCAATGGGTTGTTCCATATCATGTGCATACTTTGAGAGTTTTAGTTCTTTCCTGGAATGGGTCATGAGGCAGGCGACAGGCCATCAGCAGGTCATGCATTACCTGGACGATTTCCTCTTTCTTGGGGCAGCGGGCACTCGAAAGTGTGCTTGGGCATTGCAGGAATTTTGCGTGCTCATGTGGGCTTTTGGGGTTCCGTTGGCGCCGGGGAAGACGGTTGGCCCATCCACGTGTTTGGAATTCCTGGGCATCGAAATAGACTCAGTGGAAGGGTGTTTCAGGTTGCCCAGGGACAAAGTTTCCAAGTTTAAGGCAGCACTTCAGCAATGCTTACACAAAGACAAGGTCTCTCTGCAACAATTACAGGAGGTGGTGGAGCAACTGAACTTTGCCTTGCGGGTCATCCCCATGGCGCGCCCTTTCTCACGCTCCATTGCCCAGGCCATGAAAGGTCTACGGGAGAAACACCATCGCACTAGGTTGTCATGTGAGGTTCGCCAGGATACGCGGATATGGTCAGCATTCCTGGAGACCTTCAATGGCAGGGTGGTGTGGCCCGGCCCCCCCACCACATCAGCAGAGTTGGGTTTGTGGACAGACGCTGCTGGTAGTGTGGGTTTTGGCGCCATCCTAGGGACCAAATGGGTTGCGCAGAGGTGGCCTGAGGAATGGAGGAACTCGGGTCTGACCAACAACATCGGTTTTCTGGAATTGTTCCCGATATGGGTAGCACTGATGATCTGGCCGGAACACCTATGTAATCAAGCAGTGGTGTTTTGGTCTGACAACATGAGTGTGGTGGAATGCATAAACCAGCAGGCTGCCCGCTGTCCATTCATACTGCGCCTGGTGAAAGAAATTGTGCTACAGTGCTTAAGGTGGAACGTAGTTTTCAAAGCTAAACATGTGCCAGGCATCCTCAATAACGCAGCTGATGCCCTTTCTCGCTCAAAAATTCAGGTATTCAGGGAACAGCTTCCTGCAGCAGACCATTGGCCAGCGCAATTCCCGGCAGCACTCTGGCGGATTGGTGCCCCAGATTACAGGACCTCGTGGTAGCTAGCCTAGCCCCCAGGACCAAGACAGCATACGAAGGGGCGTTCTTGTCTTATCGTACATAACTGGGGCACGAGTGGGAGGTTAGGTGGGCACAAGTGGACAGCTTTGCGACTTACCTAGAACAGATGCACAAGGAAGGGCGCTCAGCGGCAACCGCAAGCAGACATAGGGCAGCGATTTCCTTCTTTGCGCAGGCCAAGGGCGTGAGGGATCCCACTAACACCTTTTTAGTACGCAAAGCCTTGAGGGGTTGGCTCCGCAAGCAAGGACACTCTGTAGATTCTAGAAAACCAATAGGGCTAGTGCGATTAGCAGCTTTATTGTCAGCACTGCATGATGTCTGTAGTTCAACCTGGGAAGTACTGTTGTTCAAAGCCGCGTTCGCGTTGGCGTTCTACGGGGCATTGAGAATAGGCGAGTTGGTAGCAGCTTCTAAAGGAGACAAACAGGGCGGCCTTCACTGTGCCTGCGTCAAGATAAGGGAGGATACCATGTGGGTGACAATTCAAAGATTGAAGACGGATCAAGAAGCACGGGGGGACACCATAGTGCTCCACCGGGCTCGGACCAATCCTTGCTGCCCGGTATCGCACGTAGAGGTATTTAGCAGGCAGCGGGAAGGGACGGCGGGGGTGGCACTATGGAGTCACGCCGATGGGACACCATTGACCAGGTATCAGTTTAGGAGAATCTTGGAGTCGGCGGTCAGGAAGGCAGGCTTGGACCCCAAGGAATTTGGGACCCACTCCTTTAGAATTGGGGCTGCAACTGAAGCAGTGAGTAGGGGACTTCCAGCTGAGAATGTTAAGAGAATTGGGAGATGGTCTAGTGATTGGTACAAGCGATATGTGTGGATTGACATGTTGTAACTTACCAAGGGACTCACACCGGATGTTTTGTTTTTTGCAGTTTCTCAAACCTGTTACACGGGGGAGGAACTTGCCGCGGGGCATCAAGGAATTTCAGCGGCTCAACACAAGCGTCAAAAGGAACAACGGACATTGGTGACATGGATTGTGGACCACTCGTATGTGAGGTGTGCTAAAAATGTCTTTCTTGCAGGTGACACTAAGAAAAGGGCTGAGCAAAAGGGGTTTGCAGTCTCCTTCTTCGGGAGGGGGGGTTTATGTCTCAGTCAGTTCAGAGAGTATTTTCAGAAAATCCTATCCCAGCACCCCGCCCCCCCCCCGTCAGTGGTGATACTTCATCTGGGGGAGAATGATCTGGCCAAACTAGTGAGGCGCATCCTTATCGAGGAAATCATCTCTACTGCGGGGTGGGTGGCCAAGACATGCCCGGGTTGCACGGTGGTTTGGTCTCAACTTATACCTCGGTGGCAGTGGCAAGGGGGGGACTCGGTTAGGGCGTTGAATCACTCGGTAAAGAGGATCAACACGCAACTGGATAAATTGATTCGAGCCCCCCGGTTGCAGACAATCCCTCATGGGTGTATTTGGGGGGAACATTTCTATCTGAGGGATGGGGTACATTTGACAGAGGCAGGTAATGTCCTGTGGGCCAAGAATATACTGGCA
Organism: Lissotriton helveticus; assembly: GCF_964261635.1. Lineage (NCBI taxonomy): Eukaryota > Metazoa > Chordata > Amphibia > Caudata > Salamandridae > Lissotriton > Lissotriton helveticus. The sequence continues at coordinate 858,452,051 of NC_136059.1, forward strand.
TGGTTAGAAGGTTTTGTAAGGGGGGTATGACCTTTCTAGAGGTGGAGGAGGGGAGGCCAGATCGTCGGGTAACAATGCTGGCCTGTGGCGGTAAGGTCATGACCGGTGAGCAACTATTTAAGGTCGGGGGGGCGGCATTATCCTCGGAGGTTAATTCCCGCAAACGGACTCAACTATAGTACAAAAATACAAGTTGTCATTACAAACCACACAAAACGTTCTTCAGCTCAGCTGGGTTATAGTGTAGGAGCAGCAGAGCACCATTGCATCTTGGAAGTGCTGTGCACTTTATTTATTTACATGAAATTCTAATGTTTAAGTAATGGGGACCTAACTTTAATACAATAAATTCCACTTGAAATGAAAAAACTGGTATGACTACACCGTTGGGTCATCTCATATTCTGTGCTTGCCTATTTCCGATTTCTGTACATTTTTATCAACGCAAACTCACATTCTAAAGTTTAAATGCTATTGCATATTGCTTCAGAAACGAGATCGGTGTACATGTAGAATTAAGGAAGCCCCTGATTTATTAAGCGAATTGTTAATTAATGATCAAGTAATCAATTTAATGCCAGGTAAGTTTCAATCATCAGAAGGCACTCTTAATGCCAGTTGGACAGAATTCCCAGATCCTGGACTTGTCAATTAATTTCATATAAAGTAAGAGCTTTAAATATAGTTCTCCATATCCATAATGCAATATCTGAATGAAATTAAATGAAGCCATGCCTCTCAGCTCCACGTACAAAACACACTTACAGTTACAACTACAAAACACACATACACCACAATGAATTAAAACTTTGTGGGAATGGAAAGCAGGGCGCGGATTGGTAGGTTAGTCCCAGGTCTGTCACTGACCCGAGGCAACACAAGATTTCTTATTTACCAATTTCTGCGCTGTAAAGGAGTGAAAACAATAGACTGCATCCCAGGTGCAGACCAGACCTACAATTGTGTATTTTTCTTTCCAAACACTGGCTCAATCTAAAAATACATTCGCACACAAAAAAATTAGTCAGGAAGGCAATTTTTCATTCTGCAGAGATTCCTTTTCATAAACCTGTAGAAAGCACATAATTGGAATAACATAGCAGAAGACAGTGATCTGTGTAAACATCGTGTCCTGCCTGTTATGACCAGGCCTGACAGGCCCAGCTGTGTGCTGCTCTCCAGTGTGGCCTTTAACAACCCTTCAGCAAGGTAAACAGGTACCTGTGGCTTTGGAAAATATATTCATGTCAGAGAGAGAGAGAGAGAGAGGGGATGGAGAGATTAAATGAGTAAAGGCAAAAAACCTGTAAATTCACTTCTGGGTCACTGAACAATTGCTGCGAAATCTGGCAAGCTGTGTCCCTCTGAACAGAAGCACTTAATGTTCTTATTAAAAAAGCAGCAATAGACCAAACATAGCAATGATGTAGGTCTTCAGAGCGCCATAAATGATTATTTGTTGGTATTTCATAACAGTGTCTCGGTGTGCAAATAGCAAAAGCATTGGAACTCGGAGAAAATATTATTTCTTTCTTTAACTAACATCAGGGGTTCTTTTTGTCGAGCAATATAAGAACATAACTTCTGCAGAAACGCCTTAATATATTAAAATGGTTTCACTTGGCAACAGAATGTTGGTCTTTTAAACTGAAAGTAATGGTTCTCATTCGAGCACAGAACATTCTTTTTTAATAAGAGCTTTTATTTAAAGAACTATTCGTAAAAAAATGTACACTTCTGTCTTGCCATCACCGAAATAAGATCAGTGAAAGTAAAGGTTATGCTCAAACAAAATATGGCATTAAGGTGTAAGTAAAAATGTCAGGAGAACATTCAGAAGTTCCTCGAAATTCGCTGAACATATTTAAGAACAAGCATTGGCAAAGGAAATGGGTCTCACCTATGAGAGCTATTGGCTTTGGCAATGTTTTGTAGCCATACTGTACAGCAGTGTGGCGAAAACGAATTTAAGGAAGCACTATGACGCTGCTAGGGCTAATGGGCTTTTTTAAAAAGTGCATTAGCCCTGGATACATCACAGTGTTTTTTTAATTATTATTTTTTAGCGATGTGGCATAGCAGTTGCGCTGCAATTAATAAACAATACAGCATGGCTACAAACCATTGTCAAAGTCTGCAGTTCCATGCTGTACAGAATGTACATAAGGCATTAACAGAGCCAATAGTATCAAAGTTGCTACTTATTGGTGTGGCTCCACACAACACACTTGTGATTCTAACCAAATCAGTTAAGCTCTCCATGTGTGGAAAAATAATATAAATAGGACACTTCGCAAACAATCCTAATACATAAAGAAAGCAATTGTGCTCATGTTCATGTGTTAATGATAATACTGTTATATTTCATATCTGTACCCTAATATAGGTCCAGGGAACATCGTACACCTTCCCTTCATCATCTCCCTTTGTTTCATATGAACAAGCCTTATAAGGTCCTAACTCCTAATAAGTCCATAGGGACTGAACACCTTATAAGGGCTGACTCCTTTTTTGGATTAAACCTTTCACCTACTTCCATGCTGAGGAAGGGTTCTTCCCAATCGATATTGCTAAGACCTCTCATCCTTAGCGCATATGAATAGTTTATGAGAACGATACCCGTGAGTATACTTCACCTCTCTTATCCACACACAAGGTCTAACCCCCAACGTCCTCCTCATACTAAACAATAGCTAACAAACACACATGGACTCTTGCTATTAGTAAGGAGGAGGGAACGAGACGTCACGCCGACACACTGACCAGAGATGCTGCGGCTCCGACATGCAATCGGTCCAGCTGACAGAGGTCTGACTATCCCTTGCGGGGTGTCCAATTCAAACCCAGTACAAAGTCCCACACTCCCACTATTTCAGGTAATGGGGTGCGACTAAATCCTAGCGGGATTCTTGGTTCTTAGGCACTTAGGCTTAGGCTCTTTCGCACCTACTCACATGCTATATACACTTAGGTACATCTAGACAGGCATCGTAGGAGTACGCACTATCTTTTATAAATGCATGTTATATTCATGTATATGTTGATGACAATTGCAAAATGGTAGAACTGTACTATTCCTTTTTACTCACTGTACTGCTGATCCTATATCTCTGCTACTGTTGTAGCAGCGCATATATTTTACACGAGAAGAACAATGGTACAATAAATTCTTATTGTAAACACGCTCTACTGTTTCTTCCATGTGTCTCTCTGAGAGAATATGAGCACGCACGAGTGACTGGGTGAAAAGTACTTCGTTGTTTCCACGAATCTGAGGAATCAGGGTTTGTTGTGTTCTGAGGTTGCAAAAAACTAATCTCTCTGATCAAAGGAGATTCTAGTAGCACTGTGAGCTAGCTAATGCAAAACACGGCTAACATACGCAGTGGGGGTGCACAGAATTAGTCTACCACCCGACCCACAGTGTATGTTATCCAAAAGTGCAGGTCCTGCAAGAGGGTCTAAAGGAACTACACTACAATACATATGGACACAGATAGCATATGTTGATACAATAAAAGCAGATAACATCCTTTGTCACAATAAACACACATTTCAAGGGAGAAAAGAGCTTTGAAGTGTGTGTGTGGCGCAGTAACACACAGCTATATTTGGCACAAGGTTCAACAAGGAGGACAGGGAAGAAGGCAAAATAAATGCAATTCCTCCATCACAGCATGATCAGCACATGGACAAAAATCAAGCTGAAGCAATCAGTACTTGGTCCATGCTGAAAGAAGAGTGAGTGAAGCCAGTATGTGTTGGGCAATTAGAAGACAGCAAATACAAGTGATATTGAAGACAATGAATACTAAGCAATGGTTGAGCTGCATGGCCCTTGTTGTCTACAATATCTCTTGGAAGCGGGAGCACATGCTCTGTCGCAGGCAAGACCAAAAAAGTTATAATGTATAGGCAAAGAAAATACCTTCCAGCAAAGCTCTAGCGATTAAAATACAATTACTCCCCCTCAATAAAAGATGACTTTCCTCTAACAATTAGCATGCCCTAAGCTCAGGCTATGTTGCTAGCTCCCAGTGGAAGTAATGAAGAAGAGAGGTGAGGATTAATTGGGAGGTGTATTGGCAAACTTGTTCTGAACTACGCATGGCAGAACAATGCTTCTTCACAGCTCTCTACCATTAACAGTGCTCAAAATAATTGGGTGGTGAATACGAATGATTTGGGGAGAAGTTCATTCATGGAAGTGAAATTAACTAAGAGGAATAATTTTCAGGACAATGTTTTATAAACTATTATATTTGGAACCAATTTTTACCTACAAATATAACCTTCACAACTAACATTTTGAATGATGCATGCAGCAACAATTGTTACTTAATATTCTTCTGACCACTGACAGGAATAAAATCAATGTTTGCTACCCTCAGACAGGATCCTTCTGTCCCCATAAATGTAGACCACCAAGCAGCACGAATGTTCTGTGACTTATATGTGGCATATAATGTGTAAGTCTATAAAAATAGCATAACATCATTAGCACCACCTCATAATTAAGCCAATTGTTTATCTGTAGTATGAGAAAAATAAACAGAATAAGGTCCACAGATAGGAAACCTTTATGGTGGCGTTCCTTTTCAGCCATATCTCTATTACTCTTCAAAATGTCCACGTATGTGGGTGGTACATACATCAACACTTGCATACCCAGATACCAAACCTGCATCACACAAACTTTGAATCACATCTGTGACTTGATGAGAGAAAACATTCTTTGACTTAATATTACCAATAATAACATTTATGCAGAATGGAAAAGAGCACAATGAATTACCATTCATACGTGAAAATTCTGAACTAGAAACGAGGCCACCCAGCCCAAATGTGAGGAACCGAGGTGTCATTTTTAATTCAGATCTATCATTTGCCCCCTCTTTCTCACATAAGTTATACTGTCAAATCAATCTAGTCCCCAGATATCATTGTTCGCCAAGGTTCTATGGCTCGGAATCAGACAACAGCATGGAGCTAACCAGGGTTCTAGTGCTGCCTTGACTGGGATACTTTGATTGGATATACAGTGGCCTGCCCAAAACACGTCTTGGCGGGTTACTCCAAATTCAAAATCAAACACCAAGAGTAACACTTAACTTTAACAAACATAGCCACATCACTTCATCAGTTTTCAGGTTCTTAGCACGATGCACAAACTGACTTGAAACAAACGGTAATGTTGAAGGAGAAATCCTGGCTTCCTACACAAGAAAAGGCGGCCTGAAAGCATCAATTCTGGACTACATGATCTGTAGCTTAGGCCTTCATGGATCTGCCCACCAACTTAACATACAATTTGAGAAAGGAAGCGATCAAGCAATTCTACAACTAACAACTGGTTTAATATTGAAACAAACTTCTCCAGTGCACATAATGGAATTGCAGAACACGGCACTGGTAAATCCTATTCAAGGTAAGGTAACGTGGAACTCTAGATCCTTTGATAAAATCACTCAACTAATCAAGAACTTAAATCTACTAACAACAATCCACTCTACAGATCCAATAATAAACTTTGAGGCAGTGCTTAAGAAACTGGTCCAGACGCTACAGGAAAGCGTAAAACAACTATTAATAAAAAAACAAAGTAATAAAAGATGGAATACTGAACCCAGGACAAAGGAATTAAATAAATGAATCAGGGAACAATTCCTTCATTTTTCTGAGCTAAGAAAACTGGAAATTAACAAGCTAAAAAACTCTCGTAGAAAAAAAAAGCAATAGAAAAACAAAAGATCCAAGATAAAAAATGGATAGATTTACAAATAGCAGCTACACAAAAGGACAAACGCTCCTATGGGACCATAATAGCGCAAGAAACGGGAACAAAAAAACAGCTAAAAGCAAACCCTGTACCACCCTCAGAATGGGAAAAATACATAACCAACTTATACAGAATAAATCAAACCTCGAACTGCGACTTATCATTGCAAACTAATAGAGGGCAGGAAAAAAGCTTACACATCGTGGCTCCAGTACCATCTCAAATAGAATACTACATAAAAAAGGCAAGACCATCGGCTGCAATGGGTCGAGACCAAATTCCTATTACGGTCCTAAAAACAACCCAAAGGAATGGAACAGGAAAAACCCAAAAGTCCTGGAGAGGAAGCATTGTTATTCCAGTACACAAGAAAGGCTCCAGGCAGCTCCCAAGCAATTACCGCCAGATCGCTCTTCTGGACGCAACCGGGAAGATTTTTGCCGCTGCTGTTCTAGACCATCTAAAAGAGTGGGCCTTCTCTACCGGCTCTATTCCACTTAACCAAGCTGGGTTTAGATCCAAACATTCGGTGACAGATAACATCGCAGTACTTCAAACACTACTAGAAAAATACGTGATCAGAAAGTCGCAGGCAGTGTATGCAGTCTTCGTTGATTTTATGACCGCATTTGATAGGGTTGACCGAGACAAACTTTGGAAAAAACTGCAGCAAATGGGAATCCCTCAAAATCTTCTCCACCTAATAATCTCATTGTACTCTGGGACATGGTGCCAAGTCCAAATGGGGAGAGAGAAGGGCCTTACAAGTCCAATACCAACTCTAAATGGTCTGCGTCAAGAATGCCTATTAGCTCCCTTGCTGTTTTCCTTATATCTAAGCGATCTACCGGAAAACCTTAATCAGGTAAATAATTTTCCACCTAAGATTGCAAATTTTAAAATCCATTGTTTGATGTACGCAGATGACGTAGTGTTTCTAGACCTGACCCCATTTGGGCTCCAAAGAAATCTGTTGGCACTCACTAAATATACTGGAAAAAAATCATTTAATCCCAAATGTCACCAATACAAAAATAGTACCATTCACAGGAAAGAAGAATCATGTCAAATATAACTGGACACTAGGGGGAAAACCATTGGAAATCGTAAAAGAATATATATATCTCGGGAGAATTTTCACCCAGTCCCTGCACAACCTGCCTCACTTGCAAAAAATGGGTCGAAAAGCAGACGTCCACCTAGGAGCCCTCCAAAGATTATATACCTCCACCGGTCAAAGACACCTCTTTTCTTTGTTACAGGTCTATAGCTCTAAAATTCCAGCCATTCTATCATATGCAATAGAACATATTCCAATCAATGAATGGAAACAAATTGACATCACAGAAGGGAAAATCCTGCGGAAACTAACCAGGATGCCGCAAGCTGTGCCGGTTCAAGCTCTCCGGCTCGAACTATCATTAGTCAGCTCTTTTTCCAGAGGGATCACGAATATAATTAGATGGGCATATAACCTGGTCCATGCTGATCGAAGGAACTTTATGAGCTCTGCTAAAAACTGAAACATTTGACCCAGACTCTCTGAAGTATGTGTTTTTTAAAAACTTATGCAGAGCTTTCAAATTATCATCTGTGACTTTGGATATGCTAAAATCTTGGTCACCAGCCTAACTGAAACTATGCCTGAAGCATCTTACCCCCAGGTTAAGCATGACCCTCGACAAGCAATATTGCTCTGTCCTTTCAACATAGAAACAGTACGCGGATACAATTGTTTAAAAAAAAACGCAACAATATATTTTTTTTAACCTAAATCATGGAGTCAGGCGAAGTATTATTCTACTACGACTTGGGATACTACCCCTGAAATCATACACAATTAAATGGTTGCCAAAAGGAGGAGGGTCTAACCTTTGTGACTTATGTAAAGGTGGGGTGCAAGATCTGGAACATGTTCTCTTTGCCTGTACAAATCCGTCTATTGTTGCTGCCAGGAACAGATACATAACACCGATCAAAATCAAATGTAATATAAATTCTGTTCAGAATTTGATTACCTTTGCAATGCTACACCCAATGAATTTGTGTGTATCAAAGTGTATAACTTTTTAAAATAATTTTTAAAATTGTATTAGATAGATAATTTTAAAACCAAAATTGTAATTTTATTGTCAAAAATGTGTTGTTCTTGCAAGAGAACTGAATCAAATAAACTAAACTTGAGACTTGAAACAAGAATCCGGAATTCAAGTGTAGGCTTGCTATTCCAAAGGGACAGAAATGTCATGGTTGTCATCATAGAATTTTGCTCCATTAGAGGTTGGCTCCAAGAATTTAGAACTCACTCCCGCTCACCATCAGGAGACTTCCCTCTTTGGCACGCTTCAAAAAAAGAGGCCAAAACTTTCGTAATGGGAAAAATTCCTCTCCTAACGCTGGCATTACATTCACCTCAGTGACTTTGTTCCACCCACTATTAAGGCATTATCCATGGTCTTTACGGATAATACCGACCCGGCACTTTGAGACTGGCTCTTAATTTTTTTTTTTTTGTATAACGTATCTACCTGTTTTTATCCCACATGTATCCTGGGATTGAAGCTGCTTGTTTTTTGGAATAATGTATCTACCTGTTTTTACCCAATTGTATCCACCCCTCCTAGGTCTTTTGCATACCACCTGTTAATCCTGTAAAGAGCTCTGATACCCTCACGGGTCCGGTTCGCGCTCTATAAAACTCTAAATAAACAAATAAATAAATATCATACCAAATAAATAGAAATGTTATCTTTATAACAAATATTATGGCATTTTCTTTAGTGGAAGGTTTCATTTTAATTTGCCACATCAACTCCAGAATGTTATTTTAACAGTTTATTATCTCTCCTACGACTATTGTCAATGAACAATCAATTACGTCCTTGGATATATTATAACATGAGGGAAGAACACATTAGCTAATATATACTGCAGGATGCATTACCTGACACCCATAGTGACCGTAGCATTCTTTGTATTTGGAAATGTGCATATTTCTTGGCATTCATTTCAGAGAATGTGTACTGTTTAAAAACATGTAGACATATAAAAAAGCACATCTTAAAAAAATAATCACCTTTACACATACAATCCTCAGGAAACGACATGATCTATAGTCAGTTTCTTGAAAGCTTACATTAACATTGGAGTCCAAGCATTTGTAACGTCTGCTGTTGATAGAGAAGTTACTTTTAAATACTGATATGCAACCTACTGTTCGACTAAATTGAAAAACTATCACTTACAAGCACAAGTGGTTTGATTTAAAAATGCAGGAGATTCACAAAAGGTGATTGTGCAGTTTTTTATCCTTTTGATCTTGTGCAGTATTGACATTATGGGTGAGCAAACCATAGGCAAGAGAAGGGGATCGGGATTCCAAGGCGTGTTTCACCTTAAAAGAATGTCAACCTCCACAAAAGTGTGAATTTGAGCATATATACAAACTTTGCTTTAACAGTTCAACACCTACACCCTGGAAATTACCATAGATCTTTGTCTGTCAGTAAAAGAAATAAACGCTTTTACAGGGTGGATAGCTGAATAGAACATCCCCAGACTTGTTGGAGAGTAGTAGAAGAAAGTTCTCCATAGCAAAGCTATTTCCCCCGTGGAGAACTGTGTATTATTAATTGTGCCTTTGGTAATAGGTATTGACATCCGGGCAAGTGAAATTATACATTTTGCAAAATCACATCATCAGAAATGCCAACATAAACACATTCATAAATTGTCAAAACAGTTCCTGAAGTACGTTTGGAAACCTGATGTAGCTTTCTAGGTGTAACAATGAAAAGGTTTGGTGAATATCAAAAAGTTGTAAAAGTGAGATATGAAAGCTACTGGTTCAAGATTTATGACTTTTTTTGGCAAGAAGGGCCAATGTCCCTTTTCATTGTTTGTAAGTAAAGTATGCAGCAATAGTAGAAAGTACTAAGCCAATGTAAAGTAGGTTATTGAAGTCCTAGCTGAAGACCACACAGTGAGGTACCCCTTGAAGATCTGGTAGACTGTTTGGTGGTGGCATGAGCTGTCCTGAAAAGAAGCATTATTTTCCACATTATGAGCAAAAGCTTATTTAAAGTTTAAACCAAAAATTAGGGGTCTAATTTTGCTTATTTAATAGAGTCTTAAGGTTTCCTAGGCTGGGTAAAAACGCCTGAATTATGAAGACTTTTGCCCTGGCTTAAGATAATTTCAACCGCTTTCCATCCGTCTTTCCTTCTGCTCTTCCTCCCTCCCGCTCTTCTACCGCTCCCTTCCTCCTACTTTTTTCTCTCTCTCTCACTCTTCCCTTCCTAAACCCTCCCTACATATCATTATGGCATACCTTATCACAAAGCATGTTTATGTAAAAAAGTACTATATTATATTTGATCATTTTGTTCTTTTTCACAAAACCCTCCTGAAACCTAGGTTTTGAATATACAGTAACGCTTCACCTGGACACCTGTTTTATGGTTCTATACAATTTGGTTGTGCCTAAAAGGCTACAATTTCATTTGACAGTACCTGTATCTGAAGTGGCTTTTCAACTGAAGAAGGCTTTTTCATGCAGAAAAGCGCATAGAAAAGAGAAAAGAAGCCACCGGGGATCAGAAGTCGCATCACAAATGAGATACATACCTGTATTCTAAAGGCTGATATACAAGGCATATCCACAGAAAATGTTTAAGACAACTATATGTGTCATGAAAATATTAAAACATCAGAAAATACATAGAATATTTTGCTGGATGAATTCTTCAATTGTTGATTATATCCATATATGTATATATATTTTTAGGATTGTTTAGTCAGTTCAGTTTCAGTTTTAAATCACGTTTATTTGGACCATTGGTCCACAAACAATACATTTCTTGTTAAAAATACCTCTAAAAAAACACTTCATTAAACACGCTAAAATACATCTTAAAACACATTCCATGATAAAAACCCTCTGTTACCCAAATTACGGATAAGCTATTTACTAAAACTCATTTAAAAGATATAAAAAAGTGCCTTCACTCTTTGCATAAATTTCCTGATAGCAACGGCAATATCTAATTGGGTGATTTCAGTCATGAAGGTTTCAGCCTGGGCCCTTGTTATAATCTCATATTTCTTAAATATCACTTTTAAGAACATAATTCGCAGATCCAGAAACTTCTGAAAATCTATTAAAAATGTAGCAAAACACATGAGGTGCCCAAAGTACAAGTGCATTTTCCTGTCTTATCAATCATTGCACATTTTACCACTTTACTTATATAACACAGGTTCACCCCAATTCTTACCCTAAAAACCTCACTTTTTAAACGGCAATCCGGTAACCTATCAATATAGGGATAGCATTGATCATTTTTGAGGTTTTGTTTGCAAGATCATTTTGGTCCTGGGCATTAGATAGATGTGTCATGAAAATATAAAAACATCAGAAAATACATAGAATATTTTGCTGGATGAATTCTTCAATTGTTAATTATATCCATATATGTATATATATTTTTTGGATTGTTTAGTCTGAATGCTGAAATGAATGTGGTGTGTATGTGGTTTTATGTTAGAATAAGGAATATTTTAATATCAATAAATAATTTTTGTACGCTTTTATCACTTTGGTTTGTGTCTCTTCTAATATTTCATTCATTTGTGTCATTAATATTGTTTGAAGTTGCCCTAGGAATTTACAGTAAGTAGGGGTTAAATATATTTTACCAGCAAGCTGAACACTTAAGGGGCCAGATGTAGGTAATTCTATTTTACCGATTCATAAATACCGAATTTTACCGATTCGGTATTTATGAATCGGTAAAATAGAAGAGGGGAGATGTAGGTAAATTCGGTAATTGAATTACCGAATCTGTAAAAATCGGTATTTACCGAATCGGTAAATACCGATTCGGTAATGCCCATTGATTCCTATGGGACTTGAAGCCCATAGGAATCAATGGGCAAGATTCGGTAAATACCGATTTTTGCAAGGGTGCAGGGGGTGTCACCTTGACACCCTCTAGAACCCCGAATACAGGCATGTGTGCCATGTGGCACACAGACATGCCCTAAGGGCATAGGTGTGCAGGCACACATGTGCATGCACACCTGTATTCGGTATTTTACCACCCAAATGAATTGGGTGGTAAAATACCAAATCTGTAGGGCCTTTGGAAACTCAGAAGAGTCCCACCTACATTTGGATTTACCGAATCGGTAAAATTACCGATTCGGTATTTTACAGAATCGGTAAATTTACCGATTCGGTAAATTTACTGATTCTGTGAAATAAATGCACCTACATGCCAATTCTTAAATACCGGTCGGTAACGGCCAAAATCGGCCGTTACCGACTGGTATTTTGGCTCCTACATCTGGCCCAAGATTTTCTATATCCATAGACAGGCATTTAAAATGCACTGTATGATCTGCTTCAAGCCAAACCAGTTTTCTACATGTGAGATCCTTGTTTCTCAATCAACACAGAGGGTGGCTTGAGGAAGTGTTGGTAGCCATCTTGGGACAAAAAAAACACAGAAAAAAATAAGAGGGGTCAGGGTAGGAATACTCCGACCCCCAAACCTTAGTCTTGGGGTCCAAGAGGTACCATTCCAGGGTTAAAAAAGCACTTTTAAAATAACAATTTGTCATATAATTACAATGATTAATGGCAAAAATGAAAAAACAAAACACGTGCGGTCTCCATGCTTTTTTATACTAAAGCTCTCAGATGGGCAAGTTAACGGGGCAGGTACACACATTTTAGAAATAAAGAAGGGGGCGAACAGGTCCCCCTCCAATTGCATTTTTATGTTCCGGGACCACCACCTCCCTAGGGCTCTAATTTAAAACATTTCCTTTGGTTTTTAACCTCTGTGCACCTTTCTTTTCATTACACTGGAGTTTTGCTTAATTGCTTTCTGACTACTTTTTTTTTACCTTTTTGCTTGTCTTATGCTAGGCTATTCTCATTCGAAGTCTCATTTGCTTTATTAAATATTAAATAAATGTATGCACCGGAAACAATAACGAGTTATAAGTTCTCAATGTCAAACTCAGATCCTGGGTAGATCATCTTTTCCGCTTTTTATGTTTTTTAACATTTTTATCCTTTTTCAACCTTTTTTTTGAGATCTGACAAGTAATCCTGCGCCATCCTACTAGATGTGAAGAACCTCGTTTGACCATTAAAAATGACCTTTAGTTTGGAGGGATTGAGCAGAAAGACCTGGGCTCCTACTGCTTGAAAGGGAGCTAATATTTTCTGCATTTGCCATAGTTCGTTAACAGTTGTTGGACAAAAGTCCGGGCGAACAAAAAACTCGCACCCCATACCGGTGCGTTTTTTCCCAGGACGCGCTAAATCATAGAGAGCTTCTCGCAGCAAATAGTTATTCAGACAGATTAATATTGCCCTTGGGTATAGGTTTTGGTCGCCCTGTCTGTCTCTCCCACGCTGTCGCGCTGCAAACGGGAATCTGTGAGCACGAATTACTTCCTTTTCCCAGTTCCATGTAATCAATTCTGGGAATGCCTCCTTAAACAACTGAACAACAAACTTATGAGGATCAGCCCCCTCTCTTGTTTCTGCAATCCCTAATATGCGTAAGTTATTACGGCGTGATCTATTTTCTAAATCCGTGAGCTTCCAGTCCACATCAGCTTTTGAATTCTGTAAGGACTCTACTGCAGATTGTTGCTTCACCAAAGTATCTTCTACAGAGGACACTCTCTCCTCTACTTCCACCACACGTGATGTAACTTCCGCGCATGTTTTTATTAAACGCCGTACAGTATTCTGTTATTTCCTTACAGCTCCTTGCGTTCGCTGCCCCTCCATTTTTGTTTCACTGCGATGTGTCATAACAGTCTTATAAATCAGGCCAAGCGTAATTGCCTCCTCTTCCAGCTCTTCGTCCAAATTAATCTGAACAAAAGGCTGCGCTCGATCACGCTGTACTCCTTCACTAATATCCTTCATTTTCCTCACCGTATCCTGGGACTGAAACTGTTCAGGGTCTTCTCCTTCTTCATAGTCCGGAAGATCCCCCCAGTCCCCAAGATTGCTAGCACTGTCCAGTTCATGTTCCTTGTCAGACAGGGTTGTTAAGTCCGACATAGAATAACATTTTCCATCAGCCTCAGATTCAAGATCCTTATCCGATGCCAATATAGGTAATTCCACTTTTGAGCCGGACAGGGAAATAACATAATTTACACTGATTGCCGGAGTGATTGCCTCTGTCTGGTCCTGATTCATATTTATCACAGATGAATCCTCTTCACTACCAACTCCCACAACATTATTTTTGCCGATAGGCTCATTAGTCAGCTCACTGGTCAACTCCAAGTTTTCTTTCAGCCTGGCTCCCCGCCTTTTGTCAAAAATCGCTGCAACTGCAACTGTTTTTTGTTTAGTAGGTGTCTCTTGAGACTGGTGGGCTGCTGAGTCTCTATAGTTACTCTGTAATTCTCCCATCGCACCTTGTCCCCCTCGCACTTGCATCTGTGGGGCAAGTTGCATTTTGACATTTTAGCCATTAGTCTTTCCTCCTGCGCCTGCATCTATGGCGACCCTAGTCGAGCTGCTATCTGCACCAGGTATATTTGACTTGCAAGCCGTTCCTCTCGTTTTAGTTCCATTACCGATTTCATCAGCAGGAATACTCTGCCCCCCCCTTAATTGGGGTCCCAGCCGGTGTCTCAGCCACTGCCCCTCCTTTATTCCTCGCATTGCCCCTTCCCTTCGGCGCCATCGTAACAGAAAAGCAGAGTCTGTTGCAAATGTTAATCTTGAGTTTTGTAGGAATTTTTGTAGGAGAGCCAACAATACAGCCCTATGCAAAAGTGCACCACGTTAACTCGGCTCTTTGTAGCTGCTTTTTACCTTAATTACTGCTGTGCTTCAATGTTTCAAGCAGGCACCTCGAGCACTCCGCTCCGTCACCAAGAATCTCCTGTGCTGTAAACAGATAGTTGCAAAGTAGCAGCAAAGTTTTCCAAGTTTCCCAAGTCTTCAAGTCACTTAACTTAACTTGGCAAACAAACTGAGCCGAGCACTGCAGCCGCTCGCCCCACAGCACGGAGATGAAAGGAAAGCAAAAATGTTTCAGCCCAGGTTCTGGGCGGGATCAAAGCGGGTGTCATCTCGAAGCGCCGCACTCACTCGGTCGGCCAGTTGAGCACAGCTGAGGCCGCTGAAAACAGCCGAGAACGCACTCTCCCCAAGCTGCAATGAAGCAGTGAGCCCGGAGGCCTTCCTTGGACACGAGAAAAAGATGCCGATGTGGATCCTGTGAAGTGTCGAGGCATGGAAGCAAATCAGCCAAACAAAGCCGGTAAATACCAATTTGGAGGGATGGGAAAATCACCGTCAGTAGGGAATTCGAACGAGGACACCAGCGGAGCACCTCACTCGGCCACAGTTGCGGCCGCCATCTTGCCTCCCCACGATTGAGAACTTATAACTCGTTATTGTTTCTGAGACACTTGGAATGTTGGGTGTTGGGTAGGGTTAATCACAATGTTTATTACTTGATGGAATGTTAATTAGTGTATCTCTCTTTATACAAATATGCATTCGTCGATCTATGGCTTCGATATTATTGGGTACTCTATTTGTTTGGTAGAAGGTTGGTCCCTAGGAGACAATGATGTCAATTGTAACTGCTCATATGCATAGATGGAATAGGAGTAACCTTTCTGTTATTATTATTACTTTGTTGGTTTTTTTTTTCTTTTCGAAAACTTTATTCGCTGGGTGTCTCTCTTGCTATGTAATCTATAGTTTCTAGGGATTTGCGATCAAGATGTTGGTACCCAAAATGAGTTAATACTGATATGTGGAACTAGTAGTTAATTATGATCGAGAAGTAGAGTAGGAGAGTATCATATGTCTGGTGTAGGGAATTCGATGGGGTGGGGAACGGTTGTTGCATCTCAACATCACTGAGAACAGTGTCCTTAAGCCTCTTTTTGGGTGGTGGTGGGGGTGTGGGGGGAGGGGGAGGGAGTTGCAGGGGGTGGTAAGGGGTGGGGGTGAGTGAGTGGGGTAGCTTTAAAACTAAAAAAACTTTAGACTTATTTTGCAGAATTGGCAGTACAGATTGTTTATATAATGGCAGGCAGGCATTACAGTATATTATATAGGCTGAGGGAAGCTCATCTAGGTTTTGTCTTTCAGTGTCTGGATGGGGCAGGATAAAATAGCTATTGGCACCTGGAATATTTGTGGCCTCAACGATGCTAAAATGTGGGCTCTTTTCCTTAAAATTGTCAATTTCATGCGTGTAGATATACTCTGCATACAGGAGACACACATTCCATGGGGGAAGCGGGAATGTTTAAGGCTTCCCGGTTTGAGGTGTTAGTCTGTTCTAAAGAGACATCTATGCAAAGAGTGGTCTGGGTATATGTAAAAGGACATTGGGTGATAGAATGGGTAGGTGGGCTATAGCGGAACTGTGCATAGGTGGTAAATTGTTAACAATCTGCAACGTATATGGATCGAATTTAGATGACCCTGATGTGTTTAAATATTTAGTTGTTGAATTGGCAACATGGCCTAGTCCACTTCTTCTTTGTGGAGATATGAACATTAATATATCAAGTGATTTCGATCTCGCCAGTGCTCATAAATATGTGGGGAGAAAACCAAAAGTGTTTAGAGCCCTTCAGGCTCTTCTTCAGGAGCATGGTCTTGCAGATTTATGGTATCTTCATAAGAAAATAGAAGATGGTTTTACGTTTTATTCTATACCTCATAAGAAAAATGTTATGCTAGATTTTGTTTTTTTGTCCAAACAGGTGGCAGCTGTTAGTACTATTTTTTGTTTACCATAATCCATTGATTGCCGAATGTCCTTGGCCGCGAGTTAGGAAACCACTTAGAGATTGGACGTTTGAGAGGAAGTTGCTATTTGACGAGGGGTACTGTTCACATATTAAAAAATGGGTTGTCCAATTTTTGAATATTAACAGGGGATCTGCCACAGATCAAGTGGTCTGGGACACGATGAAAGCTGGACTACGGGGCGAGACTAAAAGTTTCTCCTCATATAGGTGGAATTTAGAACAGGAGCGGATGCGTAATGGTGTTAAAGAGCTTCGGGAGGCAGCAATTGCATTGACTTTAAATATCAAGGATGGGAATGATATAGTCTCCTGTTTACAAAAGGTGGCGATTCTTAAGGCCAGGCTGCTGGAGCCTCTTGGACAGGATCTTGCGTTAAAGTATTTACAATACCGCATAGATATGTTTGAGTTTGGGGAGAATTCGGGCAGGGTCCTTGCTAAGAGACTCCGTCAGCGAAGCATTCAGAGTCAGGTCGTGAAAATTCAAGATGAACACGGAATAATATATGATACGCAGGAAAAGGTTAATGAAGTTTTCTTGGAATTTTACTCCTGTTTATTTATTTATTTATTTGAACTTATAAGGCGCACAGCTACCTGCAATGGGTTTCCCGGCGCCAAGGGAAAGACTGGAGAAGAAAAAAAAACTACAAGGCTTAAAAAGAGGGACGGCTGTTCGGAGAATCATTGTTGCTGAGAAAGACTATTGCTGAAAAAAGCCAAGTTTTTAATCCCTTGCGGAACCTAACAAGATCAGTTTCCAACTTCAGCCTAACAGGCAAGGCATTCCAAGTTTTTGTGGCCAGATGCGAAAAGGAGCGGCCGCCCATCTTCACCAGCCTGAATCTAGGAACGACAAAGTCTCCTGTTTATATCGAGAAGATACCCCAAGGCTTAATGTAGAGAGAGCTGCGGAAGCTTTCTTAGCAGATCTTGAGACCGCCGTTATTTCCCCTGAACAGGTTGAACTCTTGGCCACCCCCATTCAATGGGAGGAGGTCGAGATTGCAGTAAAATCTTTGGCTAATGGCAAGGCCAGTGGTCCTGATGCAGTCCCATTGGAATTTTATAAGGTGTTCCTACCTGAAATTGGCCAGGTCTTCCTTGAGGTGTTAAGAGCAGCCCAGAGGGGTATAGTGCCGGAATCATGGCAAAATACAACTATAGTCTTGTTTAAAAAAAAGGGTAAACCTGAGTTGCTACCATCATCATTTAGGCCGATTTCTCTAATTAATAGCGATTCTAAAATTTACTCAAAAATAATGGCAGGCCGACTTGTGCAGGTGATTACCCCTCTGGTCTCTGTCTATCAGCATGGATTTATACCGGGCCGGGACACAGCTGACCATGTCAGACGTTCCATTGCATTACTAGACTGGGCCCATGTTACGAATTCACCCCTCGGGTTGATCCTGTTGGACGCCGAGAAGGTGTTCGACAGGGTCTCCTGGGGGTTTATGTGGGTCGTCCTGAAGTGGAAGAGATTTCCAAAATAATTTATACAGGCGATCTGTGCGATGTATATCTCTCCAAGAGCACAACTTCGTATCTTTGGCCGGCAGACAAGCTCTTTCCCTATTACTAGGGGCACATGACAGGGGTGCCCTTGTTCTCCCCTGTTGTTCGCCCTGTATATAGACCCCTTCCTCTCTAAGATCATGGCTAATCAGTGTATAAAACCGATAAGAGCTAGTAATATGTCTTATAATCTGTTAGCGTATGCAGACGATATAGTTGTTATAACATCCGATGTCTCATCTGCTTTTAGGGAACTTAAGCAATTAGCAGGGCATTTTGGGGCAGTATCGGGCTACAAGCTCAATATCTCAAAGACTCAGGTGGTTCAGACACCCGATATGGCAATATCAGATGCCCCAGTGGTTCCTGATGCCACGTATCTAGGTGTGCCCATAACCTCCTCAGTGGATCCTATTCCTGATTTAAATATCCTACCGGTTATAGATGATGCCAATACAAAATTAGAATGACTAGATAGCCCGCATCTATCCTTATATGGACGCTGTAGCGTTATTAAAATGTTAATTCTTACTAAGTTTTTATATTTGTTTAGGACCATTCCTCTTTTTTTCTCAAATAAGTCTGGCAAAGTCAGATAGAGTTTGTTACAGGTTTTTGTGGGGTTATAGGCGTTCACGCAGGGCAGCCAAGTGGTTGTGTCTTCCTTGCAATCGAGGGGGCTGGGCGGTTCCAAGTCTTGTCATGTATTATTGGCTGCAATGCTACAAGCAATGAGCGTGCTGATCTGTGGAGATAAAGCGAATGTACCAATATGTAACACTCCTACTATTTTTGAGATTGGGTTGGTGTCTGCTGCAAAAGGTATTTTACTCGAGATCCTCGAACCCAGTTACTGTAGGAGAACCCGTTTTAAAGTCTTGATTGCTGCATGTATCATCTGGCAGTTGATCAGGAGGAAATTAGCTATCCCAAATATGAATCTGTATACGCCTTTTAAAACCACTCAAATGTTTCCTAGCATCTTTCAGGATCATGTTATGTACAGTTGGCAAAGTAAAGGTGTATATGGGTTGGGTGATATGGTCGGGGATGGCGTTGTCCTATCCTATAATGATATAAGGGATAAATTTCAGTTATCTTCACGTGACTTCTTTAAGTATTTACAGATCCAAAGCTTTATCCAAAAATACTTGAAGAAAACTCCTGGTATGTTGGAGAAAGTGCCTTTCATTGAATTGATCAAGAAGAGAAGTAGAATAGGAATTTTGTACCAATATATTCTCTCAATACTTCCGGATGACTTGACAGCTCAAAATGCCAAGTGGGAATTAAAATTAGGTAGGGCTGGTATCGACTTAACCTCGGTAATAGAACTTGCTAGTCAGGTTTTGGTGTCAGGATCGCTTAAAACTCAAAGCTACATGGCAATGTTAGATCTATACTATACACCCGCTAAGATTGCAAAATGGGGTGCCACAAAGGGGAATGCCTGTGCACGATGTGGGCTGTTGGCAGCCGATGCAATACATATGTTTTATTCTTGTCTATCCCTCCGTGGCTTTCTAGACGATATTGAGCACTTTATTAATGCTACACTTAAGATTCGATGTATAATGACTCCGGCACTTGTGATATTTGGGGTAGAGGCTGACAATACATTATCCGGCATTAACACCTTTAATGAATCAGCCCTCATATTTATTGCTATGTCGCAGGTCCGGCTGTGCATAACTTCTCAGTGGCTCTCTCCGGAAGCTCCTACATTTGTGCAGTGGCGTGCAAGGCTATTAGCTATACATCGGCTAGAATTCTCTGCCTTCTCTTGTAAAGGGGGGAGACGGCGGCAATTCGCAACTCGAATCTGGGTGCCTGTGGCGGAATGGATTGGATAAAAGAATAGCGTTGTTCAGGCTGCATTTCCATCTTAGTACTTTCATTTGTCTTTGCTTTGTTTTCTTCAGTCTCAATTGTTAGGAATGTTTTTGCTTTATTATTTGTCTAACCTGCTTACCTACTGTCTATTTTATTCTATATCAATAACCAATTCTGCTGTGTAAGTTGTAATTTGTTTTGTTTAATGTCTGGTCTCAATAAAATAAAATTAATAAAATAAAAAAATAAAAATAAATGTATGCACCATCATACTTCAACTGTTTATGGATTGTATGATAGCACTTAACTTTTCTACTTTTCCATAATAATCTTTCGAACTAAATAAATAAATAATATATGCCACATACACTTCTTTAAACACTGGGAAATTGTTGTCCATGAAACTGTAGAAGCTGTGCGACCTCTCATGCTGACAGTGTTATGTCTATATTAAACGTTCATAAAAATGATGTAAGGCAGCCGCTATGCTCACATGCTTGCAAGTGAAGCATGAATCGGCAAAACAGCATTGCATGGTGTGTTTAGTGTTTACTTTGGAATGTCACCCAAGTGTATCGTTCTGGCAGAGCTGATAAGTGCTACCAGCCTTGAACTGAGTATAACACACATAGTTTAGAACAAGTGAGGCAATTGGATTACATTAGGCGACGGAGAAGTGCAAGGGTAACTGGCACCGCTTCCTTCATTCAGAGATAACTAGAATAAGTATTGTATTGTATTGTATTGTATTGTATTGTATTTGCATTTATATAGCGCTTACTACCCCAGGCGAGGCGTCAAAGCGCTTTTTTGGCGAGTAGCACGCTACTCCAGAACTCATAAAGGATTAGTGTTGAATTAGTATAGTGAAATATGAAAGTAATTTTGAGTGGTGGATATGTTAGTCAGTTATTTGGATTGAGAAGGGTAGGGGAGGGATAGAAGAGAGGGAAAAGGTTTATATTTATATAGCACTTTTTACCCATGATGGGGTGTTGAATCGCTTTTTAGGCGATTAGCACACTACTCCGGAACCCAAAAAGGATTAGTGTTGAAAATTAGTATAGTGAAATATGAAAGTAATTTAAGTGGTGAATATGTCATTCAGTTATTAGGATAGAGAAGGGTAGCGGAGGGATAGAAGAGGGAAAAAGGTTTGCATTTATATAGTGCTTGCTACCCCTGATGAGGTATTGAAGTGTTACTCTGGAACCCATAACAGATTAGTGGTGAATTAGTATAGTGAAATATAAAATTTGAGAAGTGGAAATGTTAGTCTGTTATTTTGATTGAAAAGGATAGTGGAGGTATAGAAGAGTGAAGGATTTAAACTTTTGTTTGTTTGTTTTGGAGGTCATTGCAGTAGGAGGAGGCTTGGGATGAGTAAAAAGGAATGTGGAGGGTAAGAGTCTGAGGGAATGGTTTAGAAAGGCTAGTTTTGGGGGATCGGTATAGTAAAAGAGGTTTCAGATGAAGCAATGAGGGGTAGAGTAGAGGAGAGTCTAGAAAGGGTTATTTTGGGGATCATAGTAGTGGTATGGGCTGGGCTAAATGAGAGAGTGGATGTAGAGGATATATGGATAGAGGTATAAGGTGAAAAATAGGGTAGTGCATTGGAAAGAGTAGTAGAAAGAAGTTTGAGATGAATCAGAAAGTTGTGCTAGAAGATATATTGAGAAAGGTATATGGTGAGAAATAGGGCAGTGCATTGGATATGCTGAATTAATAGAAAGTAATACATATATAGATTCATAAGTACATGGAAAGTATATAGAAGCATAAAGGAGGGAAGTACATGTAGATTAAAGATATTGATAGAGGTATTGGATGAGAAATAGGGTAGTGTATTGAATATGCTTTTTTAGGAGAAAAGTAATAAATATATAGATCCAAGTACATGGAAGGTATATAAATGCATAAAGGAAGTAAGTATATGTAGATTAAAGATGCATAAGATAAATTCTGAGTTTCAAGTGTTGTTGTGCTAAAAAATGTAAAAAAAAAAAAATTAAATTAAAATTTTATTGCAACAAGAATTAAAAAGCAGAGCATAATCAGCAGTACAGCGATTCGTCAGCATAAATGGCATCACATTGTAATTGAAGTGTGTATTACATAGATCAAGGCGGACTCAGTAGCAGGTCCCATCAAGGAATCAAACGAGATAACCCTGCATTTCACCACAACATGAAGACATCTACAATCAATATCGAGCGGTAAGGTGCCAAGTTCGTAACTTTCCACAAACATGTTTTTCAGATGGGGCTCAATTGGAACACCATTGGGGCCCATGGCCTTGCCAGACCTGACCGCAAAGACAGCGTTATTGACTTCCTCCAGCGTGAGGTCCATCTCCAACGCCTCTCCATCATCATCCGATATGGTGGGCAGGCGCATTTCCTCCAGGAGTTGTCAGGATTCGTGACATTATAATACGCTCTGGCTGCATATACTTGTTGCAGGTGGTCAGCGAAAACCTCCGCAACCTCCTGTGGGTCTGTTACTCGGGAGTCATCGGGATCGGTGAATAGGGGAACCCATCTCGAGCCCTGTTCGCGGCGTTCTAGCCATGCCAACATTTTACCCGCTCGATCCCCCAATTCATACAGCCTATGGCGGGTGTGGAGAAGCTGGGTCTGTGACGCCTCCGAAGCCAAGGCCTTGTACTCCAGTTGTTTCGTGTGGAGCTGGCTGGCAGTAACATCGGAAGGATTGTCATTATGGTCAGATTCTAGACGAAGTAGATCTGCTTCAGTTTGGAGCACCTATTCATTATATTTGCGGACATACCCAACCTTAAGGGTGAGCGCCCGGCCTTTTATCACTGCTTTGTAGGCCTCCCAGATCTTGACTGCCGACCGTACCGAGCCGACATTTTCGGTAAAGTAGAAGTCTGTTTGCTCGATCAAATCGTCTTTGATATCAGGGACCTTTAAGATCCAGGGACTAACTATGATCGGCCCACGGGTGTATTGGTGATGATAGGTGAGCTCAACACATAGAGGGGAGTGGTCAGAAATACCCCGGGGGAGTCTCCGCATATTACGGAAGCGTTCAATGTCAGCCACAGGGCAAAAAATGTAGTCGATGGGAGACATGCTGCGGTGGGCGTTAGAATAGTGAGTGTAGTGAGATGTATCAGGATGTTGTTCGCGCCAGATGCCTGTGAGCCCGAGTGCCCGTGTGAAGTCCGCCAGGTAAGATCCCGATCTATGGGAGGATCGGGGGGGATATCTGTCTAAATGATCGTTCATAGTTAAATTGAAGTCTCCTCCTATCACCAGTGTGCCCCGGGGGAGGCCTAGCTTAAGATCGCCCAGGGTTCGCATCGCATCACCTCCCAGTGCCGGTGGAAAATAGATCGAGATCACGTTCAGTTGTCTGCCCTCCCATGTTGCCTCTAAAACTGTGAATCGCCCCTGTGGATCAGCCCATGTCTTTAAGGGCGTCAACGCCAAGGACTTTTTGACTAAGAAACCCGTTCCGCGTGAGCCCGAGGTGCATCCCACATGAACTAGCAGTTTATACCCCCCACGCTGGAGTGTGTGGCAGCAATTACCCACCAGGTGCGTCTCTTGTAGAAGAACTATATCTGTTGCATGACGTCTGAGGAATTGAAGGACCACCCCCCTCTTTATCCGGTTGCCCAACCCATTAACATTCCATGTCATGATGGCAAGGTGTCTATCAAGGAGGCCAGGCATAGCATAGGTAATATGGAAAGAAAACAGTAGGCTGAGACATCAACCCATTCCTCCTCGAAAGTCATCAAAGACAAGGTAGAAGCTAACCTCCGTGAGACCTTCGAGTCCAAGTCATGACACCAATACGCCACGACATTACAGTATGCTCTACATATAAAAACTAAAACAACAACAACACTCAGAACAACCCATATCTCCCTTATTCCCTTCCTACCCCCCACCCCCCCCACCCCCCCACCCTGCCTCCCTGCCCACGGATTCAGAACCATCCACTCCCTGATTCGGCAGAGTGCCTGTCGCCCTCCCCACCATGTACGGGGTCGTTTGGTAAACAGCTGTGCCATTTGCCGATGTTAGCAAAATTACACAGAGCAAAGTACTTAGGAAAAAGAAAAACATACCAGTCCAGGTGCTGCAAGATGTTCAAAATGGTGAAAAGGGGCATATGGGTCACCTAACACCCTCTGCATGGAAAGTAGTGGGGCGGGATTCCCCCGCCAGAAGGGCGACCACCGCCATAACCCCATAAAAGGAGGAGGATGAATAACAACTATGGAAACATATCGTGGCCAAATAAGTGTTGGGCCTCAGGGAACTGCAACCTGCGGCCACTATCACCCTCTCAAGCTGTCCGTCTTAGCTGCACATCTCGATCACTCCGACGTGTGTCCACCGCCCGCCTCCAGCGAGCATTTGCTGCTTAGGGTCCGTTTATCCGTGTGCCATCCCTCGAGCCATTCCCAAGCTTCCTCTGGGGAGAGAAAGAACCAGACCTTGCCGACCGACTCCACTCGTAATTTCGCTGGAAACAGCATTGAGTACTTGAGGCCCTTATCTCGCATCACCTTCTTCACCTTGAGGAAGCTGTGTCTCCGAGCTTGCACCTTCATGGTGAAGTCGGGGAAGAACGTTATATTGGCATTGTCCAATTGTAGGGATCTGGCCGTCTGAAGTATGACATCCCTGTCGCGGAAATTGAATACCCGCGCGAGGATTGGGCGTGGGGGGGCCCCCGGTCTCGGCCTGCCGCCAGGGACTCTATGGGCCCGCTCAATGGAGAAGAAACTGGAAAGGCGCTTAGGTTTGAGATGTTGTAGGATCAGTTTTTCAACAAAGAGGTCCGCCGCAGGCTCCTCCATTCGTTCCGGAACCCCAAGGATGCGGACGTTATTGCGCCTCGCCCTTCCTTCATAGTCGTCCAGCTGCTCACTTAGCTGCTTTTGCTGCTTTTGAAGGTGGGCCACTTCTTGCCGGAGGGTTGAGGTATCATCTATCAGGGCGGCAGTCTTGACCTCCACATCCTTGACCTTGGAGTCCATCTTTCGGAGATCAGCGCGCAAGAGGGTGACCTCAATATTGACCGAGTCGATACGTGTCTCGAGCGAGGTGCGCACCCCAGCGATTGCCTCCATAATGTCCTCAAGAGTCAACGTCTTCGTCGCCGGCGACACGGGCGAGGCCTTTGGGTCCGCCTGTGGCATCTGGTCCTTCGTATCTCCCTTGGCATTCCAGGTAAATTTGATAATGGATTTCTGTTGAGCCGGCCA
Organism: Lissotriton helveticus; assembly: GCF_964261635.1. NCBI lineage: Eukaryota > Metazoa > Chordata > Amphibia > Caudata > Salamandridae > Lissotriton > Lissotriton helveticus. The sequence goes on from NC_136059.1 coordinate 858,477,259, forward strand.
GTTAGCTCTGTTACCTGCCATTGTGGGCCACCAGGAAGGCGGTGTGTGTAACAGGGAATAGGTCTGGCCCTCCGCCAGACGTGAAGGTAAAGGGCCCGTTGAAAGAGGGGGAGCAGCGTTGTCTTAGTAGGTATTGAGGGGGGGCGGACAGGAATCCACTGTCGCTGCAGGAAAGGGCCAACTGAAACTTCACTGCCCCAGTACCCCCACCGCAGTTTACAGTCAACTGGGGGCGCCCTTGATGGCAAAAGACGATAGTGTGCAGTCCCTACTAAGGTTGGGTCCAGGGTCGTATGTGCTAGGGAATGGTAGGCGTCCTGTAGTGTGGGAAGGCGAGGGGTCCCACAAAGAAACCGCAATACGTGCGTTTACCACCAGTCCAGATATGGGCAGCCGGCCGTCTAGTAGGCCGTCGGAGTCATCCAAGCCTCGGCGACCCCCGTCCCCCTCCGCGTCTCTTCCGCGGGGCCTTTGTTGCCCCCCGAGTTAGAACCACCCGGGGGGGAGCCGGATCGGGAGTCTGGTCCGTCACTGCGTGTGAGCACCGGAGTGAAGGCGGGGGGGTCCCAGCGCTAGCGGCAGTCTTTTAGCGGTAGTAGGGCCTGGAGCCGGGGACTGGCGTGGAAGCAGCCCCGATGAATAGGGGGCCTCACCTCCGTTGCCAGCGTCGGCCGTTTCCCTTCTGGTCCAGCACGGCGCTCCTCACAGAAATGCCTCACAATCGCCTCCGGCCTCCGGCGGTGCCCGCGGCAGCCTCCCTGCAGTATCGGGCAGCACAGCACGGCTCCAATTGTCCGCTAGCAGGCCGAGGCAAGGGACGGAGCAGCAATGGCGGCCGCCATCTCGGCCGTGAATCGGGCTCCGTCGCTGGGTAAAAGCTGGCTTATAAGGCGCCCCAAGTCCCTCGAGTTGCTTATGGGGCACCTGGACGGGACGCTGCGACCCCCCGATGCAGTGGGGGGGGTCAGTAGTCTGCGTAACAGGAAAAATTTGACGGATGTTATCGGCGATGGCCCGGGAGCCGCACTAGGTAGCGACCATCCCGCTCGGCTCATGTAATTTATTTTTTAACAACATATTTATTCTACATGTTTATACAAAGCAATACACAAAGATAGGTACATATCTATAGTACAAATAAATGCGTATATACAGGGGGATATGCTGTATATTTTTGTTTCTGTATGGTGCTTATGTGAGGAAGAGCCAATTCTTGGGTAGTTTTTGGAAGATAAGGTGGTTGTCCGTGGATCTTATGTTGGGGGTAAAGAGTTCATTAGTTTGGCTGCTTGAACAGAGAAGGATGTGCCACTCCTTTTTTTTTTCTTGTAGCATGGGATGTTGAGGCGAGGTGCCCCTCTAGAGCGGAGGTTTCTTTGTTGAATGTGTTTGGTGATATTATTCCTGATGAGGAGCTGTCCCATTCAATGTATTGCTTTGTGGGTGATACAAAGCAGCTTGAACGTGGATCTTCTGGCAACCAGTAACCAATGCAGGGCTTTCAAGGCTGAAATGTGGTCTGGTGGTTTGATATGCAAGAGTAGTCTGACAGGGAGTTCTGAATCCGTTGTAGTCTTTTTATGGTCGTTAAAGGTGATCTGTGGTAGGGCTACTGGCGTAATTGATTTTGTACAGAACAAGGGAGATGGTAGCTTGAACCTTGTGTGGAAATTCCAAATGGGGGAACATTTGTTGCAGAGTTTTTATAGTGACAAATCTTGATTTTGCTAGTTTGTCCACTTGGGCATTCATCGATAGCTTTGAGTTCATGGTCATTGGAGGTTTCTTACTTCCTTCCACACTTTAGATGGTGATCCTTGTTCATCAGGTCAGGTGGCAAGTGGGTCATGTTTCCAACACCACACGTGAGTATTTCCGTTTTGGAAGCATTCAATTTGAGATGGCTCCAAGTCATCCATTGATCCAAGGCTCTAGACAACTGAAAATTGGAGAGTTTCCAATGTCTTTGGGGCATTCCAGTTAATGGAGTATTTGTGTGTCATCTGCATATTTATAGCATGTGAGGTGAAATTGATTGATCGGCATCGGTAATGACTTCATGTAGATGTTGAAAAGCATGGGCGAGATGATAAAGCCTTGAGGCACCCCTGCTTTTGTGGAGTAGGGTTTGGACGAGAAAAGTGGGGTATGGATGGCATTAGTTCTGTTTCAAAGGTAGGATGCAATTCAGTCTAGAGCAGTACCCTCTATGTCGGCTTCGTAGAGTCTTTGGTTCAGAGTGTCATGGTCAACCGTGTCAAAGGCAGCCGAGAGGTCCAAGAGGAGTAGCGCAGCAACCCCGTTGTGGTCAACCGTGTTCTTCAGGTCATTTCAGATGGCAAGGAGGGCAGATGCTGTGCTGTGAAAGTTCCTTTACTTTCATGTCCACCAATGAGGACAACTGGTTTATTGTTTTCATGCATGCTGGCAGACAGCTGAATAGTCAACCACAAGTATCTGCCATACTATAAATATGTTTTATTTGGCTATTCATGAAAATCATATAATTGTGAGAAATTAACGCACAAATGTTCAAGATAACATAGTGGACAAGTTAGGCACTACTTAAGCCTTAAGAACTCTTAGTGCAATGATTTTGTTTCACAGACCTACCAAGGATGGTAGGTTCAAGTAATGCCAGTCCCTCCTCTTGCAGGCACGGCCCAGCACTAGCCCCAGTTTTATTGACTGAACTATATATGGCCCTCAGCTATGAGCAGCAACCTATGGTTGCAGGGCCAGACCTGCAGACAGGTTACCAGTGGATTATAGAACTACTTCATAAAGGGTACCCCCAGTTTACTTTTAAGGCTCGGGAATGGGAGACAACACATCAAACTACACAACGAAGATACCTGTTAGTTTCTATGATTTACAAATAATAAATCTTTCATCATTACTAGCCCACCGTTACTTTATTTCATATTAATAACATGAGAAACATCATTGATCCATGCATGCAACATTATTTCTTCTTCGAAAAATGCATAAAAACACAGTATATCATAATGGCATTTTCATCAGGAACAAAGGGCAATGATTAAAACAAAATAAAACACACCCCAATTCATTCTCACATTTTTATGAGACGTACAGAGTCACACATTCTCAAGACACTCCTAACTCTCTGCCTGTATGTCTTCTGACATAGAGAGGAGACCCCTCGTCAGTCTTCCACCTGTCTTAGCCAAGGGGTTCAGTGAATGGTCAATGCATGTTTCGGTGGCCTAGAAGACTCATAACGACCTTCTTCGGGGCCTCTCTTTCGGTGCCTTTTTTAAATGAAAATATATATGGAGTTTGTTCTAAACATCAAAAAAGAAATATTTTCTTTTATTGTCTATGTGGGTTAGTAAATAATCATGGAAATTATTTGATTTCTAAGAAGAACCAATGAGATATAGGATGCCAGCAGATACTCCCCAGTACACTGACAACCATAGATCTATGTCATGTGATTAAAAAAGCACTTCCCTAGATACACCTGTGTGTTGAATATCCAACCATAGATCAGCAATAACTATTTTCTATGTGTTTTATGGTGGATCACACCTACCACACATATTATATCAATGAAGACTTACAGGTTATCAAACACTATAATTCCTGTACCAAACATACATCATTAACTGATCGTTGTTTCCAGACTTTATGAATAGTATTCACTGCCCTCTCAGCCACAGAGGGTAAATTAGACCTTGTAAGTTACCAACTCCTCCTGCAAATAGGAAAGTGACCTGAATTAAAGGTCTGAAAGTAACCTCCAAATACTTTTTAGTTTTGACGTTTGGTTGACATCTCCCATGGTTGGTGCAGGATTCCAACAGCAACATCAAGGATTCCAACAACAACAACAAGGTTCTTCTTCTTTTTTAGCCAGAGGCCAAACAAAATCTCGTGGGAAAACAAGGTACACCCACCAACCATGGGAGAGGTCAACCAGACGTCAAGATTACAAGAACTTAGTCCCTCCCCGATATTCAATTTGTCCAATAAAATTCTAACAAGTGATGAAGAAAAGGTCTTGAGGAAAGGATTAACATTTGTCCCAACTAGACAGACCGATTTTGTCAAATTGAAGACAGAAGTTATTGAATTCTGGCGGAAAGTGAGGCTAAAATCCTTCTTTTCAGAAAACATATATCTTTCTCCAATAGAAACAACTGGATTACGTAATAAATCATCCTTTTGCCCACCCACCAACAAGATACCTAAAGAGGTTATCACGTTTGAAAGAACATTATTATCTGCTGTGACTAACATGGAAACCAAGAAAAAATGGATTAAATATAATCTACCCAAAGTGGAGGCAGAAGCATTAACTAATCTCAAAAAGGATACTTCGGTCATCATAAAACAGGTCGATAAAGGCGGCTCAATTGTGATTTGGGACAGGGATCTATATATCAATGAGGTAAAAAGACAACTGAATGATGGGACATGTTATCGGAAAATAAATAAAGATCCAACATCAGATTTGAAAAATGAACTACATAAAATCATCGATGCGGGCTTCGACCAGGGATTTCTAGGTAAAAAAGAAATGGAATACTTAAAAATCAAACACCCAAGGACGCCATTATTTTATGTTCTACCAAAAATACATAAAAATTAAAAAATGCCACGAGGGCGACCAATAGTGTCTGGTTGAGGATCTTTACTCGAACCGATCTCTAAGTTTGTGGACTTTTTCCTAAAACCATTTTTACCACTTGTGAAATCATTTATACAGGACACAACTGATTTCATTAACAATTTGGCCACAATTAATTTTGCCGACAAGAATCATTGGATGGTGACGATGGACATCACGTCCCTATATACACCAATCCTGCAGGATGAGGGGGTTTATGTGTTAGAAGCGTATTTGGAAGAGAGAGAGAGACCTCATAAAATACCAACAGCTTTTATCTTAAAACTTGCTGAGTTCCCATTAAAAAGAACTATTTCAATTTCAACGGAGAGTTCTTCTTTCAAACAGGTGGTGTGGCAATGGGATGCGCATTCGCCCCAGAATTGGCAGTTTTATTCATGTCCAAATATGAAGAGACCTTTGTTTATCAGAATAACCCTTTTGCCCAGTGGATACAACACTGGTATCGATATATAGACGACATTCTTTTCGTCTGGACAGGCCCAGAGGAGGAGTTAAAAAAATTCATGATTGGATCAATCACAGAGTTCCAACAATTAAGTTTAGTTTGGACCATTCAAAAGAAAAAATGCCATTTTTGGATGTTGAGGTATACCCCTCAGAAGGTGGTCTTGTAACAACACTCTACAAAAAACCTACAGACCGAAACAAGGCCCTACATTTTAAAAGTAACCGTCCTCGTAGCCTTAAAGATAATCTTCCATATGGGCAATACTTAAGAATTCTACGTAACTGTCAGTATAAGGACGAATATCTGAGACATGCAGAAAATTTAACAACCAATTTACAACAACGTGGATACCCCAAAAAATTATTTAAAAAATCTCTGAAGAGAGCGTGGTGGACACCACGTGAAAGTTTGTTGGAAAGAAGACCAAAAAAATAAACGGACAGAATGTTTTTTGTCTCTACATTCTGTCCCAACTCAAATGCATTAAAAAAGGTAGTAAAACAAAACTGGCATCTGTTGAAGAATTTGGATGCAGCCTTTAAAAATGAACCACTCTTTGCATTTAAAAAGAATTGCAGCATCGCCAATCAATTGGTAAGGGCCGCTCTTCCACAAGAAAAAAACATGAACTTACGCACCATGCTAGGTTTACCGACGATTCAAGGACACCGCAGATTTGGCACATGTTCTTGTTGTGATACAACTAAAGAAGGAACAGTATTCACATACAAACAAACAAGTTGGAAACATGAGGCATTCTCAAACTGTTTTTTTTTTTTTTTGTAAAACCCGGTATGTCGTGTACGAAATCATATGCCCATGTAACCTAGTGTACATCACTAAAACGAATCAAGAAGTGCGTCTACGGATACAACAACACAAATCCAGAATTAAAAACAATGTAGTGTCAGCACCCCTTGTGAATCATTGGCATGAAAAACATCATAAAGACACAGATCAGGTTTGGACAGTCATCTCGAAAGTAGAAAATGATGCCAGAGGTGGCGATCTGGAAGTGAAACTCACAAGAAGGGAAGCTATGCTAAAAGTAAAATTTGATACAGCAATTCATGGATTGAATGAGTTGACAGAAATCTTCAAATTATGATACTTATTTGTTGGAACAATCTCTGAGTAACTCCGCATTGAGGCTCACACATTAGCCAGCCCGATAGCCACTGGCGGTTTCTCCACGTTGATTTGGCACTAATTTCAGATGATACCCACAAGAACTATACTCCTAAATTTTGGGAGCATAGAGTGAGGTAAAGCAACTGCACCACAGAATGATCCCCTCCAATAACATCTTAGAATTCTGGCACACCAGCAATCCTCGTACTTCACGCATTATGAGGTCCAAATTTAAGACATAACCAATACATGGAACTGATGTGAGGATATACTTTGTCGCATTCATACAGGACAATTGATATATACAAGCATTTGCGTAGATAAAACGGGACTCCGCCGGGTTATTTTAAGCACCCTCCGCTCATAGGACTACATTTCCCGTGATCCTTTGCGGACCCGGAAACCAGCGCGATTCAGACGCGGCGTTCCTCACGATCGAGGAGACCTGTTGCTGTACCGTACCCCAACCTCTTTAGGTGGGGACCCCCTAAAAAAGCGATTTCGGCCAACTATCCTTTAACTAACAAGAGAGTGGCCAGAACACAATAAATTGATTTTCCGACTTTTTTGCTGTTCGTTACAGGCGGTGGTAGGAGAGGTGTACACACAGATGCCTGAGCCCTCCTCATAGGTAAGAAGCTGGCGTTTTGCACTTTTGAAACATACTTCCAACCAAGCTAATACTTATGAGTCCCTCTCCTTTCCTTTAGCGGGGTGTGAGCCAGGCAGTTCCAAAAGTAAGCCGGACACCGGCAAATCCAGCGAAGTAAGTGTTGTTGCATGGTTGCTTTAATAGTGCATTTGAGATTACGCCTGAAGGGATATGTGATTTTGTGATTTTATTCCAAATTAGAATTGTGTTAACGTCGGGGAGAATTCACCTTCCTTGGTACTCTGATGAGAGAGGTAAGATAAGGAGGCTTGTAGTAATGGTGTTGGCAGCTCCTGCTTAGTAGCAACTCACGTTCTAAAGAAAGTTTTCTTTCTTTCATTACAGACTTTGTTCCTGATGAGAACTCCCAAATAATGCGAGTCCGAAACGCGTAGACTGTTTAAAAGCTCAAAATAGAGAAATGTCATAGAAATTCGAACAAACAGGCATTTTTTCCTGAGATTGATAACTGTGTAGGGTTTTGTTGTGAGGAATTTTATTCCAGCACTCATTTAAAGTGTATATTTTTTGTTTGTAATGGTATGAGAGAGGGATGATTGACAGTTTGAATGAAGAATTTTGAAATGTATTATTGTTATTGTAAATAGGAATGTTGTAGTTCTTTTTTGTAATGTACATAAGGTCTTAAAAACGTAAATTTGAAAAATTACAATACTAAAGAGAAGATTAGTGAATAAAACACTGAAATTAATAAAATAATTGAAAATAAATAAAACACAAAACATAGCGTTTCACTCGTATGTTTTGAGAAAATAATTTCAGGACAACTGAGTAGTGGCACGTGCACCCTTTTTTGTTCATTATTAGCTTGTGGCAAGCTGTGCTGTTGGGAGCCCAGACCCAGTAGTGGTTTTTCTCTCTCTTAATTAATTTGCGGAAAAGGCTGGCCAAATACCTGGATAACGTTTGAATAAAAATAGGACACATTACTTCTTTCTGTGAAAAATGGGGGAAATTAGACACTGAGGGGTTCAGACTACTCAGGATGTAAACACTTTAGTTTCTACAAGCAGGAAGCTTAATTTCTCATAAAACTTTTGGGTACACCTTCTACTCTCTATCTAAGTAATATGAATATGTTGAACATGTCAATTGTTCTAGAGCTTAACTTTCTATATGGTACTATCCCTCTCTACTTCAGTAAGGAACCTAATGAAAACATTCAGGGAAAGATCAATAGCTTTGTATTAGCATCACACTCTGCATGCTTGTGTTGGAAGAAGATGAGTAAATCTTAAATATTAACACTACCTGATCTGTGATTGCACTGCTGGGCAGTTAAAAACATTAGATTAAGAATGGGACATTTTTAGCGAGATAACCACAAAGAATGAAATCAGCTATGACTGCTTTGTAGTAAGGCAAATGGTTTAGGTTCACATACTCACCACTCGATTAATATAAGATACTAAGATTGAAGACTGATTTTGCTATAACAAGTTATCATATGAAGTACTAACACTGGAGACCAATTTTGCTAAAAGTTTACGACATAAGGTTACGAGGGCTGTGTATATACCATATTGTGGCTCTCTCCAACCACTGTGGAATGCTCCTGGAACTCCAGATATGTTATGTTATGTTAATAGTATTTGTTGAGTGCAGGTACACTGGGACGGTGTCATATGCTTGTTTAAAAAGCCATTTTTTTTTCTAATTGCCTAGATCTCATGTAGGTAGAGGTGACTTTTAGCACAGGAGGTAGAGAGTTCCAGATGCGGGGGGCCAGAACTGAAAATCTGGAACCTCCAAATTTCTTCTTTTTAAATTTGGAAATTGTGAGAAGGTTCATAATGGATTGATCTTAGGTTATTGTTAGGAATGTGTTTTTAATTTGGACTGATATGAAAGCTGGGTTTCTGCAGCAAAGGGATTTAAAACTGATGCAGCCCATCTTGAAGATGGTCTTTTGTTCTACAGGAAGATTGTGTAATTTTCTCATCAGACACTGTGCATTGGCCGCATCTGCCCTGGAGGTTGATCCTTCTCCCACTTTGCCTCAAAATTCCTGGAACACTCTTCCCCTCTACCTTCAAACAGCACCCTCATTGGCAGACTTCCTGAAGGGACACAAGGCCTGGCTCTTCTACTTGGACCTTCAGCCTGGCTCCTGAATATCTTATTGGGTGATAAGCTGTACATTATAAGTACAGTTGTATTGATTGATTGATCAGAGGGGTCATGTTTCAGTGTCTGAGGTGATGGAAGATTAACCTGGATGCTTGGTTCTGGGCAAATTGGAGTCTGCAATTGAGGCCTTTTGGTAGGCCCAGGTAGAAAGAGTTTGCATATTCTATCCTAGAGATGACCAGGGCAATAACAACTTTGACACGGGCCTCAAAGGAAAGGAATTTACTGATTTTCCTGATTCTTCAGAGTTACAAGAAACAGAAAGAAGTGACTGCTCCTAGCTGGGCTTCATAGAGTGATCCTTATCAGTAAGGACCCCAAGACTTTTTAATGATTTCTTGGGATGTGGGAGAATGGCCATTGCTGGCAGCCCAAAAGAGGAACTCAAAAAATCGCACTTGTTTCTGGTTATGACAAATTCAGGAAGGATTCATCAGTTCACTATGTTTCGGTTAAAAGCAGAATATCGGGGGACTCAGCATGGAGTAATTGGGATATTTCGAGCTGATGCTTGACCATGGATTGAAGTCCTGTGTTATGTTTTTGCATACCAATTAAGTTGACAGGATGTTCAATTTGAGACAATTTAGTGGAAAATAATGAGGAAACAGACTCTCCTTATAGAAATATGTGCAACTGCTGTTATAAGCATCCACAACTAATGTAGACCATGATAAAGGAAATGCTTTATTATTCGAGGAAACAGTCTCCAACTCCAGCCATTTAGAGAGAGACATGGCTAAGTGGTGCAATATGTTGAAAGAAATTGTTGAGGAAAATTGTAAGTCACTAGAAACGATCTGGGAGGGATGCTTGCCATAGCTAAATCCAAGAGAAATATCTATGAACTGTGTACATCAAAGATTTAAAGCTGCACCACTTGGAAAAAAAAATCACTTTTTTACCATTCACAGATTATATTTGACTTCAGAGGCTTTAGCAAAGTTCCCAGATGACTGATAGACAGTATGTCCAAGAGCAGTATAAAAATGTCCCTTTGACATACATATATTTTTGAATTGCACAGCTCTCCGGTACTTCTGGCAAACTCTAAGTATTAGCTTCACTACTGTTTTGGGTGACGAGATAGAGGTAAGTGCCTACCTGGTTGTCTTTGAATTCTCAAGTTGATATGTGATATATTGCATATTAATTATGAACAGATGCAGGTCTTTAAGTATATATATATGATATGCCCAATGGTTTGAAAATTAGTATGTCAGCCCTTACAGGAATGAGGCTAAATGATTATTTGTTTATGCTCAAGTATATGAAGTCTAGGTGCAGTCTCCTACGTCAATCTATTAGATAGAAGTTGGGAGCTTGTACTTCTTTCATTCCTAAGTTTCCTGAGAGGTTTTCCCTAACCTAGCATGACTGTCACTTTTAAATGTAATAATGCTGTAGTGTGCACAGGGAAAACCCTCCATCATGCTATAATACTCCCCTTCCATAGGATGACCGCTACACTGAAACACAATTACATGGTGCAGCAATGGTAGCTGGTGCATGTTTGCATTTTAATGTCCTATGCACAGTTAAATGGTTGAGTGAAGATGAGTGCAAACACTCGAAGATGGCGGGATGTTATACTGCCATTCGGTCTCTTCAATATTGTTGGATGTGGGATGATCATGCTGCTTATTGTGTTGAACACCTAGGTGGACTAGTTGCCCGATTCTCGATACTCTGGTATGTGACCTCTTTGTATTGCTCTGCTCTTAATAGCCAGTGAGTGATTTGCCATCTTTCCTCTGAGTCAAGAGGAGGGTGGTCACCCATGCCCATGGCACTGGTGACCCCTTATTCTTCCTCCAGTGATACCACAGCTGAGCTAATATTCCAGAAGAGCAGCATCCCCTTCATCCCAACAAAGTGCACATGGAGGCAACAGGAGGGTCAGTGAGACTCTGGTGAGTGGAGAGTGAGGAACCACTGGAGGGTGACTTAGTGAACAGTGGGGAGGGACATCTGATTCTTTTATTTACTCATTTGTAGGGTGCTACGAATCATCCCCAGGGGGATCTCTCGGCACCTGAGAGAGGAGTAAACTGTTGCAGAGGAATTATTTCAATAACCAGGTCTTTTGTAAAATGACGGAAGTTAGTACAAGCACGGATCTAATCCGGCAGGGTGGTTCAATGAGTGGGGGCTAAGTACGAAAATTCCCGTCCACGCATCCTCACCTTCCTGATTCTCCTTACCCAGACCAGGTTGCGGCTGCTGGATCTCAGCAGTCGTGTGGGATGGTACAGTTTGATCTTCTTCATCAGGTAGGCTGGCCCCATCCCATGAAGGGATTTAAAAACCAGACATAACAGTTTAAAGATGGACCTCTTTCTGATAGGGAGCCAATGCAATTAGCATAGGAGGGGTGAAGAGGGGGTCCGTGCCGGCTTGTTAAGGGCAAGACGGGCTGCCGAGTTTTGGACCACTTGTAGTTTAGAAGCCAAAACCTCCCTCATCCCAACCAGCAGAGAATTGCCATAATCCAGTTGACTAACCAAGAGCGACCGGATAAGAGTCTGTCTGGCCGTAAAAGGAATCCATGGAAAGATCCTTCTGAGCATTCGCATGGTTCCAAAACAGGTACCTGCCACCGATTTTACCGGCTCTTCCATTGATAAAATGTTATCAATTTTTATGCCCAAGTTCTTAGCCTATCCTCTAGGGGCGGGAGCGTCTCCCGAGCTCAGGTGGTCACCATTCTGGGGTCCACATCTCCTCCGCTTTACCAAATAGCACTATCTCCGTCTTAGCGGAGTTGAGCTGGAGGAAGTTCTTTTTCATCCAGCTCGCTATGCTGGTCATACAGTGTCTAAATTTAAGCTTGGTGACTGCAGGGCTCTTCTCAATGGGGACTATCACCTGGGTGTCATCCGCATAAGATATGGTTTCGAACCCACCGTTCCTAATGATTGAGGCTAAGGGGGGCCACATATATGTTAAACAAAGTGGGGCTCAAGACCGAGCCCTGTGGTACCCCCTTATCCACACTGGTGGTTTGAGAGACAAATGACCCCAACTGTACACATTGTGTTCTACCCGCCAGAAAGCTCTGGATCCAAAATAAGGCCCCGCCTCTGACACCAATCTCTCGCAACCAATCCAACAGGATCTGGTGATAGATGGTGTCAAAGGCCATTGACAGATGCAACAGAAACAACATGACGGGGATGTCCCTATCCAGGGACATCCTTTAAGTATATGTAACCTCCAACAGTGCAGCTTCCGTGCTGTGAGAGCCACGGAAGCCTGACTGGGAGGTATCCAGTATGTTATTCTGTTCCAGATAATGGGAGAGATGCAGATTGACTAATGCCTCCATGATTTTTGTGCAACAAGGGAGAAGAGAGATGGGTCTAATATTCTGAAGATCGGTTGGGTCAGCCAGAGGCTTTTTGAGCAGGGGTTTTATGCGAGCTTTTCCATTTATGAGGAACAGTGAAAGTGGCAAGCGAGATGTTACAGATGTTGGACTTGGCCCTTTTGGCAGGTTCACCCCTAAACTTTTTGCTTTTATATGGGACCTGGTGTTAGTTGTTTTTGGCTTCTCCGCACTTTACCACTGTGTCCCAGTGTAAAGTGCATGCGCATGTGGTGAGATTGGCCTGCCCTCCCATAGGAATGCATGGGGAATATGTGTGTCCATGGTAGTTCCTGATGTGTGGGGAGTGCAGGGGCGAGTTTGGTATGTGCGAACTCATGAGATTAAATGCTGCACGACGGTGTGTGCAGATTTAATGTGTCTAGTGTTGAAGTGCCACTTCTAGAAGTTGGCATGTCTGTGCAGTGAATGTGAATTGACTGTCTGGCTTGTGATTGGCTGGAGCTGGCTGGTGTGCCTGGCTCCAGGAGTCAGGATGGGTCTGCCCGGTGGTGAATGGGGAGATCTGCATGTTGATGACAGGAAGGAGCTGCACCTGGGACCTGAATAGGGCTGCGCCTTCCCTCCACAATGCTGGCTTCACCCCCCTGTGGTGCGTCTGATATCCCTAGCCTGTCCTGTGAATAGGGAGAGGGGCAAAACAAAGTGCTCAATAACCAGTTGTAACTGGTTCTCCCCCTGCCCTACAGCCTTAGACAAAGGAAATGTATGTATAAGAAGGGGCTGTGACCCCATGTTTGTTGTTCCTGTTCCTGACTTGAGGGGGCCTGCTGATGCTGCTGGGCGCCAGGAGGTACCGCCACTGGGGACTGCCTCCCTGCTGGAGAGCCCTGTTAGGTGGCCCCTGGGCCCAGCCTTTGCCCCCCCCCCCTGCCTACTGAAAGACTTGCTTTGGACTTGCAATCCTAGCGCCTTGAAAGCGCTTTATTTCTGGCGCAGAACGCTTTATTTTTACTTCCTGACGAGTGCTTTATTCTTCACCTTGGAGAAGTGCTTTGTTTCTGCCCCCGGAGGACTGCAGGGGGCCTGCAGCGCGAAGCTGCACCGTGTAGGGATTCCCCCGCCTTGCCTGCACCCTGAAAGAGCAGGTGCCCACCCTGCATCTGTGGTCTGCGAAGCTCGAGCGGGTGCCTACCCCGCCTTGCGGTATTAGTTTTGCTGCCACTGGTGCCCATTCGTATAGTGTCCTAGCAGGTGCCCACCCCGCTTTATATTTTTTTCAATTCGGAGGGAGCCTAATCCTCATCTGCCCCGTTTTCACCACCGCAGCCGCGGGCACACAGGAAGTCAGGCACCATAGTGCCTGGAGGCGGTCGGGACTTCCGGTTTCAAAAGAAGAAGTCCTGCGCCCGCCGCCGGAAGACGAAGAGAAGCCCCAGTGGGGGCTCAGGAGGCACCAGGAGTGCCCGACTTACTTGGTTCAGTTTTTCAGCTGCCCTGCGAGAGCGCAGGCAGCTGCAATGTTGGGGGCACATTCAGTTTATTTTAGGGCCCCAGTGGGGGCTCGAACGGCCAGTGGTGCCTACGCTAATTTGGTGTAGGGGGGCATATTTGTTTTAGAACCCGTGGGCTCCACCGTGAGGGCATCGAGGTGTCCATGTTCCCTGCCACAGCTGCCCAGCACTTATGGGCAGCTGAAATATTTAGGCTGTGCCCCTGTCCCCTTGGCTCTAGCTACCTAGGCAGTGCGCCATGACTGTTGGTGGACAGTAGGTGCCAGTGGCCATCGGGGTGATTCTACAGCTGCCCAGGCTTGATCTTTGGCGCACTTCACGTTTGCTGCTTGCACAGCCAGCCCGAACATTCTGGACATCGGGCATTTGAGCCCCATGGAAGGCCAGTTGGCCTGGGGTCAGTACCTGATATGACTCTGGCACAAAGTGATGGTATACAGTGTTTGTGATGGTAATTACCTAATGTGATTTGTGCGTTATGCCTTTATGCCTGTGACACCTCTAACTATGTTTCATGATTAGGAGGTTGCTTTGCCTAGTATAGTTTATGCTAGTGAGTTTATGTGTCCCTGCGTAATCTATGCCTAAGGTGATCAGTATTGCGTAGTGTCTACCTACCTTTTACCAGTGGTTACTGGTTACGTCCTACAATTGTTATTTGGTGCTACAATTATTCTATGTTCTAGAAGTGCTATTTCTACTAAGTGCCGATTCTGACAGTGGCCCACGTGGCTCTATCATGTGTAAATAATCCCCTGTAAAAACTGCCCAGTGCCACTTGGCACAGTGTAATTGTGTGATTATGATCTAATGTGTTTATGGTAATACTAAGGCTATTTTTATATATAACCTTGTGTGGAGTTCCTTTTTGTGGTGTGCCTAGTGTGTTGCTGCTAAGTGTGTTCGTTGCAAAAACGCTTTACACATTGCCTCCGGGATAAGCCTAACTGCTCGTGCCAAGCTACCAAGGGGGTGAGCAGGGGTTATCTTGGCGTGTAACTCCCTTGCCCTGACGAGAGTGATGGTTTCTGCCTGGCTTTGGCCAAGTCTTAGCCAACCAGAAATCCCATTTCTAACATTGGTTGTCAGCGGTGAGGATAGGACTTGCTTTTGCGCAGTACCACAGCGACAACTGGTTGCAGTACAAACTCTGCATTTAGATAATCACGTGTTTGGGGATTATTGTTTTTGAGTTTTATTTTATTGTTTCTCCTAAGAGTGTCATTTTTAGATTATGTATTCTTGCTTCAGCTCAGACGGTTAGGCCCCCTGTGTTGCACGTGTCTCTGTGCATCCTGCCAAGATGGAGTCTGCTTTTAAATTTTGTGGTCTGTTTAGAGACAGTATGTATGAGTTGGTAGAGTTTTGTGAAGAGAGAGACATAGTAGTGAGTGGGTCAGACACCCCTTCCAGACTTAGGGATAACCTAATCCAATGGCAAAAGGATGACTGGGAATGTGAGCGCAGTGAGGAGGATAGGGCCCGGGAAGAAGAAGAGAAGCACCAGTGGGGGCCCAGGAGGCACCAGGAGTGTCAGACTTAGTTGCCACAGTTTTTCAGCTGCCCTGCGAGAGCAAAGGCAGCTGCAGCGTTGGGGGCACATTCACTTTGTTTAAGGGCCCCAGTGGGGGCTCTATCGGCCAGTGGTGCCTAGGCTAATTTGTTCTAGGGGGCATGTTTGTTTTAGAGCCTGTGGGCTCCACCGTGAGGGCATCGAGGTGTCCATGTTCCCTGCCACAGCTGCCCAGCACTTAGTGGGCAGCTGCAACGTTTAGGCTGTGCCCCTGTCCCCTTGGCTCTAGCTACCTAGGCAGCGCGCCCTGACTGTTGGTGGACAGTAGGTGCCAGTGGCCATCGGGGTGATTTTACAGCTGCCCAGCAAGTAGTGGGCAGCTGCCATGTTTAGGCTTGATCTTTGGCGCACTTCACTTTTGCTGCATGCGTAGCCATCCCGGACATTCTGGACATTGGGCATTTGAGCCCCCTGGAAGGCCAGTTGGCCTGGGGTCAGTACCTAATGTGACTCTGGCGCAAGGTGATGGTATACTGTGTTGGTGATGGTAATTACCTAATGCCTAATGTGATGTGTGCATTATGCCTTTATGCCTGTGATATCTCTAACTATGTTTTATGATTTTGAGGTTGTTTTGCCTAGTATAGTTTATGCTAGTGAGTTTATGTTTCCCTGCGTGATCTATGCCTAAGGTGATCAGTATTGCGTAGTGTGTACCTACCTTTTACCAGTGGTTACTGGTTGTGTCCTACAATTGTTATTCGGTGCTACAATTATTCTATGTTCTAGTGCTATTTCTACTAGGTGCCGATTCTGACAGTGGCCCACGTGACCCTGTCATGTGTAAATAATCCCCTGTAAATACTGCCCAGTGCCAGTTGGCACAGTGTAATTATGATCTAATGTGTTTATGGTAATACAAAGGCTATTTGTATATATAACCTTGTGTGGAGTTCCTTTTTGTGGTCTGCCTAGTGTGTTGCTGCTGTGTGTGTATGTTGCGCAAACGCTTTACACATTGCATCCGGGATAAGCCTGACTGCTCGTGCCAAGCTACCAAGGGGGTGAGCAGGGGTTATCGTGGCGTGTAACTCCCTTGCCCTGACTAGAGTGGTGGTTTCTGCCTGGCTTTGGCGTAAGCCTTAGCCAACCTGAAATCCCATTTCTAACAACAGACTTCTGCAAGAACCTCAGCAAGGACAGGGGATAGAGCTGACATAACTGCAGGAGGCACCACATCTGATGGGGAGCCAGATTTCACTTGAGTTAGTAGGGAACTGACTTCTTCCCCTGTGACATTAGGAAAGAGTTCTAGGCTTGATGAACTGCGACCCTCCTGAGGGGGAGCTTTGCCATGAGCGCCCTCTACTGGGCCAAAGGCACAATAGATCACATTGATTTGTTGCTAAAATGTCTCCCTAGGCTCTCACAAAGTGTCTGAGTAGGCGGTGGGAGCGGACTATTAGACCTGGGATCAGTGAACTCCTTTGAAATTGTGAAAAGTTCCTGGGAAGAGTTTTTAGCTTCCATGATACGGGAGCCTAAATAAGATCTCCTGGCTGAGTTGCAGCTACAGAAGTACGCTCTATGCGCAGTTCGATAGAGCGATTCATCCTGCTCCAACTTGGATTTTCTCCATCTTCTCTCCTTGGCCCTACAAGAGGCTTTCTTTCTTCTGAGACTGTCTGAATACCAAGGGGCGGGCGCTGCCCTATCCTGAATCTTGACCCTCTTAAATGGAGCAATAGAGTCTATGGCCCAAAGCAGCCGTAGTCAGCTTTTTTCCAGGGCCTACGGAGGTCCTTATGACTGGGTGAGGGGGCTAGATGGTTTCGTACATGCCCACGAGAAGCTGAGTGCCGAGTGATCTGTCTAGCCCATCTTCTGCGGGGGTTCTACCACCACCTCATTGATGTTGGTAAAGACAGTGTCCAGCACATGACCAGCCACCTGTGTAGGACTAGTGATTCTGGGGGAAAGATCTAAAGATTCCATCGATGCCACCAAACATGCAGATTCTATTCTGGAGAGAGCTTCCAGGTGATGGTTAAACTCCCCAACCAGTAGGAGCCTGTCAGTTTGGAGCGTATACGGGGCCAGCATTTCTAACAGGGTGGAGCAAAACTCTCTCTTGTTTCCTCCAGGAGGGTTGTACACTAGGACACCTCACCACTCTATGGCTTGGCCACGCAGTACCCTAAATATCAATAGCTCTTGGCTGTGGGTGGAGATGGAATCTAGGGTTTTATATGAAGGGGGGAACGCGTTACGATAGCCAAACCTCCACCCCGCCTTCTAGTTCTGTCCAAACAACTGCATAGTCAGCCGGAAATGCTATTGCCAGTGCAGGAGTCGCTTCATTGTTCAACCAAGTTTCGGTGAAGAGACAGATGTCAGGCCTGGCCTCATCTAGTAAGTCCCAGATTTCAGCCACATGCTTTGGGATAGATCTTACATTGAGATAGAGCCCTTTAAAGGGCACTTCTAACCCATCCCCAATGTCCTTCTTATTCCCCAACTCCTGCCCATTTCACAGAGGTTTGAGAGGGGTATGGTGGTGGGTTAAGGTAAATAGGTGTACATTCTTCCCTTGCCCACCCACACCCTGGACACCTCCCTACCGGGAAGGCATTCCCTGCTTGGAGGTTTGTTAACCCTCCTACACAAGGTGCAAAATGCCCAAGCTTCACCAACCTCTCATGGGAGTAGATCCGCCTGGGCAGCAGAGATCTCTGTGTATAAGCGGGAAGCATTCCCTCGCAGCCGGCAGCATCCAGGTGCAGACGGGCGCAGACGGGCTTGCCTTAGGCATGCCTTTGGCGTGCCAGCAGTGTGCCCACTGCACGTGTCTGCTGCGCGGCCGGAAATGCAGGAAATTTATAGCTGGAAGGCCAGCTACTAGAGCGCTAACCACTCCTGAGAAGGCTAATGGGCAGACTGTCTCCACATCAAACATTCGGAGTACCTATTGCGGTGGACCGGAGAGCCACCCTTGCTGAGCGGTAAAAGAAGACTCCGGCGCCCTTCCCAGTACCCAGTAAGATGTTGTATTTTAAAAGAAATAAAAAAGTCTAACAAATGCAAGCAGTCCTAGATAAAATAAATCAATCAATTCACCCAAACTCAACGCGGGTGCATCCGTCTCCCTGATGCAGGGGATGCAGTCATGAGGGATTTGGAACCATGCCAGTGTGTCCAGTCAGCACTCATTTCAGGTAGCGGTCTTTAAGAGGCTTATTGAGGACATTCTGGGGCAGCCTAGTAGGTGCCTGCCATTCAACATCCCTGAGATCATGCATGTTCTGTGCAGTGGCACAGAGAGCACAGTGGTGGTGACATCATGTGAGAAACATACATTTGTGTGGGTATGTGTGCTCACCTGAACCTGCAAACATAACACAATCAACAGTATGATTTTGTTTGTTAACAAATAGTCTTATTTCATGGTTGGAAAGTGGTAGCATTTATTCCTATGGCGCATGCCACTTCCACTCGCGTACCGTGTTTGTGAACGAGCTCTCTGTGGATGAACAATGAAGGCTGTGCAGGAAGCAAAAGGCAAGTAACAAGGTCCTGTCAGACCTGCTTGACCCAAGCCTGAAGGATACGAGCAGTTAGCATGAGAGGGTCACAGTCTTCCCTGGCTGCCTACACCAGGAAGCAGCCTATGGCTATGATCCAAGCTAGTGTTGTTGACATTATGCTAATCACAAATGTAAATCTTGCCATAGTTAATGTAGTGAGCCACTATGCATCGAACCCTCAAGGCCAGGCCCAGGCAAGGATATACATTAAAGAGGCATAAGACTGCTCGGGGTTTTTGCATGTACACTAGTGTGTTGCATACTGTTTATTCCGCCTCCTGGACCTCTGAAGGCCTCATTCACACGCAGTGTCACAGTAAATATTGATCACATTTTCTGCCATTCGTGTGCTTTCTGCACTAAAATTATTGTCTCTATACTGGTGCTGTTACCCACAAATGTGTGAATGCATTAACACTGGTGTGTCAACTGAAATTCTCACATCTTTGAGCTAAATTTAAGTGAGGTATCCATTTGAAACACAAATGCCAAGGGACAGTGACAGGAGAGAGATGCAGATACATCTGTTTTAAGTACCTTCTAAACTGCCTGCATTTTGAGTCTTTTATTTGACAGGTTTTCCAATTCCTGTTGTGTGCAATCCCTGATAATACTTTGTGACCTATATTGTTTGAAAGAAGCAAACATTGTTGAGAGGACAGTGTGTATTGTATGTTGACTCTTGATTTTACCTTTCTGAATGTCTTGCCATCCTGACAAATGACTGAGACTGAGTGTATTGAGTTAGCTGCATTAAGGGTTTGTGAAAAGGTGTAGAATGGTTCCTCCATGATTGAGATCAGTTTCATCCATCCTGATGATAACTTTCTAGTTCTTCAGAAAAAGCTGGTGGGAAGAGTCCCCGTAATTATTGACAACACCTTGGATGGCAACCAACTTCCCTAAGGCAACTTTCACTCATTTGAAGCAGTGATTGCAAGATTTACCTGACCCCAAAATATGGAAAAAATGTACAGTGCATGAGAGTAGCAGGCTTGTAATCATACTAAGTAACTTGTTCCCATTTTGAAGTAGGTGACAAGTGCTATACTGCTTACTGAATTCGCCACAACCTGCAGACTAGCACTGACTTTATCAACAGAAAAAGAAAAGGTTGTAAGACATGAAAGTAAGGAGTCACAGTCCCCAGCTAATTTTCTATTTTTCGAAAGTAGTTTTGCCAATCCTGCCCCCCAGAACCATCCCCTCTTTAGATACTAGACTTAATATATGTGGAGATTCAGGAAATAGTTGAGAGCATGAATGTTGTACAATTTCCTGGACACCATTAACCCTGCATGTTGTACAATTTCTTGGAGACCATTAATCTTGCTCTTTGATCAGCAAACTTCTTCCAATCTTGACTCTTTCATTTAACAGTTTGTAAATAGATCAAAAGTGAAGGTATAGTAACAGACTGTCTAAAGCAATCCTCCCCCCTCAGGCATCAGTCAGACTGATGACTCAGATGTTGGGCCAATCTCCACCAACGAGCTGTCGAATGGCCTTCTGCCAAGTATCGTAATAGGACCCTAAGACACTGACAAACACCACACATGCTTTTATAATGCATTTTTTACCACACACCTTTTACCATCCACATGTATTTGCCATGCATGCCTTTACTGTGCATGGAACGTCTATTTAAGCTAAGTGTAGGAATATATATATTTGGGGTAAACCCCCAAACCCCCTTATTATTTGCCCATACTGCCAAATACCCTTATACCACTTAAACCCTAAAAGCTCTCTTACCACCCAATATCCCTACGCTACCTACATAAACCCTAAAAATACCCTTCCCGCCCAAT
The DNA here is from genome assembly GCF_964261635.1 of Lissotriton helveticus. Lineage (NCBI taxonomy): Eukaryota > Metazoa > Chordata > Amphibia > Caudata > Salamandridae > Lissotriton > Lissotriton helveticus. Next base: position 858,498,048 of record NC_136059.1, read on the forward strand.
ACTTATTCACCACTAAACCCTACAAACATCCTTACTACCATATACCCCCAACAATCCTTAAACCCTAAGATACCTTTACCACCCACTACCCTTACCCACCCCTAAATTCTAAAAACACCTTTACTGCCCAATACCCCTACCCATACCTAATCCTCTACCCAATCCTAAACCTAAAACCTCTACCTAACCCTAACCCTAACCCTAAAATGTCTCTCTCTCTCTATATATATATATACAAACACAGAGTTACATTTTAAGGAGACGCCCACAGGTAAGTTGATCTGCCATCCATCTTAATTAAGGGTTAAAACAGAACCAGCCGCCAAACATCACCATGCTTCTCCAGCCTCTAGCCTGATGCTTTTCGTGTTCAGCAACACTTCTTCAAATGCCATGGGTTGAGGCAGCTACGGCATGGTGGTCTTGAGCACACCACTCAGTATTCACTAACCCCGCCCTCTGGGCGTAGCCACCGCTGCGGCATCATGGTCATTGTAGTGTCGCGTACATGCTACAGTGAGCTGCCTTGCCTCGCAAGCCAATATTCATAAATTCCTCCCAAGTAGGTTGTGGTGCAGGGCTTGAGGCAACATTAAAACTTCATATCCCTCAGTAATCGGCACTCGTTCCTTAAGCGGCGGCGTAGGTTGACGTCATCGCAGGGGTGCCGTTATCAACTTGGGGGCATCTCCATGGCTCAGGCCAGCCGTAAACTATCCAAACACAGAGTTGCCTGCTAAGGAGACGCCCATAACAGGTAAGTTCGGTCTGGACTGTTCCCATGAGGCACAAGGTCAAGACTTATATGCAGATAGCTATGTCTGAACTGGGGTGGTGTGGTTATCAAAATAGCAATGGATTAAACCTAGATATGTGACTGGGGGTGAATGTTTGACAATGTTCAACATTCTGTCCATCAACTTTTTGTGTTGCATTTTCAACCTAAGTGGGAAGGGTATGCCCAGATGTGGGTCCCGCGCTCACTACACCACTGGAGTCAAGCTATCCTGGCTGATGAGGGCTGAAAGCCCAAAACCGGTCCTAGGAGGCTTTATTCCAGTCCAGGGAAGACATGGCCTGGCAAGTTCCGTCTGGACTGTTCCCATGAGGCACAGGGTCAAGACTGATTTGCATATGGCTATGTCTGAACTGAGGTGGCCTGGTGAGCAAAATAACGATGGATTAAACCCAGATCTGTGAATTGGGGTGAATGTTTGACAATGTTCAACATTCCGTCCATCAACTTTTTGTGTTGCATGGTCAGTGACATCACTGATGACATCTCTAATAAAAGAGAGAGGGACCCCAGGACCAAAGGGATAGGGTTCCACAGTAGACACAAGTCAAAATATGTAATTCCTTTTGGGCGAATTATCATGGAAAGACAAATTCTTACCAGTAGGCACATATACACTCAACAATTAATAATATCAAATCATAACAAGGAAGCAATGCAAAAAATATTCAAAAGGTTTTAAGAAAAAGCACAATAATAAAAGTAGATCTGCACAGTTTATTACCATACACTATAGTTTGTTAAAAATGGGAAACATACACAGAACAGAACATTATATACAAAATATATCCAACATTTCAGTAAAAAAGGAGGTACAGGTAAGGGATTAAATTCTGACAAAAATACAGAATTTTCCTTAATTTGTTTTCCTAGTATTACTCCTTGAGCATCGACGCGTTTCGGTGGTGTAGTTAATGTTTAGCCACCTTCATCAGGACAAAATCAATGTTTCCCAATGTTTCTCAAAAGCTATATATCGTACAATCTAGGTCAGGGGAACTCTGCCTCCTTTCCAGTCTCACAAGATGTTCGTCCAGCGAACTATCTCTTCAAAGTTAAAATGATATTATCACAGATATGTAGTGAAAGTGCCTCACACGCGGTATGGGTATGGTCTTTAAGACTCATACGAAAGATGCCTATTCCATCCACGTTTGTTCACACGCGGGACGCTTTTGCCTTAGCACCAGAGGGATTGCACGCTGCAAGTTCTCCAGCGCGACTAATGATCCCCGCATTCTGTGAAACCTATTAACAAGGAATGTCTATACTTCAATCGTATGAGTCTTAAAGACCATACCCATACCGCGTGTGAGGCACTTTCACTACATATCTGTGATAATATCATTTGTATGTATGAGTAACTGTATGTGTGAATGAGTGGATCTGTGTGTACAGCTAGGAATTAGTGAGTGGATATGTAGTAACTGGTATTGGTGTGTTCATGGTTTTGAAAATGATAGTCTGTATTTCAGAGTGGGTGTATCAACTGTTATATCAGAGTGTGATGAGGTGCATCAGATTTTCACATGGATGATGTCATCAGTGATGTCATTTGAGATGTCATCAGTGATGTCACTGACTATGTCATGAATGGTTTAATATGTGACATCATCAGCAGTGTATTCCGGGGGCGCGAGTTATAGTTAGCTTAACTAACTATAACAGGGAAATTTCTATCATTTTGTATGAGTGAAATGTCCAACTAACTATAATGTTCCTGAAACCTATGGTTTTGTCAGTGACTTACTAAGGTATTTTAAATGCTAATTTCTAACTATAACGTCCCTGAAACCTATGTTTTTTTTTGTGAATTTCAAAGTTTTTTTAAGTGCTGATTCCTAACTATAACGTCTGTAAAACCTATGGTTTTTCAGTGCATTTCAAAGGTTTTTTAAATCTTAATTTCATATGTTAATATTTATAAAACCTATATTTTTTCTAATTATTTTTTAATATTTTACAACTCTATTATCCTTTTTTTTTACTTAAAAATTATGTAATATGTTAAATCTTCCCCCAAAAATATGTATATTACTTTTTTTTAGAGAAAACTAAAGTCCTGTACCGGTAGTCTACCAAACTCCATCAGCACGCGAATCCTTTCCACCATATTGAAATAATGCGCATTTGGACTCCAATGCGTTCGTGACACCGTGTCCCAGGTAACAACATATACAGACAAGTTCGCGCCACCTACTAGTTTGCTATGCGACGGATATGCAGTACCAAGCAGCGCATTACATCATGTACGTATGGGATCGTGCCCGCTGCACGTTGCGTATGTGACGAGTGCACACTGCCAGGCCCTGTCTTACATCATAGATATATGGAGTTGCGCCGGGTACGCCATTCCCTAATTTTTTTATGTCTCAAAAGTATATGTAAATAACTTTAAAGTGTATATGACAGCTAGCAATAATCTAAAATATTTCAAACATTTATATATTTCTTACTGTAATAAACAAATTATAGTAACGATATTGTTCCAAAATTGCATCGGGTGCGGTCTCTTCTGCACTGAGTGCTCAATTACCACGTGACCTTTAAAAAAAGCTTTTGATTAGTTCATAACATTTCCCATTGTAGCAGTTGAAGGACGCCACCCATTTTAGTCATTCTCTCTACAGCATTTCACGAGACACACCTCTTCTGCTTAGAGAACTTTTCTGAAACTTTTTGCTATGTACACATATCTTGCACTACACACAACATTCAACGACCATTTTCATCAATATTCATTTTCTGTAAAGTAGCCTTCCACCTATGATAGCCATAAACCTAAAAGTTACATAACCAAAGTTTTCCCCACTACCAGAGGTAACATAGTTACATACATTGCCCACAGAACAATGTAATGTAATACGCCCCAGGGGCAGTATCATGCATAGATAATGAACACACGGACACAGATAGATAGTGGAAGTGAGTATGGGCACTTGCGCTCGACACCTTTTTGTTATCAGGGTCACATATCCAGTGAAGTCTTTGGTGGATGTGTGTTGAGTCAGTGTAAACCAGCACTCAAGGAATAGTTGCTGCTATCATCTACTACAACAGTAATCATTGTATCACACAGAGACATTCAAGAATAAAAGAATCAATAGTTTGTACTGCAGTAAGGTAGGGACAGTAAATATGAAGTAATACAGAAAAATATTCAATTGTAAAAGAAACACAACTTATGGTATACTGAGACACAATTAATAGATCTGAAATAATACACAAAAAAAGTGTATCATAAAGGGTTCATCAGTTCTAGTGCTCCCAGATAGCCACATCAAAATCATTCAGCATATCAACAACCAGCGATGATATGTGCTCTAGATCGGCAGGCCGTACTAGGACTAATGTCTGTTGCCATCAACAGAACATCATCTGCAATAGCAACTCAATCTAAATTGTGAACACTGCTGTCTACAGTGTAGGCCAGAGAAAGGGGTCAGCAAGGGCCCACATCTACATAAGGTGGAATTCAGCTACACAGTTTGCCATACGCGAAGCAACAAAAACCATGTCTGGAGCCTGTAATAATACGTATGCATGGTGTAGACAGAGCGCACAGGAGCAATGTCTTTTCCTAAAGAACTGAGTCATCTACAAGTCCAACTTGATCTGAATTGTGAACACTGCTATCTGCAGTGTTAATTGTAGACAGTACTCACACAGACATTCATGAATACTTTCTCTCACTTCCTCTTCACAAAAGACAACAACATGAATTGCAGAAAAATCTGCAATAAATAAAACAAAACAATTCAAATACCATTTCTGCTGTCTACACTGTAGACTATTCAGTGTTCCTTTGGACTTGCAAGATGAATTTGGTCATTGCAGTAAACCTATAAGTCATTTAAAAAAATGTCTTCAAGCAAGTATACTAAAAACATAATATGTATATTCCAACAGACGTTGTAGTTATTTGACTACTGGATTCTATAATTAAACAATCAGCACTCAATTTGAATTGTGAACACTTCTGTCTGCATTATAGGCCAGACTCACTATTCATTAACACCTGACAGCCATGTACTGTTCAATTCAGAAGCATGGACTTGGTTGCAGCAGATCAGAGGGGGTACACAGAAATAATAACAAACTTCAACTTCTCACATCCTCAATCATACAATCAAGATCCCGTTTCACTGTTCGGACCTGCTGTACCACGGTGTACTCCACTAACTGGTTTCAACCAAGCACAATAATCATGTGCAACAGTTAGCTAAGGAAGCACAGAGTCTGATGCACCTCAACGGAGAGAGTTCTATGAAAACCAATCAACAAGTAATATCGCACATCTTCCATTGTGGAATTAAGACACCGTTCCACTGTTGGGGCCTACAGTTGCTTGCACCTGGTCCAAGCAAGTACCTTCAACTCCACTCTCAGATGAAGTTCTAACATCCTCCATTGTCGGATCAAGACACCTTTCCACTATTGAGACCTAGAGTTTGATGCACCTTATCGGAGGGGGTACCACAAAACATCACAAACTGTAACTTTTGACATCCTCAATCATAGAATCAAGACCTGTTCCACTGTTCGGACCTGCTGTACCTGCGGTGTAGTCCACCAACTACAGTCAACCAAGGCCAATAATCATGTGCGACAGTTAACTACGGAAGTACAAAGTCTGATACACCTCAACAGAAGGACCTCTGAAAATTCACCTGCACATTATATTGGACATCGTCCATTGTGGGATCAAGACACAGTTCCACTGTTGGGACCTACAGTTGCTTGCACATAGTCAAAAGGGGTACCTTCATCTCCACTCTCAGATGCAGTTCTAACATCATCCATTGTGGGATCAAGACACCGTTCCACTGTTGGTACCTAGAGTTTGATGCACCTTATCGGAGGGGGTACACAGAAATCATCACAAACTTTAACTTCTAACATCCTCAATCATTGATTCAAGAACCCATTTCACTGTTCGGACCTGCTATACAATGGTCTATTCCAGCAACAGCAGTCAAGCAAGCCCAAAAATCATGTGCAGCAGCTAACTACAGAAGCACAAAGTGTGATGCACCTCAACAGAGACAGTTCTGTGAAAACCCAGCAAAAGGTTATATCGGACATCGTCCATTCTAGGATCAAGATACTGTTCCACTGTTGGGACCTAGACTTGATTGCACCTGGTCGAACAGAGTACCTTCATCTCCACTCTGACATGCAGTTCAAACACCCTCCATTGTGGGATCAAAACATCATTCCACTGTTGGGACCTACAGTTTGTTGCGCCTGATCAGAGGGGGTACACAAAAATCATCACACACTTTAACTTCTGACATCTTTAATCATAGAATCAAGATCCTGTTTCAGTGTACGGACATGCTGTACCGCGGTGTACTCCAGCGACTACACTCAACCAAGCCCAATAATCCTGTACAGCAGTTAGCTACGGAAGTACAGAGTGTAATGCACCTCAACAGAGGGAGTTCGATGAAAACCAAACAACATGTAATATCGGACATGTTCCATTGTGATATCAATACTCCGTTCCACTGTTGCGACGTAGGGTTGCTTTCACCTGGTCGGAGGTCGTACACAGAAATAATCACATACTTTAACTTCTGACATCCCCAATCATAGAATCAAGATCCCGTTTCAGTGTTCGGACCTGCTGTACTTCGGTTTACTCCACCGACTACAGTCAACCAAGTCCAATAATCCTGTACAATAGTTAGCTACATAAGCACACACTGTGATGCACCTAAACAGAGGGAGTTCTGTGAAAAGTAAGCAGCAAGTTATATCGGACATCGTCCATTGTGGGATCAAGACACCGTTCCACTATTGGAACCTAGACTTGGTTGCAACCGGTCAAAGGGAGTACCTTCATCTCCACTCTCAGATTCAGTTCTAACATCGCCCATTGTGGGATCAAGATGCCATTCCACTGTTGGGACCTAGAGTTGATTGCACCTGGTCAGAGGGGGTACACAGAAATTATCACTGATTTTAACTTCTGACATCCTCAATCATAGAATCAAGACCCCGTTTCACTGTTCAGGCATGCTGTACCGCATTGCTATTTTAACTTCATGCATAGCAATGGCTGCTTCATTTTCCAGTATTGGTCGTCCAAGAAGATCGTGACTGCATGGACAACTAGTTTCACTATCTTGAGAAATGTCATTACTAATTTCAGCTGTAATAGTCTTTTCCTGTTCAACTTCATCATTCAACATTTTTAAATATATAGCAAAAATTGTACATGCAACGCTACCTTTACATGTATTACAAGAATCTTCGTAACAGTCAAAGTCTCCAAATAATTCACTTTCACTACACCATGGCTTAAACAGATGCAAAAGTGCTAAATAGTAACATTTGCGCTTATCTAAAGTTTCTCAACTTTCTTGTGGTTTATGAGATTACTCTTTGCATCTTTTACTAAACAACCATGACATCCAATTACTGCATATTTTCCTTCTTTTACATTCTCTTTAACATTTCTTTTCAAGCTGTAATGTTGAAGTACTTCATACAGACATAGCTGTTTCAGATGTTGACTCCTTTCCAGTTAGTACGTGCCCAACATATTAGTTTTAAGATTGTCTGTACTGTCTGTTTCATTTACTGCTAATTCTTCAATTTCTTCTAATGATCTCAAGACTCCATTTCGTTTGCAGGCAAGACCTAAACTTACCGAAATGATTCCATGTGGTTTTGAATTTAAACTTGAAGAGCACACTCAGTCTGAACATTCATACAATCCAATTTCTCAGTTGGAAAGCCTTTTTGAAAGTAAAGCTGTACAATTCTTTACTAAGGCTTTTCTCTTGTGCAATTTCTTTCCACAGTTCTTCCATCTCCATTTTTTCAGATTTTGTTATGTACAATGTAACATAACATGCAACAGGAATTGAGTTATCTGCAACATTCTGAATGTCCATGTTCGCATTCCACATTTTTTAAAATGACTGGATTGTAATCATTGATATACTTTGACACTTCTCTTCTTTGTAACTTGTAGTTATTCTTTTAAGATTTGCGAGTTATTGTGTGCCTTACAGAAGAAAACAAATGATTTACTCTTCCTTTACAAATGACTGGACAGGAAAAACCAAACCGACATCTGGGGTAAAAATTTCCTTTAGACTTGTATTTTCTTCTGCAATACTTTCAACAACTGTGACTTTGGAAACGTAAAACTTGCTATCTCAAGCTTCTGTCTCCTTCTTCTCTTGGTATCTCACATGTCACATACTATTCAATGAAAGACAATACTGTCTCATCAGAATAATTTCCAAATTTAGGTTCATCCTTGATCCATAGTAGCATATGTATATGAGGTGCACCTCTTGCTTGAGACTGCTTTCTCCAAAAGAAATTGGTAACCTCTCCAAGAGGTGTATTCTTTTTATTGCAGATAAAAGACATCATAGGTTGAAACTTATCATTACAATATCTGCACACATTTACAGGATCCAATGAACACAGTTCACCACGAGTCTTTATTTCAAACTTTTTTATATTGGAATTCGCTTCTCTTAGAAAGTCAAGTAAATCTTCCCATGCATACTCTCTACAGTTAAGTGTGACAAACCATGTTCTTGTACGTACGTTCCGTAACATACACTTGAGTTCTTCATGACGACAATACCAATACTCATTTGTTCCACGTTGACATGTCATCAAATTGATTAAGTGTCCTTCTAAATTTTCATCTGTTTCTTGAACTTTCTCCACAAATTCTTTCGCAGAAAGAACTTATTGATGAACTTTAGTTTTAAGTATGTGGTTCACTGCAAATAACAGAGAAGACATCACTTTCAAACAAAAGGTGAGTATATAAAGTAAATAAGTCTATGGGAGAAAACCTTGCAAGGTCATTATTTTCCACTGCGGTTTCCTACAGGAGAAGGTGGATGGTATACTTATCAAACTATGCAGATTGCAGCTTTAGAATATCGGTCAACAATATTCAACTTCTAAACCTATTACCTGTTCACCCACATTTACCGTTTTGTAATAAATATTGTACTCTATAAGATATAAGGTAGCCTTTTAAACTTTATTAACACCCACAAATTCTTGTTACTACACCATTTCCTAGAATGACTACTGCCTAATTTTCCTCTTTCACTCCAGCAATAGTTTCAATATTTTTCTTAAAATCCAAAGGCAACTACACCACTCTTCCTTCAAACCTTTTTGCAAGTCTGTTGGTGGCAGTGTACCTCTTTTAGGCTCCATCCAAATTATAGTTTGAAAAGAATGAAGACATTGTGTTAGAATAGACTCATATGTATCCAATTCTGCCAGTTCCTCCAGGAATAGCTACTAAGTTAAAGTTATTATGTACTGCTTTAGCAGGCATTTTGTTCTCTTCTAATTTGTTGTAACAATATTTACATATACTTTGATCACTACCTAACTCAAATTGACATTCCACCAAGTAAATTGCAAATTCTACCCACTTACCATTGTTCTCCTTTTCACTTTTCACAAATCAACATTCCTACTTTGACTTTTATAATCGGTACATCAACAACAAACACAAATAGTTTCGTATTTCAGACCACACTACATTAAACTTTTCAATTTCTTCTTTAAACTGATCAGTGCTAATCACTTTCCCATCTCCTCCAACATCTGTAATTGTCAAACTTTCACTTTCTATGAACTGCTCCTCTGAACCAAAATATCGCTTTTCAATATCACACTTTTTTTGAACAACTTATAAAGAAGGATATAAAATACTTGTACTCAGTTCACTTATAAATAATGCAGGACTTTTTACATAGTACACTTTCCTCACAAACTTCCGCATTTCTGTATGACATACTGCTAATATCCTCAACTGATGATAAACACTTTTACAAACTTTTCTTCAAAGACAAGCCAGAGAATGCCCATACTTCTCAGTATATTTTCTTACATGACATGGATCTAGTCCTTGTAACAACTTAACGTTCTGCTTAATACTTTCTCTTCAAAATCACAATAAATGACTTCTGTTTTAAATTGAAAGCACTATCCACTATTTTTTCAATGCGCTGCTTCTCTATGAATTCAAAAACGTTCGTTTTATATTTGCAGCATTGAATTCTGAAGCACTCTAGATTGAAAAAGTCTCTGACGAATTTCATGAAACTGCTCTTGTCTCTGAGTAACAAATACTATTTCTTTATTATGTTTCCTTTTCCTGCTATTTGAAATTGAACTCTGCTTCACCTTCCTTAAAAAACAATTCTTCTTTTTCCTCTTGTGTGATCCTTTTTTCATTAAATGTTCGTAATATTTTTTTTCACAAACTATCTTGTACTTATGGTAGAACAAACTGTTTCTGTACTACTCACATTTTTTTCTAATTCAAGCTTTTGCTTTTTGCTGAAATATATATTTTTCTTCTCTTTTCTTTTCTTTCACTTCTTCTAGGCATTTCCAAATTTTATTCCAAACAAAATAATTTTCTGAAAAACAAAAAATAGATTAATTTATTTTTCACATGTTTTCACTATGTTAAAATAATAACATACAATTATAAAACTTCCACTAACGACTTCCACACCCAGTGCTGCAACGTGATTGAGCTCAACAGAGTAGCACTAGGATGACAAGTAGTGCCATCGAACATTATGCAAGTATATATTTCATCATTTACGTACACCTTTACAATTTATATGTAACTGCACTACCTCATACTTTTCACCTCTCCCGCACACCACTACCCCACACCACTCTCTCTGCAACCCACCGCAGACAACTTTATAGATAGTATTTTTAAAATGTTTAATCTATGTACTTAAGATGATATTATCAACCAAACAGCACACACAAAAATTACCATTATTAGCCAACAATTTTATCTACAACTTCCCAAGCATAACACTGCCCTCCGGCTTTAAGTGGGGAGGGGGGTGTCTGTGGGGGTCTGAGCACCAGCACTTTATTTTTGGGGGCCTCGAAACAGGTCTTTATGGGGTCTATTTTCGGGCCTCGCAAACCTCATTCGTTTTTTTTTCTTTATTGCACTGCAGTGAGACTGTGAAAGCATGCACATTACTCACTACTTAGAAGTGCAGACATCATGCCAGGTGACTCGCACTGTAGGAGAAGGGAAATCCTTTAAAAAGACACATTTTCTCTCAGAATTTCCCTTCTCTTTTTGCAACGCAGGAGCAACATCATCGTGGGGTAATTAGCAAACAGACCACCAGGCGCGCATCGCCCATTGCCCCGGACTCTCTCATACAGCTTCCTGGGTGCACACACACAGCCGCACCTGAGTACTTCACAGGTCTTCAAAAGATCATTTCTTGGTAAAGAAGACTCTGTTCTTTTTCACCCCTTTTTACAGCCCCTACATCTCCACTCTGCCTATTGCTGAAAGAATTAGGCTCCTCAGAAATTTTGCTCTGGTTGTGCCTCTGGAAACAACTACAAGCAGGCAACTTCAGTATGAACCTGCTCTGATTTTACACACTCTCTTGTTTTAGTGCTATGAAAACACACGTTTTGCCTGCCTCACTTAGTTCTCACACCCCTTCTTTAATATGAACATAAAAGCTTTCCCATTACTTTTATATTCCTACACTGTGCTTCACATGGAAATATAGAACTCAAGGTTCTCACCACCCCAAATTAGCTCTCTGGTATACTTTCTCAAATGTAAGAAGCACATGTATTCAGTATCTGTCAGTCACGGCCACTTTAAAACGGTGTACCTATATACAACTCGACAAAACTTTATGTTTCTAAATTAACGTCTTACACTTAAAAGCTCCTTTATATTTCTTTTGTTAGATGTACCTTTCTTCAAAACACCACCAGAGAAAGGTGGTGAAGAATGCCCCACAAAGAGCAACTCAAAACTTCGTTATTCTTTATAAAACAAATCTGCCTGTCAATGCTTTTCGCGAGCCTTGTCGACCCCTTAAGAGGCTGGATGGATGAGTATAATACGTCATATTTAGGATTGGGGGCGGACGATGCACGGAAATAAGAACATATTGTTGAATAAAGGGTGAATGCATGCATGGCCATATGCATCAATGCATAGATACATAGATGGATGTATCAATGTATGGAAGGAAGTATAAATGAATACAGGGACCAGTACTTACGATAGACGAGTGGGCTGATAGATGCTTAGGATTGGTTCTGGGACAGATGTATCTATGGATATATAGGCGCATGGCTGCAGGAATGGCACAGTGCTTACAATAGGCGAGTGGGCTCATAGATGCTTAAGATAAGTGCAGGAACACATGTATGTATGTATATAAGTAGGAACGTATGCATCAATTAAAAGATGGTTGGATGGCGCAGTGCTTAGATTAGATGGATGCTGGGCTTTAATTGGGCCGGGTCTGAGGACCGGCACTAATTTTCAGGGAGCTTCCAAACGAGTCTCTAGCAGGCTCTATTTTCGGCCCTCGCAAACATAGTATTTTTTTTATTGCACTGCAGTGAGAGCATGCACATTGATGTACTCATGCTTGTTTTTCTCACTAATGAGAACTGGAGACATCACGCTAGGTTACCCACGTTGTAGAAGGAAGGGAAATCTTTTAACGAATGTTTTTTTCTGAACGTAGGATAATTGGAGAGGATTTTCTAAAGCACACAATGATACTTATCTTGATTTAGACCACGGCCCAACTTGCATAGCCCACACCCCCTCCCCCTATTAGAGCACCTCCACGTTTTTTCTCCCACTTACAACACTAACTTCACCATAGTGACAAAGAAACAGTGTAAGCTTCCATTGAAATCTACAATGGCACCAAGTTTCATAATTTTCTATCAACGCTATCAGCCTTCTACCACAGTACAACAGTGTCTATCAGCGCGAAGATTTCTTATCCACAGAAATGTTGTGTAATTTGTGTACCTGTCTGCTGGAACACTCATCACCAAAAGGTATTAAAACATGGGAATTTGCCAGAAAAACATATACCATACCATAAAGCGATTCAAATGGGCACACTGCCACTGCACCACCCTCTTCCCCATCCTTCCTTAACTTTACAAAATTAAAGAAAGAACCACACCAAACCTAGTAGACACAAGATAGCAATTCAGGAACTTAATTTCAACAACTGTCTACCGGAACACTCATGAGCAAAGCGTATTAAACATGCACATTTGCGGGTAAAACATATACCATGCCTTAGGGCACTTTATAAGTGCTCCCAGTGGTACTACATTACCTTTAGTAGCTCCACATCTGCACGTTACTATATTCTGTGTTTTAATCAGAAACATACCCACCTACCCCACACCCACCCCGACCTTCCTTAACCGTACAAAATCAAACAGAAACCCCCACCATACCTAGTAGCGCTACTATAGCCATACACAGGCTTAATTTTAACAGGTGTGCGCCGGAACACTTATCAACAAAAAGCATTCAAAGATGCAAATTTGCGGGTAAAACATAAACAATCCCACAGCATGGTTAATAAATGGGCCCAGTGAAACTACATTAACTTTACTAACTACACATGCCCATGTTACAAATGTCTGTCTTATAATTAGCAACCTCCCCCACTCCCCACCCATACCCATATTTAACCGTACGAAATCAAACAACGAGCCCCAGCATTCCTGTTACCGCCACTATAGCCATACATAGACTTAATGTCAACAGATGTCTGCCGGAACGCTCATCAGCAAAACATATTAAAACATTGAAATTTGTGGGTAAAACATATAACATGCCATAAGGCGCTTTATAACTGCTTCAAGTGGTACTACATCACCTTTAGTAGCTCCACATCTCCACGTTACTATATTCTGTGTTTCAAACAGCAACATAGCTACCTCCCCCACACCCACACCTGCCCTTGGTTAACCGTACAAAATCAAACAGAAACCCTCACCATTCCTAGTAGCGCCACTATACCCATACACAGGGTTAATTTTAACAGGTGTCTACCGGAACATTTATCATTAAAAACTATTCAAACATGCAAATTGGAGGGTAAAACATAAACCATCCCATAGCACGGTTTATAAATGGGCCCAGTCGAACTACATCAACTTTACTAGCTAGACTCCTATATGTTACGAAAGTCATTTAAAAACTCTGTAGAGTGTATAGCAGGGCATTGGGAGAGTAGACAAAGTTCTAATTCCCAAACTTTTGATATACCGGCCCATTACTGTATCTATATTAAAAATATTAAATGGAATGAATAAGTTGACAAGTGTTTCAAAAGGGATAGTGAAGCTCAGCGTCGGTAAAACATGTACCACTTCAACACCTACATATATCCAGCACAGGGACACAGCCTAATAAATAGTATCACTTAAAATCACATGTAGTTCTCTAATGTCAACAAAGTCATACAGAAAATATACCGCACATTTTCAGGTTTTTTTAATCTCTCAAACATTTATAATACATCTCTTCTAAAGAAGCACACGCCAACCGCTTCTATTCCATAAGAACAGACAATTATTAATATGTTTACTACCATATATTTTAGTATATTTACCTTTTCATTAATCACTAGTAATAAAATACAAAAACCATTAACTATACCCAAATGCAAACCAGAAACCATGTTCATATTGTATCTCAACCTAGGATCACCTGATTCAAACTATGCGTACATATAAAAGGAATATATCACTTTTCCTATTTCCATCCCCTCTCCATGTAATCTCCAAACACTGTAGACGGCCTCACAGTAAAACAACCTACCTTAACTTACATTCAAATCTACCTCTCAGTGTCAAAATTGAGACCACAACCTGCCCACATAACATTTCTGGATTCAGTTTTATCGCTTTTAACTTAATAACACATACATCTCCTACCACCACCCCCACCCCACTATTTCCACAAAAAGTATAATTCGCAAATGTGAGACATTTTGTTTATCTCCCCGAATACATTACAAACCGAAATTAACGCTGTACCTCATTTTCAAAACCGAGCAGTCCTATAAAGATGACAAACTACACTTCTTCTCTGTGAAAAATTCCTAAACACATATAAAACACTTATTTGACAACAGCTCAAATGTTATGCATATTTTATAACGAGTATCAAACACCACACTTTACTAACACCATATTACTTTGAAATTAAAAATATTTTCAAAATTAAAAACATCATCTCAAATACTTAATCACTACTACAGAACACATAACACACCTTGATTATTTCTAACTCACCTTTGTAGTTGGTATGCAGATTGCAAATATCACACACGCATGGAATTCTTGCTTCGTCACACACTACATGTAAAGCACCGCTTTCATCAAGAATTGAACCAGTAATGGCACAATTTCTCGTTCGCTCCACTCATAAATACATATAAAGAACAAATCAGAATACGTCATTCCTTCAACGACATTCCAAAACTTATCTCCATTGGTTAATTTTCAATTTCCCATTCAAAAAGCTACTTAATATTCCGTGCCTCATGCAGGTCACAAGTTCAACCTATTTTATCACCTCACTTTCTGAAACATGCTACGACACCTGCAGGTTAAAAGTTCATCAATTTTCTTTGTAACCTAAGGATATACTTTTGCAACATTTTATCAAACATTTAACGGCACGTGCAGGTTAAAAGTTCACAATAGCAGTCAGTAGTTCATCAGCTTTATTCCCCAACTGCAGCAGCACCTCAGCTTATGCCCCCAGCTCCATCAGACCCATAGGAGTCACTGCTTTCCACATTCCAAATAACAAATTAATTTCATACACACAAATTTACCTTTGCACTCCCTATATAACACCCCCTAAGCACCATACACAAGTTACAATTTCGAAACAAAAGTTCCTCCGAGTAGCTATGACTACATGCTGACACTACTTGGACAGATGTGGCACAGTGGCCAGAGCACATGACTTCACAGCATATGACACACAGTTTGGGCTCAAGCTTTCATCCCCGAGTCCGGCAGCAGCTCACCTTAGCAGCATGAGACTCTACATACTACCTCACATATTTTCCATAGCCCAGGACTTTCAGACCAGTACGGATCAGTAGTTCGTCCTAGTAGTAATAAACACATGCTGACACTACTTCCACAGCTGTAGTGCACGGCACTTGACTTCACAGCATAAGACACACAACTTGGGCTCACCCTTTAAACCCCGAGTCCCGCACCAGCTCACCTTAGCAGCATCACACTCTAAGCAATACCTCACTTAATTTTCGTAGCCTTGCACTTTCAGACCGGTAGGTATGAGTAGTTCACTTTGCACCCCCTGTATACCACACCCTAAACACCCCACAGAGGTTACAGCGCTCCTACCCTCCTACTTCCCACTTTCTTCCCCCTGTTCCCCCTTACTCGCTTCAACTGAATCACAAAATGCCAGCCAACACTTCCTCCTTCCATGAGACTCTATGCAATACCTCACATTTTTTCTGTACCCAGGACTTTCACACCAGTACGGGTCAGTAGTTCGTCCTAGTAGGTATAAACACATGCTGACACCACTTCACAAGTATAACGCAGCGGCCGCGGGACATGACTTCACAGCATAAGACACACAGTTTGCGCTTACTCTTTAATCCCTGAGTCCCGCACCACCTCACCTTACCAGCAACAGACTCTAGGCAACACCTCACTTAATTTCCGTAACCCACCACTTCACACCGGTAGGGGTGAATTCTTCGCTTCGCACCCCCTCTATAACACACTCTAAACACCTCACAGAGCTTACAGTGCTCCTGCCCTCCTATTTCCGAATTTTTTCGCCCTTTTTTCCCTGTACTCGCTTCAACGGAATCACAAAATGGTGGCCAACACTTCCTAGTTGCAAAAGCTTGCACCGCTCGCAGCCAATAGGCAGCAAGCTTGTGCTCGTAACGCCTCAGCCAATCAGATGGCAGAATTCCCAAATATCGATATCTGTAAATTTCAATATTTCTCCAAAACTACTGAACGGATTTACACCAAATAAACAAAAGCGTGCTTTCTAGACCAAGACCCTTCTCCTTGCCAAATGTGGCTTAATTCCGTTCACCCGTTCGACATGTAGCCTTGTATAAAGTTTCCTATGAAAATTAACATTGAAAAAACATGTTTTGGGATCCCCTCTTTTCTCGGCCCCCCTTGATGAATCATCCCCAAACTTTCAACATATGAGCTGATCTCAACAAAGATTTAGTTTTGTGAAAATTTTTTGAAGAATCGGCACCAAAGTTATTGGGAATAGAATGTTGCCATTTTTCTATGGTAACTAGGTCCTAACTATAACTACCTACTGGCGACCGCCTCGGGTGAACTTGCCAAATAAAAAACTTCATTAAGGAGCAAATAAGGGCCTCAGCCTGTTGTTTATTGCTTAAAGGACAACTGTTGGTGGATGTGTTGGGGGTTGGCGAACCTCGCTGTGGCCTGGCGTGATCAAGTAGGCGCTGGTCTCTTTTTCGCCAATTCTGATGGTCAGTGACATCACTGATGACATCACTGATGACATCTCAAATAACATCACTGATGACATCACTGATGACATCATCCAGAGACTGTGTGTTTCTGTAAAGTTTAAATATGTTTTACATATTCAAGAATGAGTGGGTGTTATAAGTGTCTGGATGAAGGATTTAGTTGGTGCGTGACTGACTTTATGAGTGAGTGATTAAATGTGTCTTACTGAATGCATGGCTTAGTGACTAAACTGTCTGAATGTGTGCATCAGTATGTCTGTTGTTGTGTAAGCTGCTGCATGTGTTGATCAATAGCTATATGAGTGTCTATATGGGTTATTGATTGGTTGCCCAAGTATTTGTATGTGAGGCTCAGTGTGTGTATGGGTGGTAGCAGGTGTGTGACTCTGTGCATAGATGTGTGAGCAGTTGATTCACTAGGTGTATGGGTTCAAGAGTGCATGGGGAAACCGCTGTATGGGCGGTGACTGTGTGCATGGCTGTGTTGGTGAGTGAATGAATATCTCAGTGCTACATGTCCAAGTAAGTACATATGTAAAACACAGTGCATGTGAGAGTTAGCATATATAAATGACTATACATGAGACCCAGTGATTGTGTGAGTGGCTGTATGGATCAATGTGTACTTGTATCAGTGATTGTATAAAAGAGTAAGTATGTGTTTGTATATGTTTGTATAATTGAGGTGTTGTCTGTATAACTGTATAGATGAGGAAATGGGAGTGTGATTGATTCTTTGGATGACTGACTAGATGTGTGAGTAACTCCATGGATGAGTGGCAGTGTGTGAGTGTCTGTATAGGTGTATGAGTGCATATGATAGTGTTGTATTGATGAGTGTCTGTATGTATGAGTGATTGTATGGGTGAATGAGTGGATGTGTGTGTAGACCTAGGAATCAGTGAGTGCGTATGTAGTAACTGGTATTGGTGTGTCAATGGTTTCAGGAATGGTAGTTTGTATTTAACACTGGGTGTATCAAAGGTTAGATTAGAGTGTGAGGAGGTGCATCTTATTATCACATGGATGATGTCATCCGTGATGTCATTTGAGATGTCATCAGTGATGTCATTTGAGATGTCATCAGTGATATCATCAGTGATGTCACTGACCATGTCATAAATGATGTAATATGTGACATCATCAGCAGTGGATTGCGGGCGCGCGAGTTATAGTGAGTCCAACTAACTATAACGTGGGAATTTCAATGGTTTTGTATGAGTAAAATGTTCAGCTAACTATAACTGGTGTGAAACCTATGGTTTTTTCAGTGAATTTCAAAGGTTTTTAAAAAGCTAATTCCTTTGTATATCGAGTTTGTAACCTACGATTTTTAGTGTTTTTTTTGCTGTTTTGTATAAGTATTAATTATTATTAATTTATTTTTTAAAATTATTTTTTCAATGTATTTTTCTTTTTTTTAATCATTTTTTCCTGGTGCACTCAGGGCGTGTGCACCGGTAAGCTTACCCATATCATTTGGACTTGGAGCGCTCAGGGTGCTCGCACCGGTAAGCTCTCCCGAGAGCGCAGCGAGAGCGCTATTTCTGCGTTCGTAAAAAAAAAATATGTATGAAAAGTAAATAATAATGCAAGGCATTCAGTACCATGCTTATAAAAGTAGTAGTTTTGATTTTCTGAATGAAAATGATTTTGCACTTCCGTACAGCTACCAAAACGTCACTCAGGCGCGCCGCGTAAGCGCCCCCGGAAGCGCCTACGTTCGCGCCGCGTAAGCGCCCCCGGAAGCGCTCCGGTGCACGCAGCGTAAGCGCGTCAAGTCATGTGACCTTAAAATAACTATTTTCATTGGTTGTTAACAGTTTTTTTTACAACTAATCAAAACCCCACCCTTTTCCTTCACTTCTTCTTTCACTTTTGTGACCGCAAGACCTGTCTTTTTCCTGCTCATTCTTTTTTGGATTATAATGGCTGCTAGACCCACCAGTAGCAGTGAGGACTTGGATGGGTTCATAGAAGAAGAGACTCCTCAGCCCAGGGTAAAAGAACACTTCATATGGAAGTTTTTTTCCATTCCAGCTGATAAAAAAAAGTAAATGCTCCAAAGGTGGAGTGTCGAATTTGTCATACTGTCCTTTCACGGGGTGACCCTACCAGGAAATACTCTTTTGGAAATTCGACCATGATTCGACACGTTCAGAGAAGGCACCCCCAAAACTATGCCCGGGAGAATGTCAGAGCTCTGGCACGAGATGCTCCAAGGGATGGTGCTTCCACTTCAACTGGAGGAGCAACTGTATCGGTGAGGGGGCGAGCAGAACAGCTGATTCCAAATATTCAGCCTGTTTTTGATGGCATCACAATCAAATGTAAAGATTGTGATGAACTACTTTGTTATGGTGAACAAAGTATTAGGAACAGAGAAAATCACCGCTGCCGTCCCCAGCCCTAATTTTGATTCTTTTTTTTTTGCTCCTGTTGAGCAGTTTCACATTCCCTGTTTTTGTTTTTTGTTGAGAATAAAACGAAAAAAGAAGAAAAATAAGTTATTTTTAGAACTACCTCCAATTCTCAAAAAAGAGCTGTATTCTTAAAAAAATCAAAAAGAGTAACTGAAGTGCAGTGCAGTGAGAGGAGAGGAAAATGAGTGAGAAAGCAAAGAAAGGGACGAGAGGGGAAGGGAAGTGAAGTAGGGGGACTGAAAGAAGGTGAGTGTGGGAGGTGAGTGAGGAGAAGGAGAGTGAACATGGGGAATGAGGATAAGTGAAGAAAATGTAGTAAAGGAACGGGGGTGTGGAAGGGTAAGAAAAGAGCAGTGATGTTGAGGAAAGAGTGGAGATACAGACTGGATAAAGGCAAGTGAGTGTGAGACAAGGTGAGTAAGGGAGTGAAGAGATAGAGAAAGTGAAAGAAAAAGTGAGAGTAGAAGACTGAGTGAGGGAGGAAAGAAACATAAGGGAGGGAGTGTGGCTGTGTTATAGGGAGTGAGCGTGATAGAAGAGGAGTGACAGACTAAGGGGTCAGAGAGAATGAGGCTAACAGAGAGAGAATGAGGGAAGGGGAGTGTAGAAGTAAGAGGACAGAGGGAGTAAGAGAAGGAATTAGTGAAGTGGAGTAAGGAGAGTAAGGGAAGAGAAAAGAGTGAAGGAGCAAAGGAAGGAAAGTGAGAGGAAGGAAAGTAAAGGAGAAGGTCTGAAAGAAGGTGAGTCTGGGAGTATGTGAGCGTGATAGAAAAGGAGTGAGAGACTAAGAGGACGGAGAGAATGTGGGTAACAGAGAGAGAGAGTGAGAAAAGGGGAGTGAGTAAGTTAGAGGACAGAGGTATTGAGAGAAGGAGTTACTGAAGTGGAGTAAGGGGAGTAAGGGAAGGGAAAAGAGTGAAGGAGCAAAGGATGGGAAGAGAGAGGATGGGAAGTAAAGGAGAAGGTTTCAAAGAAGGTGAGTGTGGGAGTATGGCTGAGTTATAGGGAGTGAGCGTGACAGAAGAGGAGTGAGAGACTAAAGGGACGGAGAGAATGAGGCTAACAGAGAGAGAATGAGGGAAGGGGAGTGTAGAACTAAGAGGACAGAGGGAGTAAGAGAAGCAGTTAGTAAAGTGGAATAAGAAAGTAAGGGAAGAGAAAAGAGTGAAGGAGCAAAGGAAGGGAAGTGAGAGGAAGGAAAGTAAAGGAGAAGGTCTGAAAGAAGGTGAGTCTGGGAGTATGGCTCAGTTATAGGGAGTGAGCGTGATAGAAAAGGAGTGAGAGACTAAGAGGACGGAGAGAATGTGGGTAACAGAGAAAGAGTGAGAAAAGGGGAGTGAGTAAGTTAGAGGACAGAGGGTTTGAGAGAAGGAGTTACTGAAGTGGAGTAAGAAGAGTAAGGGAAGGGAAAAGAGTGAAGGAGCAAAGGATGGGAAGAGAGAGGAAGGGAAGTAAAGGAGAAGGTTTAAAAAAGGTGAGTGTGGGAGTATGGCTGAGTTATAGGGAGTCAGCGTGATAGAAGAGGAGTGAGAGACTAAGAGGACGGAGAGAATGGGGGTAACAGAGAGAGAGTGAGAGAAGGGGAGTGAGTAAGTTAGAGGACAGAGGGATTGACAGAAGGAGTTACTGAAGTGGAGTAAGGGGAGTAAGGGAAGGGAAACGACTGAAGGAGCGAAGGATGCGAAGAGAGAGGAAGGGAAGTAAAGGAGAAGGTTTCAAAGAAGGTGAGTGTGGGAGTATGGCTCAGTTATAGGGAGTGAGCGTGACAGAAGAGGAGTGAGAGACTACAGGGACGGAGAGAATGTGGGTAACAGAGAGAAAGTGAGAAAAGGGGAGTGAGTAAGTTAGAGGACAGAGGGATTCAGAGAAGGAGTTACTGAAGTGGAGTAAGGGGAGTAAGGGAAGGGAAAAGAGTGAAGGAGCGAAGGATGGGAAGAGAGAGGAAGGGAACTAAAGGTTAAGGTCTCAAAGAAGGTGAGTGTGAGAGTATGGCTGAGTTATAGGGAGTGAGCGGGACAGAAGAGGAGTGAGAGACTAAGAGGACGGAGAGAATGAGGCTAACAGAGAGAGAGTGAGAGAAGGGGAGTGAGTAAGTTAGAGGACAGAGGAATTGACAGAAGGAGTTACTGAAGTGGAGTAAGGGGAGTAAGGGAAGGTAAACGAGTGAAGGAGCGAAGGATGCGAAGAGAGAGGAAGGGAAGTAAAGGAGAAGGTTTCAAAGAAGGTGAGTGTGGGAGTATGGCTGAGGGAGTGAGCGTGACAGAAGAAGAGTGAGAGACTAAAGGGACGGAGAGAATGAGGCTAACAGAGAGAGAATGAGGGAAGATGGCGGACTGTCCGGACTGTTAAGAATGTTGACAGATATCATACAGCGCGCCTATTGATATATATGTTTTTTTGAAGTTGCCTTTCATAAAAACCACAGTAACAATTTCAAAGAAATATAGAAAAAGCCATACCAGTACGTATCATTTTGCCAACTTTGGTGTAATTCCATTCATCCGTTCAGGCTGTAGGCTTTTTTAAATGTCCTATGAAAATTGCATGGGGAAAACACATTTGAAAGTATTGAAATTTAGAACCAATCAAAATATTACTTTAGTTTTGAATTTGTGTATGATGAAGTTTGATTGGTTATGTATATATCTCAAATGAGAGGAAAACACGGCCATATTGTAATACCCCAGTCTGAGGTACTTTTGAGAGAAAATTTGGGTGCTCAATTGCTGGACTTAGAATAACACACTACTAACTCTTCTATTTCAAAAAAGGTGAGTTGTTAATTTGTAAGGGGAACTATGTTGTACACTTAAATATAATTTGGAAAATGTTTTCCATTAGTTATTTACAGTACTTCTGTTATAATTATTGTTTAAGATTGGCTTCATCACATGCAGTGCTTTATATTTCTAGTTCCTGTCTGATACTATACACTGCCCAATTAATTTTAAAGAACTAAATACTTGATTAAGCTACTCTTATGTTATGTATTACTAAAAACGATAATTGAAAGTGATTATTTTTTTCTGCAATTTACAGCAAGAAATTTGAAATTAAAATGGAGGACAGCAAGGAAATTTCTTTTGAAATTACAACAACACATCTTGAAAATGAAAATGTCATGGATATTGAAGATGACTTAAAAGATTTTTTAGATCAATCTCTAGATGAAGAATTAATTGAATGTTTGGATGAAATAGAATGCCAACAAACATCAATGAACAATTTTCATGAGGAGATTAAATATATAAATGAAGAGGAAATACCAGATGAGGACATGCTACAAGTTCTATTAAATTATGAGAAATCTGAACAATAAATGATTAATTACAAATTCAAAATTAGTTGGCATATTATTCAATTTTATTTCTAATTTATGAGGTAAAATCGAAGTGATTGTAGTATAATGAAATACTTCTAGTATAGAGTGCACAATTTTTATGTTACATAGTAAGTTTACTCATATTTACTGCCCTTCTCCCACTGTATTTTTACCAATGTATATTTGATATCTCTTCTTCATCTCCTGCCTCCTTTCTCTCACTATCTGTCTCTGATACACCTTATCACCGCCATTTTATGTAGTTTCAGAAAAGAGTGAAATGTAATACTTCAAACTTGAAAAGAGAGCAGGGTAGAGTGCCCCTCACCCCAATTCTTTTTAAAAACTATTTTCTTTCACTGTTTTCCCCTTGGTGCGCTCAGGGTGCGCGTACCGGAGAGCGCACCTGGGAATGCACCCAGCGCTTACCCCGCGAAAATAAAAATAAAAAGTTTTTTTGCCCTTCAGGGTCCTTCTAGACCCCCCTCAGAAAACCTAGGGGGTCAGGGGGTGTCTACTCTGTCCCTTTTTAATTATTTCCCCCTTTCTTTTTCACCTCTTGTGTCTCGATTCTACTGAGACACAAGATGGCGGACTCTCCGGACTGTTTAGAATGTTGACAGACACCCGACAGCCAATCAGCTTTCCACTCGCGCACTCCCATAGCGCGCCGGGTGCGCTCCCCGGTACGCGTACCAGTGAGCGCTCGGAGCGCGCCTTTTGATATATATGTGTTTTTGAAGTAAATTTTCAAAAAAAACACTGGAGCAATTTCCACCAAATATAGCAAAGGCACATCTGCGTACCAGTCCCTACAATTTTACCAAGTTTGGCGTAATTCCATTCAGTGGTTCGGGGTGTAGACTTGTCAGACCGTCCTATGGAAAATAACATGGGGAAAACACGTTTTGGGACCCCACTTTTTTCTCAGCCCCCACTTCACGAATCCCCCCGAAACTTTCAGGAAAGGAGCGGAGCGGAGCTGGCCAAAATTTTGTAAAATTGCACACAAATTCCTCAACCGGCGCCAGAGTTATTCCCAATAGAATGTTGCGGATTTCCTATGGTATCTAGGTCCTAACTATAACTACCTACTGGTGACCGCCAGTAGGTAATATATAAATATATATATATATATATATATATATATATATATATATATATATATTCACTGAAAAAACATAGGTTTCACACATGTTATAGTTAGCTGGGCATTTCAGTCATACAAAACCATTGAAATTCCCCCGTTATAGTTAGTTAAGCTAACTATAACTTGCGCGCCCGCAATGCACTTCTGATGACGTCACATATTACATCACCCCCCTTTTTTCTCGGCCCCCGCTTCACGAATCACCCCAAAACTTTCAGGGAAGGACTGGAGCGGAGCAGGCCATTTTATTGGAGAATTTCACGTGTATTCATCGACCGGCGCCAAAGTTATTACAAATAGAATGTTGCAGATTTTCTACGGAAACTAGGTTCTAACTCTAACTACCTACTGGCGACCGCCGGTAGGTAATATATATATATATATGACAAAGACCATTTCTTGGTCAAAACATTGGTGGGTGGTGGAAATGGTGGCGGAATTTATGCTTGAATAAATAAGCTTTTTCAATCTAAATTGTCTTCTGGAGTGCGGTGGCCTTGCTTGATGGAAATAAAATATATATATATATATGTATATATATATATATATATATTACCTACTGGCGGTCGCTAGTAGGTAGTTATAGTTAGGACCTAGTTTCCATAGGAAATCCACAACATTCTATTTTGAATAACGTTGGCACTGGTGGACGAATCTTCGTGAAGAAAATGGCCTGCTCGGTTCCGCTCCTTCCCTGAAAGTTTGGGGGTGATTCGTCAAGTGGGGGCCGAGAAAAAAGGGGGTCCCAAAACGTGTTTTTTCCATGCAATTTTCCATAGGGACATTTAGCCAGGGCTACAGCCCGAACGGGTGAACGGAATTACACGAAATTCAGCAGAGAGGTAGAGTTCTGTTCGCAGATTGTGCTTTTTGTTAAATGGTGTAAATCCGTTCAGTAGTTTCTGAGAAAATTGCAAGTAAAATCGTAGCGATATCTAGAGACGGAGTTCAGCACGCGTACTGAAATCTGTTCAATAACGAGTGCGAGCTGCATGCTGATTGGCTGTGAACTGTCTGTCAACACTCGAAACCAGGAAGTGTTGGCGGACATCTTGTGCCTCGCTAGATCCGAGTCACAAGAAAACAGTTAAACAAAGTTCAGAAATAAGGGAAGGGGGTAGGGTAGAGACATTCTGACCCTCTAGGCTTGCTCAGGGGGTCGTACATGGATGTTTAGGCTCTATTTTTTTTTTAAAGAAAAATCACGGCGTACGCGTATGGAAATACGTACAATTACGAGCAGGAGCTGCATGCTGATTGGCTGTCAATACTCCAAAACAGGAAGTGTTGGCAGCCATGTTGTTTGTGAGGAGAGCAGAGTCAGAAGAAAACAGTAAAACAAAGTTGAGAAATAAGGAAACGGGTAGGGTAGAAACATTCTGAGCCTATAGTCTTGGTCAGGGGTTGGTATATGGATCTTTAGGCTAAATTTGTATTTAAAAAAAAAAAAATGGCCGGGTACTCATGCAGTACTTGTACGCGGTGGAAAAGGTGAAAAAAAAGTAGAAGTTTGTTTTATTCATTAGGTCCCGGGGGGGCAAATTACGGGGGCCCTGGGGAACGGCACTCCTCTGGTTTTAATTTTGAAGTATGCAGGGGGGGTTAGGGCCCTACTGCCCGCAGTCTCGGTGAGCGGCACCCCTCGGGTCTTTTTAAAAAAATATATGTTTTGAGCTCTCTCTCGCTCTCTCCCCGTACATGTTGTGGAGAACGCCACATTTCTAGGGCAGTGATATGTAAAATGACCTTCCAGCTCCGGGTACCTGCATTGTCTGGAGTTTTTTATTAATGTTGGGAGGGTGGGCTTGATAATACGTCCTTGTAAATTCCCATAGAAGCCTATGTTCTGGTGTTAACATGGGCTTCCATGGGAATAAACAAGGCCGTATTATCAATCTCATTATCGCCGTTTTATCGGCAGTTTCCTGCCAATAAAAAAGCGATAATTTTGACACCGGTCCTTGATAATATGCACGTAAGTTGACTGGTCAAAAAAAGAGCAATGAGCCATATTATCAACAAAAGGCGATACATTATCGTCGCTTTTATCGGCAGGAAACTGCCGATAAAGCGGCGATAATGGGCTTGATAATATGCCCTTGTGAATAACCATAGGAGCCCAGGTTAACACCGGAACCTGGGCTGCTATGGGAAGTTACCAGGGCCTATTATCAAGCACATTATTGCCGCTTTATCGGCAATTTCCTGTCGATAAAAGCGGCGATAATGTATCGCCTTTTGTTGATAATATGCTCCTTCATTTCTATGATAGTATGTAAAGCTTTCCTTTTTTTTTGGTGTAGCAGTTTTACTCTCTTTGCATGCTCAGCGTCGTTTCGAAGCCCACATTTTCTTTTTCTTCAAGTTCAACAAGCAAACCTTTCTTTATATCAGTTAGTAAATCTGTCGTTTTCTTTTCCCGGTTCGTGTGTGTCATCCGCTGCTGTACTTTTGTACAGTATTAATAGTCATATTTTTTATATATTTATTTGAAAGGTAGTGCCGAGGCGCCGAACGTTGATTACGTCCACCGCCATTATAGTAGTTTCTCACCGTTGTTTTTATTATATCTGTTAGTTAGAACTCAGTAGTTTTCAATCCTAGTCTTGAATATCTTACTATAGTATTTCCACATTATTTTTTATTGTGGGCCGTCATACCCGTCCCCCACAAAATAAAAGAAGTATGTAGTTTTTTTTATTAACTTTTATTAAACAATAAATATTAACGAAACTCAATTAGAACTATATTAGAACTGGAAAAATAACTTAAACAATGTTATAAACAAATTGTGAAATGGATTCCAAAAGGTGTCCGATTGGTAATCTGCAAAAGAAAAAAGAAAATTAGAGTTTAAAATTATGTAGATGTGAGTAAATGAGCTGAAGCATTACGGGGCATATTATCAAGAACGGCGATAAAATTATCGCCGGTTCAGCGGCAGGAAACTGCAGCTAAAGCGGTGATAATGGGCTTGATAATATGGTGTTGTGAATTCCTATAGCAGTCCAGGTCTGGTGTTAACCTGGGATACTGTGGAAAAGTAAATTTTGCCATGTTCTGTGTCCCTACGCCTCATCCATCATATGTTATGTGTGCATGACCAATATGCATATGTTATTCCCCATGTCCGATTAAAGACGCAATTACAGTTGTGTCCACCTCTGGTATGTCATTTTCCAGTCCTCGTGAATACTACGAATATCAGGCCTATGTAAAGTAATGTTGCCACGTTTCCCAGTGTGCACGTTATTCCATTATAAAGTCCCGTTTCCAGGCCTCAAAAGGGCCCGGACCACAGATTCAGCTCCTGTCTCCTGAAGGCCTCGCTGAGGAGCGATACAGCCCCCACCTGTATCTTCGACCCTTCACTTACTTCCTGCCTTGCATTGCCCGGTGCAGCTTGGCTCTGCCTCTGAGTCTGCCAAAAGTATGTTATAGTTCCAGTTATCAGTTCAGTCCTCCTCTTCTGCATTCCTAAGCTACTGAACTGTATCAATAGTTTCCGTCATTGTCTAGCCTTCTCGTCTCCATGTTAGAGAAATACTGTATTTAATGGTCATTTAGTATTCTTCATCACGCACTACATGTAGAATAATGCATGGTCCAGTCTTAGAATCAAGTTAGCTTTTCCCCTCATGACTTCTAGTTTATATCAACATGTTCCCTAAACATTAGATACCAGATAGGGTTTAGGTACATGTCGCTCCGACCCTCCAGACTTTAGTCTCTGCTCCTAGCACAGAGTTCGTAGCCCCCAGCTTCTCCTAGTAACACGTCATTGCTAGTTTTCGCGCACCATTAGGTTAGAGGTCCCGGCTCCTTAGGTAGCCCCCTCCTATGTTTCCGCCCATTCATGACATATTCTGTTTCGTTTGCACCACATGTCTACGTATACGCCCAGTTACACCTCTTTTTACTGTTATCTTTCGCGACTGCTACGCGTCACGCCTTCTGCTCCACCCACTGCTACGCCTACTGCAATGTAATGCTATGTGTTCGCGCTATGTATATATGCCTGTGTTTTGTTATTGAATGTTAGCGCGCTCATCCCAGACCTAGCCCCAGCAGCTGCTGGGCCTCTTTTCCCTTGCTGGGCCCCAGTTGTCCTGCTGGGCCTTGTCACTCTGTTCCTATGCAGGTCGTCCTGATCCTGTCCTTACGCTGTAATAAACCTGCAGAAACTCCTACTACCTCGAATCTTGACTCTTATTTATTGAGCTATCTGTTATGCTATAAGCCTAGTCAAAAATAGGGTATTATTTATTTATTTACCACATAATGGCGCCCGAATAGGGACTTGCCCTTTCCCCACGCGTCGGTGAAGCCACGCCGACCCCCTGACCCTCTGCAGTCGTGACGGAACTCTTCTGCGCAGGGGCAGATATTTCTGCTCAAGTATCCCTCAGGCCCACGGAGGAGACGGAGGAGGCGGTCCAGCATCCGAACGAGACGGTGGAGGAACGCGGCGAGTCCCGACCAGAGCCCAAGCCGAGAGTCCAAGGTCCGAGGTATCCGGAGGCCCACCTGTAACTGAAGTCCGAAGTCCGAAGTTCGTCGTCCGTCGTCCAGTCCAGTCCGAGGCTTTCCGTTCCGTGCTGCCCGGTGAGTACCATTGCTGGGGTAGTATCTAGACAGGACCAATCTAAATTGACTCCTGGTCCGTGGGTTGGTGGTGCCCAGACTCACAAACGAAGTGTTCACCTAGGTGGATACGGGTCTTGATGTGTCCCTTTATGGGACCGGTATGTTCCGTACTGTTACAGCAGTGCATCCAGTAACTCTAGTCTGTTCCGTTCTCGAGAAAATCTGTTCTATTTCTGTTCTCAGTATTCCAGGTAATATTCTGTTCGAACTGTTATTTATAATGTTCTTCATGTATTTTACTGTTGTGGTATGAGTGCGATGTGATTTCGTGTTTTTATTGTGTATTGTATTGTGTCCAGATTACAGTTCAGTCATGCCTATATTTTCCAAGTTACGTCAGTTAAAAACTAGAAAAGGTTTATTAGAGGAAGCAGTTCCTGTCCCGCCTAGGGACAGTCCAGGTCACTTTATGTATCAGAAACATGGCATAAGCGCCATATTGTATCTAGATTTATGGGTAGAGTATACCAAACAGTTAGAAGAAAAGTATAGATGGCCCGTATCAGGTACATGGGATGCCGAATGTATCATGCGAGTAGAAGAAGCATTATGGAAAAAGAAAGCCAGACAGTCACAAAAAGATGCCATCGAGTTATGGCGTAAGGAAGCGCATAGAAGAACGGAAAAGGAAGTCAGAAAGTCAGAATTAAGTAGAGAATCCCAGGAACGAGCCCAAGAAAGAGAATTAATCGAGATAGGTGAACAAGTCAAAGCCGAACAGTCAGACAGACAGAGGCATGCCCTTATTAAGGGTATGTATCCTCTTCTTGCCGAAGGTGTACCAAAAGCGACCCCAGAGGCATCCAGTAATTTCCCGCCACCATTAGTTCCGACCAAGCTACGTCACAAACCGACCGCAGCTGATATTTTTATTTCGTCCTATTTGGACGACACAGTCCCCGAATATGCCAATCCTGTTCGCGCTCCGCCAGTCCCTGTAAACCAGGTAATTCATGTTCCTCCAGACACCGGAGTACCTGTTACGGTACCCCCGGTCCAGCCTATAGTTCCACTTCCCACTCTGCCAGGACGTAGAGCCTCAGTAGACGACTCCAGTTTAGGGGCCGCAGGAGGAGCTACTCCTCAAACCCCGCCACCACACAAGCGTTTATCAGCACTCGAATTACATGCTCAAGCATCACAGCGTACTCCTAAAAGTAATAAGTCTGTTACAGAAATCAGGCAAGCCCTTAACGAATGTGTCTATGATCCAGTTCCAGGCGAATATACTATGGTTTTATATTCCTTACGTGTAAGGAGAGTGACCGAGTATCTAGTCACCTTACCGAATATGAAAGAAGATCTAGACAGAATATATCGTTTCATCCGTACAGGGGATGATCCAGAAAGTATTGGCGAGATTATGTCTCAAAGGAAAGCCGAGATTCAGCTCATGATATTAAAGTTCCTGATCAATTGTCTAATAAGAGAACAAGATTACCCGTCTAAAGATCCCGCCGAAATGAGAATCCTGACAAGGTGGAGTGATAATATAGCCGAGGGTAAGCACAAGACCGTCAGTGCCATGGAGAGTATGTACAAGAAAATTCGTAAAGAAATAATAAGGTTACACGACCAGCGTAAAGCAGCACAAGTAAGTGAGAAAGAAAGTATCTCTGATCCTGAAGAGGAAGACGAGAATCCCGCCAGAATAGCGTATGTAGGAAAATCTAGATTTCCAGATCGCCATTTACGTCTAGAACCCAAGTCTGTTTTTCATCATCCAGCACCAGAACAAGGTTCTCTAGAACAAGTATTTCAAGCTACCGACCACATTCTGAAATCACGAGTCGGTTACAGTGAATTAAGTACTATGCATGAACAAGAACTAGCCCGATCAGCAGTCCGATGGATTACTGATTCTACCACTTTTCCAGACGAAATAGTGGCACAAATGTTTCTGAAACTGCCCCCAGCCGAGCAACGACTGGTGGGAATGTATATGATCCAGCACCTCATTACTCTGTATGAGGGTCAACACTCTGATCCAGGTCCGCTACATGATATTCTGAACGAGTTACTCCAGTATAGATGGAGAGGTTTAGGTACTGATTTAATTAGTGTCATTCTAGAACAGCGCCACAAATATAGAACGTTTTTGAACCCGCATTTTGTTCATGTCTCACCTCCAGAAAGTAAATCGTTTTACATAGACAGACAGAATCCGTTACGAGAAGTCCACCCAGTCCAAGGGGCGGGTGGCATAATGCAACGAGTGTTTGTATACACTCCGATATCAAAGATGGAACTTCTTGAAATGAAGAAATTAATTCCCTGTCATGACAAAGATCCAGCAGGGTTCCATAGAGAATTAAAAGACATGCTCCGTATGGGAGAATACACTTACCCAGATATCATTAAAATGTTAAAAGTCCTGTTACCCGCAGGGGTGTATGAAAAGTTAAAGGAAAAGGAATGGGAGGTGGGAGAGAAAAAGATCGATTGGACAGCTCTAGAAGCTGAAGACAAGGCACGAGTACCAGGTACCGGTCTTGGAGATAAATGTAAAGAATTACCAGAATTATTGATTCAAGTTTTACCCAGATTATTAACAACGAGAAAAGAAGACTGGGATGCAATCTCAGCCTGTAAACAGAAACAAGATGAAGATATTAGTGATTTTTATTCTAGATTTGAAAAATGTTTTAGTATTAATAGTGGTCTCAAGACAAGTAGTGAGTCATACCCTCATCTTTTCGTCACCAAATTAGTCGAGAATTCAAGTCCGCAAATTAAAAATCGAGTTTTGAAAGTCGAAAGCACCTGGCAAGCGAATACCCCGTCCCAGATGCTCCAGATGCTCCAGTATCACCAGAATAGAATCAGAGAAGAGCAAGAACACGAGAGAAAACGTATGAAAGACACATAAATGAAAGTGCTAGTTGCACAATCTGTTCCTCAAGACAGTCAGAAGAGGGGTCCGAATCAAGCCAGTCATCCTGCAGCTCCCGTTAGAGGGAACTGCAATTATTGTAAACAGCCAGGTCATTTTATAAACGAGTGTGCAGTTCTGAAACATAATATAGCTACTGGTAAGACTAAAGAAAGACCACGTCCGCCGAGACAAGAACAAGTTTCACAGATTCCTCAGCCACAGAATGCACAACAGACAGTTCCCGCACCGCAGCCTATTGCTGCAACACAGCACGTTACATCGCAGATGTACCAGTATGCTCAGACAGAGTATCCAGAGTACCAGCCATATTCATGAAACAGCCTAGAGAGGGAGGTAGGTTTGCCTCTCATCGAGATACCTGTAGATCAAGAAGGTCCCTATGTTCACAGTCAAGTATTAGGGAAAGACAGAAAGTTTTTGATCGATACAGGGGCAAGTAGGACCACAATTAGTCATGCCGAAGTTCCAGGGGCTCCGCTCTCAGGCTCAAGAAATGTTTCCCTTGGATTTTCAGGAAAACCAATAGTTAACGAGATATCAAAGCCAGTCACTCTAGAAGTAGGTCCATTGTCCCGTACTACTGATCTGTTACTTACTAAGTCATGTCCAGAAAATCTATTAGGCATTAAGACACTGAAAGAGTTAGGTGCAGTTATTTGCTGTTCCCCAGAGGGAATACGTCTGTTCCTACGTGACTTTAAGGGTCACTATGTATTACGAGATTTTGATTCCAGATTGTCTAATGTTCCGCAGCACTTATGGGCGCAAGGTCCAACTGATGTAGGTTATATGCAAATCACACCCCATCGTGTGACTCTTAAACCAGGTGTAGTGTTACCCCGAATCAGACAGTACAGATTGCCACCTGAGGCTGTAGCAGCCTTATCCAAAATTATTGACGAGCTCATGGCTCAAGGAGTAGTTGTAGAAACTGACTCCAATGTATGTAATTCTCCGATCATTCCAGTCATGAAACGTACTGATCCAAATGCACCCCCAGTATATCGATTAGTGATTGATTTACGAGAGCTTAATAAATGTATTATTCCTCAGTACCCAGTTGTCCCAGATATTTCTTCCCTGTTAACAGCCATTGATTCCAAAGCCATGTTTTTCACTGTCATAGATCTCAAGAATGCATTTTTCAGTGTTCCAATTCATCCAGACAGCCAGTTTCTTTTCGGATTTTGTTTAAATGGAAGGAGCTATATGTTTACACGCGCTCCTCAAGGTTTCACAGAAAGCCCTAGTATTTACAGTCAAGCACTTAAGAGACAACTAGACAACATTCACATGCCAACTGACACTGCCCTGCTCCAGTATGTCGATGATCTACTGATCACAGCCCGTTCTGAACGTGACTGCGAACGAGCGTCACTTACAGTTTTGTATTTCCTTGCCGAGATGGGGCACAAGGTGTCACCTTCGAAGCTTCAATTCTGTGTCCAGCAAGTGGTATACTTAGGACACTTGCTGTCCAAGAGGGGTAGGCAGTTGACACCAGACCGTATCCAGTTAATAGCGAGTCTTCCCCAGCCCAGAACCCAGAAGGAGGTACGTGCCTTTATCGGCCTTACTTCTTATTGTAGACAATGGATTCCCCAGTATGCATTTCTAGCCAAGCCACTGATACAGTTAACGACACAGGAGGCAGCCGTATCGACTGTCCTCCCTTGGACATCTGACCATACACTTAGTTTCAACGAGTTAAAGAAAGCCCTATGTCAAGCTCCAGTTCTAGCTACACCGAACTACAGTAAGCCTTTTACACTTTTCGTTACCGAACGCGAAGGTACAGCATTATCTGTTCTCACACAAGATCAAGCAGGACAATACAAGCCCTGTGCTTATTTTTCGAGCACACTAGATCCAGTCGCCCAGGCGTTGCCTGCGTGCCTCAAGTCAGTTGCAGCCACAGCACTAGCTATCAGACAAAGTGATTCCATAGTTTTAGGACATTCCCTGACAGTACAAGTCCCACATTCAGTGGAAGTTCTTTTAAACCGAACACAAACTCAGCACTTGACAATTGCACGTTTAACAGGTTATGAATTGACACTGTTCCAGCCACATATAGAAATTAGACGCTGCAACGTTCTGAATCCCGCTACACTGTTACCATCAGTTAATTCAAATCCAGACCCACATGATTGTGTGGAAGTAGTTAACATTACGACAAAGCCAAGACAAGACCTGACAGATATTCCGTTACCAGATCCTGACCTGACACTTTATGTGGATGGTTCATGTATGAGAACTAGTACAGGAGAACTAGTCGCCGCGTATGCAGTGACTACTGACACTGAAGTTATTGAAACACACCGTATTGACACCCTGTCCGCTCAAGCAGCAGAGCTAGTCGCTCTGACACAAGCCTGTATACATGCCAAGAACCTGAAAGTTAATGTTTACACAGATTCACGTTACGCATTCGGAGTTGTACACGACTTCGGAGTGCTCTGGCAGGAGAGAGGTTTCATGACTTCTCATGGAACCAAGATTCAGCATGGTCTCCTTATTCAAGCCCTGTTAGATGCCATACATTTACCGACATCTATTGCTATCATGAAATGTAAAGCACATACGAAAGTTACAGACATTATTTCCCAAGGTAATGATCTAGCAGACCGCACAGCCAAGCTTACAGCACAGACTCCAGACATTCCAGTTAATCAGACGCATACTTCAGATCCGATTATATGCATGACAGTTAAGGACCCTACACAAGATGTCATAGATATCCAGTTACATGCTACTCCCGATGAAATCAAGAAGTGGTCTGAACAAGGAGGGGTCCAGACAGATCAAGGATGGTTAACGAAGGGTAGAGCCACATGGTTTCTCCCCGACTCTATGGTTCAAGTCATTAGCAATACCGCACATAGTCCAGCACATTTAGGAGAAAAAGCTATGTTAGATAGTATCCAGAACATTTGGTTCAACAAGCATTTACGAGCTGCAGCCAAGCAGAAAGTCCGTACCTGTATGATATGTTGTCAGTTTAACCCAGGTAAAAGTGTCCCGGTGGAACAAGGTGGTTTCCAGCCCCCTGACCACCCTTTTGAGGTCCTCCAGATGGATTATATTCAGATGGAGCGATGTCGAGGTTTCAAGTATGTCCTTGTAGTTGTATGCGCTTTGTCCAGGTGGACAGAAGCATATCCAGTCCCAGATTACACAGCCGCGACCACTGCCAAGCAGTTGGTTCGTGAATTTTTCCCTAGATACGGACTCCCTAGAGTCGTATATTCTGATAACGGTCAGCCATTCTCCTCAGAATTAATGAAGCACGTTTCCCTTTTGTTAGGGTACCAGTGGAAGTTCCATTGTGTACGCCATCCTGAAGCAGCCGGTCTCGTAGAGAGACATAATCAGACTCTGAAAATCCGCATTGCAAAAGTCTGTAAGGACAAAGGTGTGGACTGGTTAATAGCTCTGCCAGTCGCTTTGTTTTATATGCGCATGGTCGCACATTCCAGATCAGGTCTGTCCCCGTATGAGGTCGTATTCGGCCGCCCCCCTAACATGTGGGGTACTCCTAGACCCCGAAGTATTACCGATGTTTCATGTAATATGCTGACAGATTACCTAGCTTCCTTGATGTCTGCCCTCAACTCATGTCGTTCACAGGTTGCCGCCGCATTTCCAGACAATACCGAGGTGGCACCGCACGAGATCGTTCCAGGCTCCCTTGTGATGGTCCGAAATTTCGACAGATCAAGTCCGCTGGAACCACGTTGGAAGGAGCCACGCCAGGTCCTCTTGACCACCCGAACTGCCGTCAAGTTGGAAGGCAGGAAGGGGTGGGTCCACCTCTCTCATGTAAAACTTTTCAATGGATTGAAATCAGTCTCCAAGAACATTTCCAAGGATTGCCAGGATTCGAAAGACTGCCAGAACATTGTTTTAAAGGACTGTCCCGCACAAGACATTATTACAACCCCTCCCTTGTTAGAGAAAACTCCGCAACAGGAGTATAAGCTCAAATTAAGGTCTAGTAAAATAAGTCAGTCAGTTTGATTGTATAAGTCCTCCCCTAGGTGAAACGGTTAGATTGTTTCTGACATGTATAAAATAGACCCCCATAGTGAGAGAGTCAGTCGAAGTTCACTTCAATGTATCGTTTTTCTAAGTTTCATATTGTTTCTCAGCATAATGATTTCCTGCACCAGCTACGCATTTTTCCTGTATTTACCAGTTCCTCATGTAAATATGTCTACTAATGCTACAGTAGAGCACACGTTTAGTGATCTGCCTCCTCACGAATATTCTTACCGCCTCGCTATGCGCAACAACACATTCATCCGTATGTTACATTATTCACACCAGACCAGCAATGCCACTAATTGTTGGGTGTGTGGTCGACTCCCCCCTTTCCAGACACCGAAGGGAGTTCTGCCACTCTTTCCTTATCCATTCTCACACAATGGTTCGTGTGGAGCATGGTCCACGTTAACGTCATCCTCAACAGATATGTCTTTTCTTAACAGTACATGTTTTCCAGACAAGCAAGGTTTCCCCCACAGAACAGGTTTAGATCTAGAAAATGAAGTATATAATTTAGGTAATTATTCGTCGAATTTCATGGTCCTGAATGTTCAGTCTGATACTACTCCAGACTTACCTGCTATTTCAGTACTACCAGTCAAAGGCGAATTATGTGTCCGTAGTTATGGTTCCATACATGTAGGTCATAGTGAATGTACTACTGTTATCCAGTATAGTGACAGTGGGAAATCTGTTTTCAAAGCTTCACGTCATTCTTATTTTATTTGTGGTCAAACTGCATATGTCCGTCTGCCCCTCGATTGGGAGGGAACCTGTTACATTGCCTTCCTACTGCCACCTGTTTTCCTAGCCCCACCTGATTATCACAGAAACACACATCTAGTACACATTAGACATAGAAGGGAGTCCCCAATTGTCGATTATACTGAAACTACTCTAGAACAGTATACAGATTTCAATAAAGGTTTCTTCTTCTTTGTAGGACCTGTCCAGAATAGTAAACTGATCCGTAGGTTAACAAGAACCCTTGAAGCTGTAGTTAATGAGACTGCCTCTGCTCTAGGTAACCTAACCGAAGAACAATCTGCTATGAGATTTGTCGTTTTGCAAAATCGTCTCGTCCTTGACGTCATACTGGCCGATAGGGGCGGGGCCTGTAGAGTCATCGGATCTAGTTGCTGCATTTTCATTCCAAATAACGCGCCGTCTGTTTATTCAGCTATAACCAGACTCCATAAAATTGCCCATCTGTTACATCAAGATCCAGGCACCTGGACATGGTCCGGTTGGTTCTGGAATATAATTTCCGTCTGGGGATGGAAAGTCCTGTCCTTTCTAGGTATTGCAGTAGCAATCATATTTAGCTGCTGCCTCTGTATACAATGTGGCCCTGCGATTTGCAGCATGTGTGCTACCTCTTGTATTCCTAGTCCCAAGCCCCGTTCTAAATCCCGTTCCAAGACAATTCGAGACGAGCAAATGGTACTGTATGAAATGATAGATGGTATCATGAAAATTGATGTTTCCTGATGGAAACGTAGTGACAAGGAGGGAATGTGGAAAAGTAAATTTTGCCATGTTCTGTGTCCCTACGCCTCATCCATCATATGTTATGTGTGCATGACCAATATGCATATGTTATTCCCCATGTCCGATTAAAGACGCAATTACAGTTGTGTCCACCTCTGGTATGTCATTTTCCAGTCCTCGTGAATACTACGAATATCAGGCCTATGTAAAGTAATGTTGCCACGTTTCCCAGTGTGCACGTTATTCCATTATAAAGTCCCGTTTCCAGGCCTCAAAAGGGCCCGGACCACAGATTCAGCTCCTGTCTCCTGAAGGCCTCGCTGAGGAGCGATACAGCCCCCACCTGTATCTTCGACCCTTCACTTACTTCCTGCCTTGCAGTGCCCGGTGCAGCTTGGCTCTGCCTCTGAGTCTGCCAAAAGTATGTTATAGTTCCAGTTATCAGTTCAGTCCTCCTCTTCTGCATTCCTAAGCTACTGAACTGTATCAATAGTTTCCGTCATTGTCTAGCCTTCTCGTCTCCATGTTAGAGAAATACTGTATTTAATGGTCATTTAGTATTCTTCATCACGCACTACATGTAGAATAATGCATGGTCCAGTCTTAGAATCAAGTTAGCTTTTCCCCTCATGACTTCTAGTTTATATCAACATGTTCCCTAAACATTAGATACCAGATAGGGTTTAGGTACATGTCGCTCCGACCCTCCAGACTTTAGTCTCTGCTCCTAGCACAGAGTTCGTAGCCCCCAGCTTCTCCTAGTAACACGTCATTGCTAGTTTTCGCGCACCATTAGGTTAGAGGTCCCGGCTCCTTAGGTAGCCCCCTCCTATGTTTCCGCCCATTCATGACATATTCTGTTACGTTTGCACCACATGTCTACGTATACGCCCAGTTACACCTCTTTTTACTGTTATCTTTCGCGACTGCTACGCGTCACGCCTTCTGCTCCACCCACTGCTACGCCTACTGCAATGTAATGCTATGTGTTCGCGCTATGTATATATGCCTGTGTTTTGTTATTGAATGTTAGCGCGCTCATCCCAGACCTAGCCCCAGCAGCTGCTGGGCCTCTTTTCCCTTGCTGGGCCCCAGTTGTCCTGCTGGGCCTTGTCACTCTGTTCCTATGCAGGTCGTCCTGATCCTGTCCTTACGCTGTAATAAACCTGCAGAAACTCCTACTACCTCGAATCTTGACTCTTATTTATTGAGCTATCTGTTATGCTATAAGCCTAGTCAAAAATAGGGTATTATTTATTTATTTACCACAATACTATGGGAATTCACAAGGGCATATTAACAAGCCCATTATCGCCGCTTTAGCGGCAGTTTCCTGCCGCTGAAACGGCGATAATTTTATCGCCGTTCTTGATACTATGCCCCTGCAAGTTTTGGTAACTCTACGGTTTTGCGTGTGACTCGTACATTCCAGTTCTGTTATAGTGCCGCGTTCAAGTGGTGTCTATATGGAAGTGCCTACTGCGTTACTGACGCCCGTTATGGCGACTTATTTCTAATGCACTTCTATGAAGGCTTTGTAGATCTAGGCTGCTGTGCTTACCTTGTATAAAGAGTGCGGCGACCGGAGTTCACCATTCGACTTGAACTATGCTTCTATACGTCAAAGTATATTCAATAAGTTGCAGAGAATTCCATTGCTGTTGCTCGATAGGCCGTGGTTGCTTCTGCACGATGTTTGGTGAAGGAAACAAAAGGAAGTTTTGATTAGTCATCGTAAACTGAGCTGCGTAACTACAATCAAAAGTGAATTTTAATGTGGGTTCTTAATATTCCGTAGTTAGACTGTTGCAGCTCCAGCAAACAAAGGAAGATCAATACGTTAATAGAGGCCTGGGACGGCCTCGTGACGCAGAAAAAAAAAATACTATCATGGACGTACAATTAATATTAATAGAGGCCTAAGCACGTGGCGTAGTACAGAAATACGACACAGACATTTATGCACGCATAATTTTTAAGATTAGAGGTGTATAGGACCTTGTGACAAATATTTCAATTATGTAATTACAATTTAAAACCATTGAGGGGTAGGAAAGCCATATGAAGGATAAAAAAATAGCATTATGCATATACAATTTACAGTGGAGGCTGATGTTGTGACGTCTTCTCTTACCTTTGCTTCTGTCGTCTTTTGTCGTGTCTTGAAAGGCTGCGGTTTCGCTGAGTCTGGGGTGTTTTCGACAGTCTGTCTGTCACCGCAGCAGAGGCAGGCAAAAGAGAGCGTGACCACGTCAGTGCCCGCATTCTATGGGAACCGCAGGGGCTGACCACACCAAGGGCATTGGTAGCGTTTTTGCGGTCTGTAAGAATGATGGACTTGGGGGACATGCCATTGGGTAATGAATTGGTTTCCAGGCTAAATGATAGCAAGCATGCTAGGTGGTGGCATGTGCGTAGTGTGGGCGGGCGTGCACCGCGCATGTGCAAGTATGAGTGTGTGCACCAACAATTAACAACAGAAAGAGATGGGGGCGGTGTTATAATGTACGCAGAGGCAGGCCCAGAATCGGATCTGCAATGAGTCAGCACTTCTAATCATTCTCCTTAGCGCGCCCTGAGCTCTGATTTGTCACTGAAAGGTCATCGCAGCATAGTTTGTACTGCTTATTATACTCAGCGCGTACCCGCGCATACGGTACGAATATGCTTTCACATTACGCGTCGCATTAAAGCTTCGGTGTGACGTCATGTACATCGTTCTGTACGCGAAAGGGTGCAATGTTTCTACTTGGTTTAAAACATGTATTTATTTAATGTACATACTAAGGGCAGACATTTGGGATAACTATGATTTTTTTAAATACTTGTAATAATCATATATTACTTTTAAAAAGAATTACACAAATCGCGGTAGACCATCATGCGTACTCGTATTGAAAGAGCTGCGCAAGCGCATCATAAGCGTACGCAAAGCCATGTGACTTTAAAAGTAGAGACTTGATGGTTCATAACTTTTCCTATTGCGACTGTTGAAAGTTCCGTCCCATTATAATTATTCGACTTTGACTTTCTAAGAAGAAGCAGTTGTTCTGAGAATCTTCTCAAATAGAAGGAAGATCACAATAATAAGAGCAATGGAGTCATCTTCCAGCAATTCTTCAGAGGGAGATTTCATTCCTGAAGAACGTCCAAAGAAGAGAAAAGAAGCTCTAATTTGCAAGTTTTTCACTTTTCCAGAAGCTCAAAAAAAGGTTAATGCTCCAAAAGTAACCTGTAAAATTTGCCAAACAACTCTTTCAAGGGGTGATCC
Source organism: Lissotriton helveticus (assembly GCF_964261635.1). Lineage (NCBI taxonomy): Eukaryota > Metazoa > Chordata > Amphibia > Caudata > Salamandridae > Lissotriton > Lissotriton helveticus. The sequence goes on from NC_136059.1 coordinate 858,538,470, forward strand.
ATGTAAAAAATACTCCTTTGGCACAGCAAATATGGTGCGACACGTGAAGCCCTTGCACCTCAAGAACTTTGCTTGAGCTGCAAGACGGAGGTTGCACGAGAACCACCTGCTGCTACACCAAGCACATCAACTGCGGCAGCAGCATTTTCAGCAAGCAGTCCACACCCACATATTGATTCTGACTTTGCTAAAGTTACAATTCTATGCATTTATTGCGATAAACTTTTGTGTTATAGGGAACAGTCTATAGACTTGATGAAACGCAGGATGCAGGATCATTGCTGTCCTCGACATTAGTTGTTCTTTTTTTCATTCTTTTGTTCCGCTTGGAATTTGTTGAGAAAACACAAAAAAAATACAAAACAAAAAAACCTGTTCTTTTTAGAACTACCTTTACTGGTCAAAGAAAGAGCTATATTTCTATGGCAGTGTGTAAAAGTTTGTCAGAATTAGGGGCCGATTATGATGGCGGACGGACTTGAGTCCGTCCGCCACCATAGAGAAGGAGGGACCGTCCGCAGGGGCAGCGGCGGTCCCTCCATACAGATTAGGATGTGACCGCCAGGGTGGCGGTCACATCCTCTATTTTTAACATTGCGGCGGGTGGAGCTTCAAGCTGCACCCACCGCAATTTTAAAAATGCATGCACAGCATTTGCGTGCACAAAGCGGCAGGCACCGCGCGGTGCCTGACGCTTTGTGCACGCAAATGCAGGGGGGTACCATAGGTACCCCCCATGTGCACCCCCCACCCCCCCTTCACCCAGGGGGCCCGCAACGGGCCCCCGAAGTGAAGGTCCGTATGCTTTTCCACCCGGGAAAGCCGCCGTGGAAAAGCATACTTTTTACTCCATCCTAATATGGCTGGCGATGTCTGATAGACACCGCCAGCCATGTTACAGCGTATCCGCCGCGGTTGTAAGTCAACCGCGGCGGAAAAGCGGCGGACTGAAACCAGGACCTACCAGCCATCCTAATGTGGCGGTGGGTCTTTGGTGGGTCCGCAGAGGATTTTCCGCATCCTCCGGGCCGGCGGTAGCTTCTGCCGGCCCGGAGGATGCGGAAAATCCTCCATCATAATGAGCCCCTTAATGTGTAGTTCATGAATGAATGAATATGTTACTAGTGTATGGAGAATGTGAAAGTGCAGAACTATAAGGAACTGCTACAGCATAAATCTATAAGGTGTTTATCCATAGTATACTGTAGTATGTTCGAAGCACTTGAATGTATCATATGTACATAAATAAGTTACAAGTGTATGCTTCAATTTGCGCTGCTGGTGAAAGTGCCTGGGTGAATTTGTATGTGTTAGGGGCGGATTTACAATCCCCTTGTGCCTCTTTTACATAGCCGCTGCGTCACTTTTGTGACACAGCGGTGGTGCAAAAGATGTGCCATGGTGTGTGCTATTAACAATGTGATGCATCTGGAGGGTGTATTACATTGTAAAGCGCTGCGCCAGAAGAGGCTTTCTTGTACAGAAGGGGGTGCAGGAAGACCTCGTAAAAGTGACTGAGTGAAATGTATAACATTTTATTCAGTGAGTTTTGAACTTATGCTGCGTCAAAACCTTGCACGTGCCTGAAGCAGGTGTAAGGATAGATACAGCATTGTGAGCATAGGGCCCCAATAGAATTGCTGGAGCTGTGTTATACTTGCAACCGACGTCAAGCAATAATTCATCCAAAAATTACTTTGCAATTTAGTTTTGTTATTATTTTAGAATAAGAATATGAAATATAATCTAAAAAATTAAATGAATATAGATATTTATATTAAATATATAAGAAATTAGTATAAAAAGAAAGACATAATAATTAATACATTTATAAATTAACATTTAGAAAACCTTTGAAATATACTGGAAAAAACCATAGGTTTCACACACGGTATAGTTAGGAATTAGCATTTAAAAAACCTTGCAAATTAATTGAAAAAACCATAGGTTTCACACACGTTATAGTTAGGAATTAGCATTTAAAAAACTATGCAAATTCATTGAAAAAACCATACAGGAGGTACCAAGAAGGCTAGTCGACTTCATCCCCCAATCAGTAGTGCACTAGGGGCCAGATGTAGGTAAATCATATTTACCGACTCTTAAATACCGAATTTTACCGATTCGGTATTTAAGAGTCGGTAAATATGAAGTACCGAGATGTAGGTAAATCCAGATGTGGATTTACCGATTCTTTAAAAGTCGGTATTTACCGATTCGGTAAATACCGACCGGTAATGCTCCATTCATTCCTATGGGCTTTGAAGCCCATAGGAATGAATGGGGCATTACCGGTCGGTATTTACCGATCGGTAAATACCGATTTTTGGCAAGGGTGCAGGGGGTGTCACTTTGACACCCTCTAGCACCCCCAAAAAAGGTTCGGGGCCATATGGCAGGCATACCTGCCCTAAGGGCAGGTCTGCCTGTCATATGGCACAGGTGTGCATGCACACATGTGCATGCACACCTGAATCGGTATTTCACCATCAAATTGAATTTGATGGTAAAATACCGATTTCTTAGGCCTTGTGGGACTCATAAGAGTCCCACCTACATATCGATTTTACAGATTCTGTAAATATACCGGTCGGTAAATTTACCGACCGGTATATTTACAGATTCGGTAAAATTACCGATCGGTAAATTTACCGAACGGTAAATTTACCGATTCTGCCCCCTACATCTCAAATTCCTTTTACCGGTCGGTAACGGCCGAATTCGGCCGTTACCGACCGGTAAAACCCTACCTACATCTGGCCCTAGGAGTTGCGTTTGAAGAGTGGTAAAGAAAGGAGGCGTGGCCTCCGAAGACCTCTTAGCAATCCCTCTGTGTGGGCTTACTGGAGGTAACAGGTAGGGTAGTTGGCCCCTAAAGATCCTCAGCATCAAAGGGGAGCCAAAATCGAGAGTGCACCAGTAGGCTCGTTTGCAGAGTGGTGGAAAAAAGGGCTGGGGCCTCTGGGAGCTACCCGCTTTGTTTTTGTTTCATGAAGTGGGGCTGTGTGCCATCCTTCCCTATCACCCTTTTGGTCCCAAGGTTCCCCATTACCCCGGGGTCTGACCGATTAATTTTATTAAATTATAAAAGGGAGGGGGGGCCATACAGCACCCCTCCAGAGGCCAATTTCAGCCCCAGGGACCCCATCCCCCAGGGCTCGGCCTATGTTTATATTTTAATTCATAAGAAGAGGGGTGGCATGCGACTCCTTCCCCATCTGATTTCAGCCATGGTAACCCCATCCCCGAGGCCTGACCAATTTAAAAAAATAAAAGAATTTTAAGGGAGGGTGGCCAAGCAGCCTTCTCCCTCAGGCCATTGTCAAATCCGGAGACCCCATCCCCCAGAGCTTAGCCATTTGTTTTTTTAAAAATCACTTTATTTTCAATGCTCTCCCTTCCATGAAGCGAAGCAAAGTTTGCTATGGCATGGCAGGATCAGTGCCCCCACCATGCCGTAGCAAACTTCAATGTCCCTGGGTGGGCACCCCAGGACAGTGAGGGAGCCAGCCCTAGGGGTTGGCGGTCCCCAGTGCCATTTACGGCTCCAGGAGGTGGCCTCGCAGCCCCCTCCCACCTTTCAAATCACCACGGAGATGTGGTGATTCCTGGGGCTATGTGGTGGGGCTGGAGCACTCCCCCGCATTATTTTTAATCATAGCCCTGGGGAGGTGGTGGTCCTCAGTACTGCATGGGGGGCAGAAGCCCCATCACAAATTTTTGCATATTTAGCCCTGGGAAGATGGTGGTGCGCAGGGCTGCAGGGGCCCACTTGGCCCCCACATTATTATTTTTGATTACCTGGGCCACCATGGGGACTAAAGGAAATGAAATGCGTGAGCCCGCGCTCTGTTTTTTTTACATTTTCAGCCAGATTCCCATATTCCACTGTGAATACTGCCAGAAATAAAACAAAAATGCTTTTTCTGGCCCTGGGGTCCTTGGACAGGTCTAGGGGTCAGGGTGTTTCTACCATGCCCCCTTTTCTTGTTTTTTCACATTTTTAACCTTTATTTCTTGTGGCTCTGCTCAATGGAGTCACAAGATGACTGCCAACACTTCCTGGTATGAAGCATTGGCAGCCAATCAGATTGCAGGCAAGAGATCGGGAGAGTTCACAGAACCACAGCATCCCTAGTTGCATATTTGAGAAATGTTTTACTTTCTCAGGAACTACTGAATGGATTTACATCATTTAACAAAAAGAGTGCTTTCTGAACCAAGAGCTACCATTTTGCCAAATTTGGTATAATTCCGTTCAGCAGTTTGGCTGTAGCCATGTCTAAAGTTACCTATGGAGAAAATGTGTTTTGGCAACCCTCTTTTCTCTTGGCCCCCGCTTGACGAATCAACCCAAAACTTTCAACACAGCAACTTACCTGACCACTCCATTAGTTTTGAAAATTTCACAAAGAGTCGCAAAACGACGCCTAAGATATTGGCAAATCAAAAAACGCTTTGCCAATGGAAACTAGGTCCTAACTATAACTACCTTCTCTATATATGTATATATAGTTACTGAAAAAAACAAAGGCTACAGAGATGTTATAGATAAGCACACATTTCACTTGTAGAAAACCAGTGAAATTTAGCAACCAGGAGCTTTATAAGTTTAAATTGATTGATTGATTGAGTGCTTGTATGGGCGTGTGAATGGGAATGTAACTGATTGTGTGAGTAGGCATGGGAGTACTTATATAGGTGTGTGAGTGGCTGTGTGTTGAGAGGCTGTATGGGTGAGTGAGTCGGTGTGTGAGTGGATGTATAGGTGAATAAGTGGGAGTGTGAAGCTGTTTCTGTGACTGTGTAACTCTCTCGGTGGCTGTATGTGTAAGTGACTATTTGTGGGAGTAGTTGTTTGTGTTAGTGTGTGGTTGTGTGAGTGCCTGTATGAGAGGGTTTCTGAGTGGCTCTAAGGATGAGTGAGTGGTTGTGTGAGTACATGTATGGGTCTGTGAATGGGAATGTGAGTGGTTGTGTGGGTGTGTGAGTGGGTGTATTAGAGGTTGTATATGGATGTGAGTGGGTGTGTGAGTGCTTCTGTAGATGATGTCCTCAGTGATGTCATATGAGATATCATCAGTGATGTGACTGACCATGTTATGAGTGATGTAATATGTGAGGTCATATGCAGTGCATTGTGGAGACGTATGTTATAGTTAGCTCAGGTAGCTATAACTGCTGAATGTCACTGGTTTTGTATGAATGAAATGTGAGCCTATTCTCTATAACCTATAACGTCTCTGTAACCTTCGTTTTTTTGGTGCATTTCTAAGTTTTTTTAAAATTCTATTTCCTAACTGTAACCTCTAACCTTTGAAAATGACAGTGTCTCAGTGGGTGTGTGGCTGAGTGCCTGAGGGTCTCAATGGATAAGTGAGTGGGCAGGTGAGCATCTGACTGGGTCTGTGAGTGAGTGTCTCAGTGGGTGCATGAGTGTTTGAGTGGGCCTGTGAGGGGATGCATGAGTGTCTAAGTGGGTCTGAGAGTGAGTGCATGAGTGTCTGAGTGGGTCTGTGAGTGGGTACGTAAGTCTTTGAGTGGGTCTGAGAGTGGGTGCATGAGCCTCTGGCTGAATTTGTGATTCAACCAATCAATCAATCAATCAGAATTGTATAAAGCACAATTTCTCACCCTTGAGGGTCTCAAGGCACTGGGTGGAGGGGTGCTGGGTCTATGGTTGAGTCGAAGAGCCAGGTTTTGAGGCCCATCCTGAATTGCGCAGCTCAAAAAGGTTGAATAGGTGGAAGACATGTGGCACATTTCCAGGCATTGAGCTGGACAGGATTTCGGTACATATAGTTATTAAGCTTTCCGAGCCACGATTCAATACACGTGTTTTAAATGAAATATATTGTCTTCACATTGATGACTAGAATATGCTGCAAAAGATACTCTCCATTGTCTGTGCTGTACCTCATTGCCGCCATACCGAATTGCTACGTCTTCCAACCCTGGAGTGACTTGTTCTTCATTACAGATACTTACCAATTGGAACTGTTTTACATTGTTGCCATTCCGTTCTAAATATTTTCTCCAAAATACTTTTCCAATCCTTGGATTGGCTTGATTCTTCCACCCCTTAAGTGGCTGGTGTAGGATCACAGATTCTTGTAGATCTCAAACTTGGGTTTCACTGTTGCCTTATTGATCAGAAGCGTCTCCCAACCTTGGAGAAACCGGGGTGAAGACTACAGCTACCTCCAGACCGTTGAATTTGACTGACGAGTTCAACCTATTACAGTTGGATTCTTTTCTATTTTTTGAGTGGTGGATTTGGAATTCCTTTCTATCGTAAACAGGATTGGTTAGGAACATTTCACTCTTTTTGAATGGCTACCACTTTGAGATAACAAGTTCTTACAACTTTGGCGGATACACTTTTCCGTATGATATTGTGCGTGCCCTGAGGAAGTTCCCTATAAGGGAATGAAACACGTTGGCTGGATGATTTAATATGAATGCTTTCTAAAACAGAATTATTTTGAAATACAGAAGTGACTTTTCTATCTACTTTGGCCTGATGGACTTTTTGAGCTGCACACCCCCACTTGGTATAATTGTCTTTTGATCTGGAGCACAGCAATGCCACTCAACAGCTGGCGTAGGGGTTGGCTGCACAGCATCTCCACATATAGGAACTGGCACAAGGTGTGGCACTGGAGGTCCGCTGTTGCTGTTTTACTTTTTTGGGTTTCCCATCCTTAAAAAAAAAAAAAAAAAAAAAGAGTTGCAGCTGCAATGGTGTTTGCCTGAGATGCAGGTCTTCGCAGTGAGGTAGGAGAGGATCTTCCTCCAGCCGTGGTCTTGCTGATCCAAGGGGCAGTGGCCAGTGCCAGTTGGGTGCATGTCTGGTGGGAGCATAGAAGGAAAGGCAGTGGTTGAGGTATGAAGGTGCAGTGTTGTTGAGGGCTTTGTAGGCATGTAGGCATGCATCAGAAGCTTAAAGGTGATTCTCTTTTTGACAGGTAGCCAGTGAAGGTCTATCAGGTGGCCGGTGATCAGGATGAGTCTATCAGAGGCATTCTGGACAGTCTGCAGTTTTTTTGGGAGTTTCTGGGTGGTGCTGGCGTAGAGTGTGTTGATGTTTTGAGTATGCTGCTGACAAGTGCATGAGTGACCATTTTCTTGGACTCAGTGGAGATCTGCTCGAAGATCTTATGAAGGAGGCAGAGCATGTGGATTAAGGGGGAGGAGAAAATGTTGATTTGGCGGTTCATTTGGAGCACGGAGTCCAGCATGGTGACGAGATTTGGTGCATGGTCTGCGGGAGTGCAGTGGCTTCCGAGCGCTCCGGGCCACCAAGAGTTGTTCCAGGCAGAGGGGGAGTAGCCCAGGATGAGGATTTTGTCTTGTCTGAGTTAAGATTGAGGCAGCTGTCCTTCATCCAGGTGGCGACTATCTTCATCCTATCGTGGAAGTTGTTCTTGGTGGCTGTGCGTTGGTCTGTGAGGGAGAGAATCAGCTGGGTGTCATCAGTGTAGGAGATGATGTTGAGTCTGTGGCTTCTGACGATGGCTGCAAGTGGGGCCATGTAGATGTTGAAGAGGGTGGGACTCAGGGAGTATCCCTGTGGCACTCCACAGCTGATCTCTGTGGGGTCTGATTTGAATGGTGGAAACCTGACTCTCTGTATTTGGCTGGTGAGGAAGGAGCAAGTCTATTGTAGGGCTTTTTCATGGATGCCCATGTTGTGGAGTCTTGCGCAGAGGGTGTGGTGGGAGATGATGTTGATAGTGGCCAAAAGGTCCAGGAAGATGAGGGCTGAAGTCTTGCCTTGGTTGAGGAGGGTGCTGATGTTGTCATTAGTGGCGAGGAGAGTGGTCTCAGTGCTGTGGTTACTTCTGAAGCCCGATTAGGAGAGGTCAAGGATGTTGTTCATTTCTACGAACTTGGAGAGTTGGGTGTTGATGGCTTTCTCGATAACTATGGCTGGGAAGGGGAGCAGAGACATGTGTCTGTAGTTCTTGATGTCCGTTGGGTCAGCAGTAGGTTTCTGCAGCAGGGGATTGATCTCTGCATGCTTCCAGTCTTCTGGGAAATTTGCGGGCTCAATGGAGCAGTTGACGGTGTGGCAGAGTTTGATTGTCATGGAGGTGGAGATCCAATTGAAGATCTTACGAAGGAGGCAGAGCGCGTGGAAGCAGGAGGACGAGAAAACATTGATTTGGCTTTTCATTTAGAGCAAGGAATCCAAGGAGGGTTTGTGCATTTTCTGTGGGAGTGGGGGGGGATTTCAAGCACAGAAGGCCACCAAGAGTAATTTGTCCATTCCAGGCGCAACTTGGCCTGTTTTGGCTGGATTTACACCGCATCCAAGACATGGAGCGGTTCCCGTTGCAGATTTACGGCTGTTACATACAGTCGCAATTAATGTAATTCGGTCGTTAGTGAAGTACATTACCCGCAATCTCCCGGGCGGGACCCCGGGTGCTGCGGCGCTTCCTGCTGAACAGGGCGGAATGAAGCTCAGTCCTGTGATGGTGAACGCAGTAATGGGCAAGCGCCCCAGAAGAAGGATGATTTTCCTTTCTGGCTTGCCGAGAAGTTTGACCAGCTGGAAGCAGTATTTCCTAACACAACTCCTGGTGAAAAACACAGGATTCTGACAATTAGCATGCCAAAAGACTTGGTCCCGGACCTAACCACGGAGTTAACAAAGAGTGGTGTAGGGCGCCATTAAACCAAACTCGGTGCTGCCAAGCATTAATAGGAACTTCCTGTGTCCTATAGGGAACATATTCCTGTGGCATGGCAGTCGGAGTGTACGTCTCGAACACATTACTATTTGCATTCACAGCCGGGAAGGTCACCCACGAGTAAAAAAATTCATATGGGTAAGCTACTTCCGCACTCACCACCATGATCACAGTCATGCCATCCATAGGGACATCATAAGTCTGCAAATAATTGTGAACCGCAATCTGACTATGCTGCGGAATATCAACAGCATTAGCCATAGCGACACAGTAAGAAAGAGGTACAATAAAAACTACGTAGCACAACTGGGTAGTAATTCAAAAAGAAACCGTTTGAAAAGATTCAAGCTTGAAAAGACCTATGTAACTTATATGTAGGTTCGTCCGACACCACTGACTTCCGGAAACAACAGTGAAGGGGGTCAAGGACTGATAGAAGCACTACTCGACATAACTAATTTTAACTTGCATCTGACGGAAACTCTACCGAACGTTGATACGTCTGTATCTTTGTTGAACATCGCAGTATCCAAATGGTTGAGCACTACCGTTGACAAGTTCCTCCCCTTGACACTTAAGAACTCCTCATCTCATTGTCCTCCTGCACCCTGGTTCTCTGACGATTTAAAGCGTATTAAATCCAACTGTAAGACCTTTGAAAGGAAATGGAGACGTTCTTACTCCATTTCCCGTAAAGTCGCTTACAAGGAAGCCCTCAGAGACTATCATAATCAATGCAAAATGGCCAGAGCTGCTTATGTTGCCAACACTATCACGAACGCCCAAAACTGCCCCCGCACTCTTTTTTCGGTGGTGAAAAAACTAACAGGAGCAGATTTGTCACCTGCTCCTCCTGCCTTAGATGAGGCTAAATGCAATTCAGTTGCAGAATTTTTCATAGCAAAGGTGGAACGTATCTATGACTCATTGAGTCCCTCTAATCCTGATGATGCGTTATTGCCAGGGCCAGTATTGACCCTAGATAATCTGCCTTCTCTGACGGCCAAACTTACAGACTGGTCACCTTTTGACGATGTCTCCTTCTCCTCCTGCTTGAATAGCATTAAATCTGGCTCCCCACGCGACCTGGTACCGGTCATAATCTTAAAACAACTCGACCTAGGTTCACGTCGTGTGTTAATGCAACTTCTTTATTCCTCTCTAGCTGAATCACATGTTCCACAGGAGTGGAAGCATGCTATGATTATCCGCTTATTGAAAAAAGCCGGAGCAGATGTTGCCAACTTATCTAACTTCAGGCCTATTTCATTGCTTCCTGCTCTTTCAAAGATCCTGGAAAGACATATTAATACGCAATTAACCCACCTTGTTGAGAGCTCGGGATTCTTACACTCATGTCAGTCAGGCTTTAGAGCACATCATTCCACCGAAACCACACTTCTAGGAGTTACCGAGAGTCTGCGACACAGTGTCGATCACGGAGAAACATCTGCTCTCATTCTTCTTGATTTGAGCGCTATGTTCGACACTGTGTCTCATTCCATCCTCCTCGCGACTCTCCGGTCCCTGGGAGTGGAGGGCTCTGCTCTAGCCTGGATAGCCTCTTTTTTAAGTGGCCGTACTTTTCAGGTCTTCTCTGCCTCCTCTATAATTTGACCGTCGGCGCACAGCGTCCCCCAGGGGTCTATACTTAGTCCTTTACTATTTAATATTTATGTGAGACCCCTGGCCACTATTGTGGAGGAAGCCGGTCTCACTTTATATTCCTACGCTGATGACACTCAAATAATTTTTTCTCTCTCTAACAAGGAGTGCAATGAAATTTCAGCTTTGAAAGTAGGTCTAAATCGAGTCTCCGAGTGGATGAAGAGCAATTTCCTGAAATTAAACGGTGACAAGATCGAGGTTGTGATACTGGGCAAGGGAAAGGATCTATGGGGCCCCCACCACTGGCCCAACGATATGGGACCTACCCCTCAGCCCGCTACTGTAGTACGCAATCTCGGGTTTCTCATTGATGATAAACTCATAATGACACAGCAGGCCGTGAAGGTGGCCTCTATTTGTTTTGCCACTTTGAGATGGCTTCAAAAAATCTTGTGGATGTTGCCCCCTTCTAGACAGAGAACCGTAGTCCAGGCATTGGTTGTTTCACGCCTGGGTTATGATAATGTTCTCTATCTTGGAGCCGATCTGACAACGATAAAGAAACTTCAAGTAGTCCAGAATATGGCCGCCCGGCTCCTTCGCAATGTCCCTAGGAGAACATCCGCCTCTCTTGCACTTCGTGACCTTCACTGGCTCAAAATTCCGAGCCAAATTAAATTCAAAGTCCTTTGTCACGTTTTTAAGATCAAACAAGGCTCAAACCCCAAATATCTTCAGGGCCTAGTTCAGGCCTACAAACCGAGTCGTAATCTGTGATCTTCAGGGAATGGTGACTTTTCCGTTCCCAAAATTTAGGCTACCAAAAATGGGAGGCCGCTCTTTTTCCCACCTAGGTCCTAAATTCTGGAATGCCCTACCTGTGACCTTGAAGACGGAAACCAATCTTTTTCGTTTTCGTAAGGGACTTAAAACTTGGCTTTTTCAGCAGTGATTAGAGGCTACTTACCAGTAAATTCAGTCTGTTAGTTCTTCTTCTTTAGTCTGTCCCTTGGCGCCGGGAAACCCACTGCGGGTAGCTGCGCGCATTATAAGTTTAAATAAAAAAATAAAATGTAAAAAGACCACCAACATATATGCAGCTGCGGCCAACTCTGGCTTTATGCGCGTTTAATATTGCACTGCACAGAGCATGCCAACACACTTGATGGATATTCGCATGCAGAGAGCTGGGGAAAGATGATGTGATCCCTTTCCACTAGGATCAGAGGTATGGGGCCGCCCTCCTAAAACCCAAAGAGACCTTCTTTAGATATAATATAATATACTAGCAAGGGAGGGTAAGACTTAGGTGCTATTTAGCCTTCTTCCCTTTAGCATTTTAACATGCTTTCTCCCTTTGTATTTTATGGACTAGTAACTATGCTGATTACTTTGTTTCTTATAATATGTTTGCTTGTATTAGCTAAGATACTGCGCTTGAGAACACTGCATTAGAAATAAACATTTCAAACTTGTACGTGTCTTCATTTACTCCTCGTTCTGGATTGATATGTTGGCATAACGAAAGAGTGTTCATGTGTTCCATGTTACCTGAGGTGTTCTAAGTCCATGTTCTGTGTTGTCTAAACATTGGGAGTTTGTAAGAACCAATGAGACACTGATTGCTAGTCTGGTAGGGTATTTTGGGTACTAAGGTGAGTTTTGGCACACCCTAATTCACTGAGGTTCCAAGTCTCTATGCACAGTTCTGTGTGAGAGCAGGATCCCTGCGACATGCTCTGACAAACACCTCGCTGTCTGTCAGAGCAATCCTTTCATCTGTTTCCCTGACTGCATAACAGCGGGCAGGGAAACAGAGGAAACCTCTGCTCCCAGCAAGCGAGAGCATTTTGTCAGCTCTCACTTGCTGGAAGTGGAGTATTCACTGTAACTTGGCAGGAGATGTGAAAGCTCCTGCCAAGTCACAGCAAACAGCTATGTCCAGGGGGTGGGCACCCCAGGACATTGCAGGAGCCAGCCCTGGGTGGTGGCCCTCCCCAGGGCCATGTATGGCTCCAGCAGGGGGGCCACATGACCCCCTTCTTTGATTTAGAATGGTCTGCCCTAAGGAGGTGGCGGTCCCCAAGTCCGAGAACGGCCCAAGAGGGGGGATGCGGCCCCCCTCATTAAAAACAATAGAAAGCCACAGGAAGGTGGTGGCCCCAGGGGCCAGTGGTCTGCTCGGATCCTCTATCAAATGTGTATTTTTGCCCATGGGAGGTGGCAGGCCCCGGGGCCAGGGGTGTGTGCGCTGGGTAGTTGGTGATCCTCAGGGCCTGGGGTATCCAAGCAGCCCCTGGTATAAAAAGATCAGCCCTGTGGGGGTGGTCGTCCACAGGGCTCAAAAGAGCCTCAGGATGGGGGCCTCGTGTGCACCCCTCCTTTTTATAATTCTACAAGCCCTCAGGATCTGGCCCACTCGGTGACTAAACATAAGAAAAGCACGGGAGCCCATGCTTCATTTAAAAATAAAAAATCAGTGCGAGTCACGGATCCAACAAGACTCCTGCCTGCTGAATAATCAAAAAAGAAATGCTTTTTAGCTTTTGTACACCAGGCATGGTCCCTGCTGGACACCCCCACCAACAGGTCTAGGGGCTCAGGATATTCCTACCATGCCCCCTTCTCTTTTTTTTGTGAGTCGCAAGATGACTCCCAACACTTCCTGGTTAAAATGTTGGCAGCCATCACATTTCAGCTCAGGAACTGTCGGATCCTCTGAGGATCTGCATCCCTATATATACAATTGTGTTTACTTTTAATTTCTCAAAAACTACTGTATGGATTTACACCAGATAACAAAAAGCACTCTTTCTGGACCAAGAGCCAGCTTTCTGTCAAATGTGATGTAATTCCGTTCAGTGGTACGGGCTGCAGTTGTGTTCAAAATACCTATGGGAATTAACATTGGAAAAACACCTTTTTTATACCCCTGTCCCCCCCCCCCCCGCATCTGTTTTTCTGGCCCCTGCTTGACGTAGCACCCCAAAACTTTCCATGAAGAACTAGAATCACCGGGGCACTTTTTTGGAAAATTTCAGGAAGATTCATCAAACGACGGCAGAGATATAGGCAAGTCGAAAAACGCTTTTTCTATAGAAACATAGCCCTAACTATAATTGCCTACTGGCAACCACCAGTAGTTACATAATCCAACAAGACAAACAGCGAAATCAGTTTGCATCATGCAGCATGTGTAATCCAGCACAAGTCTTAAATGTCTTTGTAATGGAGTGAATAACACAGTCAGAAGATAATCAAGCCAGGCTGTCCAACAATTTATTGGGGTTCCAGCTAGCAAGGGATCAGACAGAACATGCAGGCTCTAGCGTCCAACAAACTGTACAAGAAAAGAGCCCTGCGAGACTGCACCATTGGTAGAAGCACATTAAACAAGTGACTATAACAAGGGCAATAACAATAGAATGATACTGCAGATATTCTTAAGACTGTCACTGTGGGATACTCATGGTGTGCAAATATACACAAGCTGTGCTTATTTTTATCATGATATCCATCCCTTCAGAAACTGAAGCCCATCATATCCCTAAGATGCACACAGATCTTTTTTTGTTAACTCTGTGCTAGTTGTAATTATGTAAGGAGCATCCACTAATATTTACTTTCTACTGTTTCAGTGTTTCTGAGGCAAACCAGAAAGTAGCCTGCAACACAGGGCAATGACTCAACCTGTAACCTTTGACATTCACTAAATATATGAGAGTAGAGTTGGACCCACTACCCATGATAGGGACAAATGCAAGTGTCCTACAGAACTTTGAACATGGAGTTATTGCCTCTCTTATCGATTAGAAAACTTCTTGATTGTTTGGACAGCTGATTCAGAGACAAGAACCTGGAGAAAGAATGCTCAAAAGCCTATCTGAATAGAATAGAACAGGTAAAAATAAAATATTGTTCCTTTAAAAAAATTATCTTTTTCGACAATGTTACCAAACTATGGGGTCGATTATGATGGCGGACGGACCTGCTTCCGTCCGCCACCCCCGAGGTGGAGGGACCGTCCGCAGGGGCAGCAGCGGCGTTCCCTCTGTTGTAATTAGGATGTGACCGCCACCCTAACGGTCACATCTCGTATCTTTAACATTGCGGTGGGTGCTGCTTTAGGCAGCACCAGCCTCAAAGTTAACCCCTTCGATGCTGATGACGGAGCGGTTCTGTCATCAGCATCGGTTGGGCTGTGCTGATGACGGAACCGCTCCCTCATCAGTACAGCCCTGGGGGAGAGCGCTGGCGCTCCCCCCCCTGTGCGGCGATCTTTTTTTTTTTGCAGGGGTGACAGCGGAAGACTTTCCGCTGCCACCCCCTGGCCCCCCCATGCTTCCTGGTGACGTCAGCGCGCACAGCGCGCGCCGACGTCATCAGGAAGCGCTGGACGCGCTGGAAGCCATTTGCTTCCAGCGCGTCCAGGAACAAGGTCGGTGTTTGGTGCTGTGGTGGGGCGGGGGGCCGTTTTTCGGTGCCTTGAGGCATCGGGGGGGAGGAAACTGTGTTTCCTCTCCCCTGATGTCCCAATGCACGGCATTCCTGGTGCACGATCGCGCACAGCGTCGCGATCGTGCACCAGGAATGCCCCACTAGACACCAGGGATTGTTTTGTGTGGGCAAATTGTGTGTAGGAAGCGACCCCTTGGGCAAGGGTCGCTTCCTCTGGCTGGCACATATATTTTCAGACTTTTCTGCCCCCGCTGGGGCAGATCGGCCATTTTTTTTGGCTGATCTGCACCCAGGGGGGGCAGAAAAGCCCACTAGACACCAGGGATTGCTTGTGTTTGTTTTTTTTGTGTGCAGGAAGCGACCCCTTGGGCAAGGGTCGCTTCCTTAGGGGGCCAAATAATGTTTTAGACTTTTCTGCCCCCCCTGGGGCAGATCGGCCGTTTTGTTTGGCCGATCTCCACCCAGGGGGGGGCAGAAAAGCCCACTAGACACCAGGGATTGTTTTTTATTTATAAAGGAAGCGACCCCTTGGGCAAGGGTCGCTTCCTTAGGGGGATAAAATATTTTTCAGACTTTTCTGTCCCCCCTGGGGCAGATCGGCCGTTTTTTTTGCCGATCTGCACCCAGGGGGAGCAGAAAAGCCCACTAGACACCAGGGATTGTTTTTTATTTGAAAAGGAAGCGACCCCTTGGGGAAGGGTCGCTTCCTAGTGGCCCTAAATTGTTTTAGACTTTTCTGCTCCAGGGGGCCCACGTTTATAATGATTTATAATCTTCCCCCCTTGGGGACAGACACCCCATTTGTGACATACCCTGTGACATAGCATGTTGTAATGTGTGTTGTTTTTGTTTCTTCTAATGTGTTTTGTTTTTTTTTCTCTTTAGATTGTTGCAGTGTGCGGTTCTGTTACTGATGGTTCTGTTGTGCTGCTGTTTCTGTAGTTGCATGTGTTTGGTAAGAGACCTTTTTTTTGTTCAATTGTAATGTAATTGTTTATTTTGCAAAGTGTGTAGTAATACGAGTATGTGTTGTTGCTGTTTGTTGTGATTGTAAAACATGTTTTGCATTTGTTTTTGATGTGTCCTTCTGTAGATGTAATTTTTTTTTTCTTCTTTCTAGTGGGATATCGTTGCCTATTTGCTGTGTCTTTGCAGAGTAGGTGCTGGTGAGTGTAGTTGTGTCTTGTAAGTGAATTGTATATTTTTTCTAAATCTATTTTTTGGTGAAAAAGTCTTACATTTTTATCTTACTTTGCGCAGTGTTGGGGTTGTTGAGTTGTTTGTGCAGACTCCTTTATTTGTAAGGATAATGGCTAGCCGCCGGATTACTGCTCAGCAAGTTGTTGGAATGCTTTTTGATTCTTCCTCTGACCATGGTCCAGAGTCTGACTCTGATTCTGAGCCAGAGGTGGGAGGTGAAGATTCAGGTAGTGAGTTTTCTCTACGCATGGCTTCATCTGATGATGAAGACACTTTGAGTGCTGATGAAGCTACTTTTGGTGTGGATGATGTGCCTGTGGTTGGGGAGGACATTGCTGTGTTTACGGTTTTGGAGGACATGGTTGTGCCTGTGGTTGCGGAGGACAGTGATGTGCCAATTGTGCGGCAAGAGACATCTGGGCTGCAGCCTGGGGCTGCTAGACTTCCAGTT
Source organism: Lissotriton helveticus (assembly GCF_964261635.1). Lineage (NCBI taxonomy): Eukaryota > Metazoa > Chordata > Amphibia > Caudata > Salamandridae > Lissotriton > Lissotriton helveticus. Next base: position 858,554,886 of record NC_136059.1, read on the forward strand.
GGTGTTGTGAGACAAGAGTTAGCTGGGCGGCGGCCTGCGGCTGCAAGACTTGACGATGAAAGTTCTGACCTCTGGGTTACACCAGGCATGGTGCAGCCGGCATTGCCTGAATTTACTGGTGTTCCAGGGTGTAGGGTGAACACTGAAAACTTTTTGCCTATTGATTTTTTCAAGTTGTTTATGGATGATGTGTTTTTGGCAGAGATTGTAGAGCAGACTAATTTGTATGCTGAAATTTTTTTGAGGGTGAACAGTGCCAGCCTTAAGCCCCACGCTAGAGCTACCCGGTGGACTCCCACCAATTTGGAGGAGATGAAAAAGTTTTTGGGTTTAACTCTTTTGATGGGCTTGCTTAGGAAACCATCAATGGCTTCATATTGGTCTACTAGTCCCTTGATGGCAACAGCTATATTTCCGGCAGTCATGAGTCGTGATAGGTATTTGCTTCTGCTGCGGATGATGCATTTTGTTGACAATAGTCTTGCTTTGCCACGAGATCACCCTGATTGTGACCGTCTTTTCAAGATTCGGCCTGTCATTGATCATTTGGTTGATCGATTTTCTGAGATCTTTTATCCTGGGAAAGAAATTGCAGTGGCTGAGTCTTTGCTGTTGTTCAAGGGCCGCTTGGTATTTCGGCAATACATTCCTAGTAAGAGGGCACGCAATGGAATCAAACTGTATATGCTGTGTGACAGTGAGACTGGATATGTTTCTAATTTCAGGGTGTACACTGGTAAGGAATCCAGGATTAACCCCCCTGGTTGTCCGTCGACTTTTGGAGTGACTGAGAAAATTGTGTGGGAACTTGGTCGTGGATTTATTAACAAAGGCCATCATTTGTATGTCGATAACTTCTACACTGGTGTGCGGTTGTTCAGGGAATTGGCCAAAGTGGACACTGTTGCTTGTGGCACAATCCGCTCAAACCGTAAAGGTTTCCCAAAAGAACTTGTTTGTCGAAAGCTTGCTCGGGGACAGTGCAGTGCTTTGCGTTGTGAGGAGCTTCTAGCTGTGAAGTTTACAGACAGGAGAGATGTCTACATGTTGACTACAATACATGATGAAAGCACTGAACCGCGGAATGTTTGGGGTCAGGTTGCAGAAGTGCGCAAACCTGTGTGCATACTGGACTACAATAAGTACATGGGTGGTGTTGACAGAGTTGATCAGAGGTTGGAACCGTATGCTGCTCTTCGTAAGGCTTACATTTGGTACAAGAAGTTGGCTATCCATCTTTTCCACTTGGCAACCTTTAATGCTTTTATTGTGTTCCAGAAATCTTGTCCCCAGTCAAAGTTGACTTTTGTAAAGTTTCAGGAGTCTGTAATAGGCAGCCTTGTTTTAGTGGAACAGGCAAGTGTTCCTAGAGTTGGAGTGGTGGAGGATGTTGCCAGATTGAAAGATCGCCACTTTTCTGATCATATTCCTCCTACACCCTCAAAAGACTTTCCCAGTCGGAGATGTAGAGTCTGTTGGCGAAGAGGTTTGCGGAAGGAGGTTCGCATGTACTGCCCCGACTGCCCTTCAAACCCCGGGCTGTGTGTACCTGCTTGTTTTAGATTGTACCACACGCAAAATAATTTTTGGGAGTATCAATGAGTGGTAAAGTGAACTGGTTGGTCTTTATTCTGTAATAGTTATTGTTCAGTTTCAAAGTTTGTATTTGTGTAGTCTTTTTAGATTTAGTTGTCGAGTTAGTAGATTTGTATCAATTTGCAATTTGTTTTTGTTTCTCTTTTATTTAAAAAAAAAACTAAAGTATGATGTTGGTTTGCGTGTAGTGTCCATTGTCTGACTGTGTGCATGGTTTGGCACTTGACTGCCGGTGTCTGTGGACTGGTGCTTGTCTGGCGGTGTCTGCGGACTGGTGCTTGACTGGCGGTGTGCGTGGTCTGGTGTTTGGTTGGCGGTGTGCGTGCTCCTGCGCTTGCCTGGTGTTGTGTTTGGATTTGTCTTTGGCTGGTGGTGTTCGTGGAGTGGTGCTTGACTGGTGGTGTGTGTGGAGGGGCGCTTGGCTGGTGGTGTGCATGGAGTGGTACTTGGCTGTCTGTGCACGGAGTGGTGCTTGGCTGGCGGTGTGTGTGGAGTGGTGCTTGGCTGGCGGTGTGTGTGGAGTGGCGCTTGGCTGGACGGTGTGCGTGGAGTGGTACTTGGCTGTCTGTGCACGGAGTGGTGCTTGGCTGGCGGTGTGTGTGGAGTGGTGCTTGGCTGGCGGTGTGTGTGGAGTGGCGCTTGGCTGGACGGTGTGCGTGGAGTGGTACTTGGCTGTCTGTGCACGGAGTGGTGCTTGGCTGGTGTTGTGTTTGTGGAGTGGCGCTTGGCTGGTGGTGTGTGTGGAGGGGCGCTTGGCTGGTGGTGTGCATGGAGTGGTACTTGGCTGTCTGTGCATGGAGTGGTGCTTGGCTGGCGGTGTGTGTGGAGTGGTGCTTGGCTGGCGGTGTGTGTGGAGTGGCGCTTGGCTGGACGGTGTGCGTGGAGTGGTACTTGGCTGTCTGTGCACGGAGTGGTGCTTGGCTGGCGGTGTGTGTGGAGTGGTGCTTGGCTGGCGGTGTGTGTGGAGTGGCGCTTGGCTGGACGGTGTGCGTGGAGTGGCGCTTGGCTGGACGGTGTGCGTGGAGTGGTACTTGGCTGTCTGTGCACGGAGTGGTGCTTGGCTGGCGGTGTGTGTGGAGTGGTGCTTGGCTGGCGGTGTGTGTGGAGTGGCGCTTGGCTGGACGGTGTGCGTGGAGTGGTACTTGGCTGTCTGTGCACGGAGTGGTGCTTGGCTGACGGTGTGTGTGGAGTGGTGCTTGGCTGGCGGTGTGTGTGGAGTGGCGCTTGGCTGGACGGTGTGCGTGGAGTGGTACTTGGCTGTCTGTGCACGGAGTGGTGCTTGGCTGGTGTTGTGTTTGTGGAGTGGCGCTTGGCTGGTGGTGTGTGTGGAGGGGCGCTTGGCTGGTGGTGTGCATGGAGTGGTACTTGGCTGTCTGTGCACGGAGTGGTGCTTGGCTGGCGGTGTGTGTGGAGTGGTGCTTGGCTGGCGGTGTGTGTGGAGTGGCGCTTGGCTGGACGGTGTGCGTGGAGTGGTACTTGGCTGTCTGTGCACGGAGTGGTGCTTGGCTGGCGGTGTGTGTGGAGTGGTGCTTGGCTGGCGGTGTGTGTGGAGTGGCGCTTGGCTGGACGGTGTGCGTGGAGTGGCGCTTGGCTGGACGGTGTGCGTGGAGTGGTACTTGGCTGTCTGTGCACGGAGTGGTGCTTGGCTGGCGGTGTGTGTGGAGTGGTGCTTGGCTGGCGGTGTGTGTGGAGTGGCGCTTGGCTGGACGGTGTGCGTGGAGTGGTACTTGGCTGTCTGTGCACGGAGTGGTGCTTGGCTGGTGTTGTGTTTGTGGAGTGGCGCTTGGCTGGTGGTGTGTGTGGAGGGGCGCTTGGCTGGTGGTGTGCATGGAGTGGTACTTGGCTGTCTGTGCATGGAGTGGTGCTTGGCTGGCGGTGTGTGTGGAGTGGTGCTTGGCTGGCGGTGTGTGTGGAGTGGCGCTTGGCTGGACGGTGTGCGTGGAGTGGTACTTGGCTGTCTGTGCACGGAGTGGTGCTTGGCTGGCGGTGTGTGTGGAGTGGTGCTTGGCTGGCGGTGTGTGTGGAGTGGCGCTTGGCTGGACGGTGTGCGTGGAGTGGCGCTTGGCTGGACGGTGTGCGTGGAGTGGTACTTGGCTGTCTGTGCACAGAGTGGTGCTTGGCTGGCGGTGTGTGTGGAGTGGTGCTTGGCTGGCGGTGTGTGTGGAGTGGCGCTTGGCTGGACGGTGTGCGTGGAGTGGTACTTGGCTGTCTGTGCACGGAGTGGTGCTTGGCTGACGGTGTGTGTGGAGTGGTGCTTGGCTGGCGGTGTGTGTGGAGTGGCGCTTGGCTGGACAGTGTGCGTGGAGTGGTGCTTGGCTGTCTGTGCACGGAGTGGTGCTTGGCTGGTGTTGTGTTTGTGGAGTGGCGCTTGGCTGGTGGTGTGTGTGGAGGGGCGCTTGGCTGGTGGTGTGCATGGAGTGGTACTTGGCTGTCTGTGCACGGAGTGGTGCTTGGCTGGCGGTGTGTGTGGAGTGGTGCTTGGCTGGCGGTGTGTGTGGAGTGGCGCTTGGCTGGACGGTGTGCGTGGAGTGGTACTTGGCTGTCTGTGCACGGAGTGGTGCTTGGCTGGCGGTGTGTGTGGAGTGGTGCTTGGCTGGCGGTGTGTGTGGAGTGGCGCTTGGCTGGACGGTGTGCGTGGAGTGGCGCTTGGCTGGACGGTGTGCGTGGAGTGGTACTTGGCTGTCTGTGCACGGAGTGGTGCTTGGCTGGCAGTGTGTGTGGAGTGGTGCTTGGCTGGCGGTGTGTGTGGAGTGGCGCTTGGCTGGACGGTGTGCGTGGAGTGGTACTTGGCTGTCTGTGCACGGAGTGGTGCTTGGCTGGTGTTGTGTTTGTGGAGTGGCGCTTGGCTGGTGGTGTGTGTGGAGGGGCGCTTGGCTGGTGGTGTGCATGGAGTGGTACTTGGCTGTCTGTGCACGGAGTGGTGCTTGGCTGGCGGTGTGTGTGGAGTGGCGCTTGGCTGGTGGTGTGCGTGGAGTGATGCTTGGCTGGTGGTGTGTGTGGAGTGGTACTTGGCTGTCGGTGTGCGCTGAGTGGTGTTTGGCTGGCGGTGTGCATGGTCTGGTGCTTGGATGGTGGTGTGGGTGGACTGGCGCTCGGCAGGCGGTGTGTGAGTAGTTACTTTCTGTTGGTCACTACACACACTGCTAGTTGAGTGACACTCCAAACAGTCCATCATTTTGTGTAGTTGCAGTGTCCGAAATGTGGGCGTGTGAAAGTGATGGGCCCTTGAATGGCGCTCTTTGCTGGTGTGAGTGTTGGAATGTGATGGGTCCGCGGCTGGCGGTGTGAATGTTTTGTATGTGTCACGCGTACGAAAGGTGTATGAATGGCCTGTAAAGCGGTTGGTGCCTTGACGTGGCTTTACAGCTCACGAGCTGAGAGTCAGTGGTTCAGTTTATCATACTTTCAATTATACACAGTGTATTTCATTTTTGTGAAATTACTTGCGTATACAATTGTATGTACTGAATCATCACTCACCCTCGTGCCAAATCCAACCAGTATGTGTGTGTGCTTGCGGATTAGATGGGTGTGTAGTAATAATTTTTTTTTTCTCTTACTGCAGTAAGGTGTACCTTGCCCCTTATTGTGATTGTTGTTATGTGTTGCTTTTCCATTCGGATGGTGTCAATGGTCTGGTTTGTATCAGGTATGAAAGGTGCGTGAATGGCCTGTAAAACGGTTGGTGCCTTGTCGTGGCTTTACAGCTCACGAGTTGCGAGTCACTGGTTCGGTTTTTATGCATTTATTTATTGACAGAGCATTTCATTTTTTTGAAATATCTTGTTAATAAAATTTTATGTACTGAACCATCACTCGCCCTCATGCCAAATCCAACCTGTATGTGTGTGTCTTTGAGGAACAGATAGCCGTGCTTGAATGTTTGACTTTTGAGTAACTCTGTTAAGGTGTGGTATCCTTTTACTCGGGAGAACAAGGGGAACGCAGGGTGGTAGGACTTTTTTGCCGGCACGGTGATCCCACGCCAAAATGTTTGGAAAAGTGCTATTTTTACCTATTTTTAAGGTTTGCAAGGAGTTCTGGGTAGGAAAACATTGGGGGACCCACACATGCCATACCTCCCTGGACTCTCCCGGGTGTCTAGTTTTCAGAACTGTTTGGGTTTGCTACTTTTCAAAGAATACCACCCAGCCCCGGGCCAAAAACTCAGGCCTCCCCCCAACTCAAAGTTATATTGCTTCAGGGTATTTTATATTCACCACCGTTAGATTTGGACCTTTTCCTGTTGCAGCCACTATGGCTACCCACGCAAGTGAGGTACCGTTTTTATCGGAAGACCTGGGGGAACGCTGGGTGGGAGGTAATTTGTGTGAGACCAGTGATGCCACGCTTTCCCACACTACAACGTGTGAAAAAATTGACTTATTTCTGCTAAAATTGAGGTTTGCAAGGGATTCTGGGTAAAGGAACGTTGGAGGATCCACGCAAGCCATACCTCCTTGGAAGCCCCCGGGTGTCTACTTTTCAGAAATGTGTGGGTTTGGTAGGTTTCCATAGATGGCTGTCTCGCACGGGGCCAGAAACCCAGGTAACTGCTCTTGCAAAAGCTGGTGAAATTAACAATGGTGAAAATGTTAAGTCCACCAGCTTTGCAAGAGGGGTTACCTTGGTTTTTGGCCCCGTGCGAGACAGCCATCTAGGGAAACCTACCAATCCCACACATTTCTGAAAAGTAGACACCCGGGGGCTTCCAAGGAGGTATGGCTTGCGTGGATCCTCCAACGTTCCTTTACCCAGAATGCCTTTCAAACCTCATTTTTTGCTTGGAAAAAATCAGTTTTTTCACACGTTTTAGTGTGGGAAAGCGTGGCATCACTGGGCTCACACAAATTACCTCCCACCCAGCGTTCCCCAAGGTCTCCCGATAAAAATGGTACCTCACTTGCGTGGGTAGGCATAGCGGCTGCTTTAGGAAAAGGCCCAATTCATACTGTGGAGACCAAAACATTACCTTTAGCCAAATAATCTTTTTTTTTGAGGGGGTCACCTGAGCTTTTGGCCCGGGGCTTGGCAGGCATCTTTTGAAACTACCAAACCCAAACAGTTCTGAGAACTAGACACCCGGGGGAGTGCAGGGAGGTATGGCATGCGTGGGTCCCCCAATGTTTTCCTACCCAGAAACCCCTGCAAACCTGAAATTTTGGTCAAAAAACCCACTTTTCCATACTTTTTTGGGTGGGATCTCGCTGCCGGAACAAATGTCCTACCACCCAGTGTTTCCCTTGTTCTCCCGAGTAAAATGATACCTCACTTGTGTGGGTGGGCCAAAGGCATGTGACCCAGGCTGGGGTGCTTAATTTGTAAAACTTAAATATGACTAAAAACTACTTTTTTCAAAATTCATTTTTGGCGTGTTCTGCTTTGGGGAACCCACACAAGTGAGGTATCCTTTTACTCGGGAGAACAAGGGGAACGCAGGGTGGTAGGACTTTTTTGCCGGCACGGTGATCCCACGCCAAAATGTTTGGAAAAGTGCTATTTTTACCTATTTTTAAGGTTTGCAAGGAGTTCTGGGTAGGAAAACATTGGGGGACCCACACATGCCATACCTCCCTGGACTCTCCCGGGTGTCTAGTTTTCAGAACTGTTTGGGTTTGCTAAATTCCAAAGAATACCACCCAGCCCCGGGCCAAAAACTCAGGTGCCCCCCCCCCCAAAATCAAAGTTATATTGCTTCAGAGTATTTTATATTCACCACCGTTAGATTTGGACCTTTTCCTGTTGCAGCCACTATGGCTACCCACGCAAGTGAGGTACCGTTTTTATCGGGACACCTGGGGGAACGCTGGGTGGGAGGTAATTTGTGTGAGACCAGTGATGCCACGCTTTCCCAGACTACAACGTGTGAAAAAATTGACTTATTTCTGCAAAATTGAGGTTTGCAAGGGATTCTGGGTAAAGGAACGTTGGAGGATCCACGCAAGCCATACCTCCTTGGAAGCCCCCGGGTGTCTACTTTTCAGAAATGTGTGGGTTTGGTAGGTTTCCATAGATGGCTGTCTCGCACGGGGCCAGAAACCCAGGTAACCGCTCTTGCAAAAGCTGGTGAAATTAACAATGGTGAAAATGTTAAGTCCACCAGCTTTGCAAGAGGGGTTACCTTGGTTTTTGGCCCCGTGCGAGACAGCCATCTAGGGAAACCTACCAATCCCACACATTTCTGAAAAGTAGACACCCGGGGGCTTCCAAGGAGGTATGGCTTGCGTGGATGCTCCAACGTTCCTTTACCCAGAATCTCTTTCAAACCTCATTTTTTGCTTGGAAAAAATCAGTTTTTTCACACGTTTTAGTGTGGGAAAGCGTGGCATCACTGGGCTCACACAAATTACCTCCCACCCAGCGTTCCCCAAGGTCTCCCGATAAAAATGGTACCTCACTTGCGTGGGTAGGCATAGCGGCTGCTTTAGGAAAAGGCCCAATTCATACTGTGGAGACCAAAACATTACCTTTAGCCAAATAATCTTATTTTTTGAGGGGGTCACCTGAGCTTTTGGCCCGGGGCTTGGCAGGCATCTTTTGAAACTACCAAACCCAAACAGTTCTGAGAACTAGACACCCGGGGGAGTCCAGGGAGGTATGGCATGCGTGGGTCCCCCAATGTTTTCCTACCCAGAAACCCCTGCAAACCTGAAATTTTGGTCAAAAAACCCACTTTTCCATACTTTTTTGGGTGGGATCTCGCTGCCGGAACAAATGTCCTACCACCCAGTGTTTCCCTTGTTCTCCCGAGTAAAATGATACCTCACTTGTGTGGGTGGGCCAAAGGCATGTGACTCAGGCTGGGGTGCTTAATTTGTAAAACTTAAATATGACTAAAAACTACTTTTTTCAAAATTCATTTTTGGCGTGTTCTGCTTTGGGGCACCCACACAAGTGAGGTATCCTTTTACTCGGGAGAACAAGGGGAACGCAGGGTGGTAGGACTTTTTTGCCGGCACGGTGATCCCACGCCAAAATGTTTGGAAAAGTGCTATTTTTACCTATTTTTAAGGTTTGCAAGGAGTTCTGGGTAGGAAAACATTGGGGGACCCACACATGCCATACCTCCCTGGACTCTCCCGGGTGTCTAGTTTTCAGAACTGTTTGGGTTTGCTAAATTCCAAAGAATACCACCCAGCCCCGGGCCAAAAACTCAGGTGCCCCCGCCCCAAAATCAAAGTTATATTGCTTCAGGGTATTTTATATTCACCACCGTTAGATTTGGACCTTTTCCTGTTGCAGCCACTATGGCTACCCACGCAAGTGAGGTACCGCTTTTATCGGGAGACCTGGGGGAACGCTGGGTGGGAGGTAATTTGTGTGAGACCAGTGATGCCACGCTTTCCCAGACTACAACGTGTGAAAAAATTGACTTATTTCTGCAAAATTGAGGTTTGCAAGGGATTCTGGGTAAAGGAACGTTGGAGGATCCACGCAAGCCATACCTCCTTGGAAGCCCCCGGGTGTCTACTTTTCAGAAATGTGTGGGTTTGGTAGGTTTCCATAGATGGCTGTCTCGCACGGGGCCAGAAACCCAGGTAACCGCTCTTGCAAAAGCTGGTGAAATTAACAATGGTGAAAATGTTAAGTCCACCAGCTTTGCAAGAGGGGTTACCTTGGTTTTTGGCCCCGTGCGAGACAGCCATCTAGGGAAACCTACCAATCCCACACATTTCTGAAAAGTAGACACCCGGGGGCTTCCAAGGAGGTATGGCTTGCGTGGATGCTCCAACGTTCCTTTACCCAGAATCTCTTTCAAACCTCATTTTTTGCTTGGAAAAAATCAGTTTTTTCACACGTTTTAGTGTGGGAAAGCGTGGCATCACTGGGCTCACACAAATTACCTCCCACCCAGCGTTCCCCAAGGTCTCCCGATAAAAATGGTACCTCACTTGCGTGGGTAGGCATAGCGGCTGCTTTAGGAAAAGGCCCAATTCATACTGTGGAGACCAAAACATTACCTTTAGCCAAATAATCTTATTTTTTGAGGGGGTCACCTGAGCTTTTGGCCCGGGGCTTGGCAGGCATCTTTTGAAACTACCAAACCCAAACAGTTCTGAGAACTAGACACCCGGGGGAGTCCAGGGAGGTATGGCATGCGTGGGTCCCCCAATGTTTTCCTACCCAGAAACCCCTGCAAACCTGAAATTTTGGTCAAAAAACCCACTTTTCCATACTTTTTTGGGTGGGATCTCGCTGCCGGAACAAATGTCCTACCACCCAGTGTTTCCCTTGTTCTCCCGAGTAAAATGATACCTCACTTGTGTGGGTGGGCCAAAGGCATGTGACTCAGGCTGGGGTGCTTAATTTGTAAAACTTAAATATGACTAAAAACTACTTTTTTCAAAATTCATTTTTGGCGTGTTCTGCTTTGGGGCACCCACACAAGTGAGGTATCCTTTTACTCGGGAGAACAAGGGGAACGCAGGGTGGTAGGACTTTTTTGCCGGCACGGTGATCCCACGCCAAAATGTTTGGAAAAGTGCTATTTTTACCTATTTTTAAGGTTTGCAAGGAGTTCTGGGTAGGAAAACATTGGGGGACCCACACATGCCATACCTCCCTGGACTCTCCCGGGTGTCTAGTTTTCAGAACTGTTTGGGTTTGCTAAATTCCAAAGAATACCACCCAGCCCCGGGCCAAAAACTCAGGGGCCCCCGCCCCAAAATCAAAGTTATATTGCTTCAGGGTATTTTATATTCACCACCGTTAGATTTGGACCTTTTCCTGTTGCAGCCACTATGGCTACCCACGCAAGTGAGGTACCGCTTTTATCGGGAGACCTGGGGGAACGCTGGGTGGGAGGTAATTTGTGTGAGACCAGTGATGCCACGCTTTCCCAGACTACAACGTGTGAAAAAATTGACTTATTTCTGCAAAATTGAGGTTTGCAAGGGATTCTGGGTAAAGGAACGTTGGAGGATCCACGCAAGCCATACCTCCTTGGAAGCCCCCGGGTGTCTACTTTTCAGAAATGTGTGGGTTTGGTAGGTTTCCATAGATGGCTGTCTCGCACGGGGCCAGAAACCCAGGTAACCGCTCTTGCAAAAGCTGGTGAAATTAACAATGGTGAAAATGTTAAGTCCACCAGCTTTGCAAGAGGGGTTACCTTGGTTTTTGGCCCCGTGCGAGACAGCCATCTAGGGAAACCTACCAATCCCACACATTTCTGAAAAGTAGACACCCGGGGGCTTCCAAGGAGGTATGGCTTGCGTGGATCCTCCAACGTTCCTTTACCCAGAATCCCTTTCAAACCTCATTTTTTGCTTGGAAAAAATCAGTTTTTTCACACGTTTTAGTGTGGGAAAGCGTGGCATCACTGGGCTCACACAAATTACCTCCCACCCAGCGTTCCCCAAGGTCTCCCGATAAAAATGGTACCTCACTTGCGTGGGTAGGCATAGCGGCTGCTTTAGGAAAAGGCCCAATTCATACTGTGGAGACCAAAACATTACCTTTAGCCAAATAATCTTATTTTTTGAGGGGGTCACCTGAGCTTTTGGCCCGGGGCTTGGCAGGCATCTTTTGAAACTACCAAACCCAAACAGTTCTGAGAACTAGACACCCGGGGGAGTCCAGGGAGGTATGGCATGCGTGGGTCCCCCAATGTTTTCCTACCCAGAAACCCCTGCAAACCTGAAATTTTGGTCAAAAAACCCACTTTTCCATACTTTTTTGGGTGGGATCTCGCTGCCGGAACAAATGTCCTACCACCCAGTGTTTCCCTTGTTCTCCCGAGTAAAATGATACCTCACTTGTGTGGGTGGGCCACAGGCATGTGACTCAGGCTGGGGTGCTTAATTTGTAAAACTTAAATATGACTAAAAACTACTTTTTTCAAAATTCATTTTTGGCGTGTTCTGCTTTGGGGCACCCACACAAGTGAGGTATCCTTTTACTCGGGAGAACAAGGGGAACGCAGGGTGGTAGGACTTTTTTGCCGGCACGGCGATCCCACGCCAAAATGTTTGGAAAAGTGCTATTTTTACCTATTTTTAAGGTTTGCAAGGAGTTCTGGGTAGGAAAACATTGGGGGACCCACACATGCCATACCTCCCTGGACTCTCCCGGGTGTCTAGTTTTCAGAACTGTTTGGGTTTGCTAAATTCCAAAGAATACCACCCAGCCCCGGGCCAAAAACTCAGGTGCCCCCGCCCCAAAATCAAAGTTATATTGCTTCAGGGTATTTTATATTCACCACCGTTAGATTTGGACCTTTTCCTGTTGCAGCCACTATGGCTACCCACGCAAGTGAGGTACCGCTTTTATCGGGAGACCTGGGGGAACGCTGGGTGGGAGGTAATTTGTGTGAGACCAGTGATGCCACGCTTTCCCAGACTACAACGTGTGAAAAAATTGACTTATTTCTGCAAAATTGAGGTTTGCAAGGGATTCTGGGTAAAGGAACGTTGGAGGATCCACGCAAGCCATACCTCCTTGGAAGCCCCCGGGTGTCTACTTTTCAGAAATGTGTGGGTTTGGTAGGTTTCCATAGATGGCTGTCTCGCACGGGGCCAGAAACCCAGGTAACCGCTCTTGCAAAAGCTGGTGAAATTAACAATGGTGAAAATGTTAAGTCCACCAGCTTTGCAAGAGGGGTTACCTTGGTTTTTGGCCCCGTGCGAGACAGCCATCTAGGGAAACCTACCAATCCCACACATTTCTGAAAAGTAGACACCCGGGGGCTTCCAAGGAGGTATGGCTTGCGTGGATCCTCCAACGTTCCTTTACCCAGAATCTCTTTCAAACCTCATTTTTTGCTTGGAAAAAATCAGTTTTTTCACACGTTTTAGTGTGGGAAAGCGTGGCATCACTGGGCTCACACAAATTACCTCCCACCCAGCGTTCCCCAAGGTCTCCCGATAAAAATGGTACCTCACTTGCGTGGGTAGGCATAGCGGCTGCTTTAGGAAAAGGCCCAATTCATACTGTGGAGACCAAAACATTACCTTTAGCCAAATAATCTTATTTTTTGAGGGGGTCACCTGAGCTTTTGGCCCGGGGCTTGGCAGGCATCTTTTGAAACTACCAAACCCAAACAGTTCTGAGAACTAGACACCCGGGGGAGTCCAGGGAGGTATGGCATGCGTGGGTCCCCCAATGTTTTCCTACCCAGAAACCCCTGCAAACCTGAAATTTTGGTCAAAAAACCCACTTTTCCATACTTTTTTGGGTGGGATCTCGCTGCCGGAACAAATGTCCTACCACCCAGTGTTTCCCTTGTTCTCCCGAGTAAAATGATACCTCACTTGTGTGGGTGGGCCACAGGCATGTGACTCAGGCTGGGGTGCTTAATTTGTAAAACTTAAATATGACTAAAAACTACTTTTTTCAAAATTCATTTTTGGCGTGTTCTGCTTTGGGGCACCCACACAAGTGAGGTATCCTTTTACTCGGGAGAACAAGGGGAACGCAGGGTGGTAGGACTTTTTTGCCGGCACGGCGATCCCACGCCAAAATGTTTGGAAAAGTGCTATTTTTACCTATTTTTAAGGTTTGCAAGGAGTTCTGGGTAGGAAAACATTGGGGGACCCACACATGCCATACCTCCCTGGATTTTCCCGGGTGTCTAGTTTTCAGAACTGTTTGGGTTTGCTACTTTCCAAAGAATACCACCCAGCCCCGGGCCAAAAACTCAGGTGACCCCCCCCCAAAATCAAAGTTATATTGCTTCAGGGTATTTTATATTCACCACCGTTAGTGTTGGACCTTTTCCTGTTGCAGCCACTATGGCTACCCACGCAAGTGAGGTACCGATTTTATCGGGAGACCTGGGGGAACGCTGGGTGGGAGGTAATTTGTGTGAGACCAGTGATGCCACGCTTTCCCAGACTACAACGTGTGAAAAAATTGACTTTTTTCTGCTAAAATTGAGGTTTGCAAGGGATTCTGGGTAAAGGAACGTTGGAGGATCCACGCAAGCCATACCTCCTTGGAAGCCCCCGGGTGTCTACTTTTCAGAAATGTGTGGGTTTGGTAGGTTTCCATAGATGGCTGTCTCGCACGGGGCCAGAAACCCAGGTAACCGCTCTTGCAAAAGCTGGTGAAATTAACAATGGTGAAAATGTTAAGTCCACCAGCTTTTGCAAGAGGGGTTACCTGGGTTTTTGGCCCCGTGCGAGACAGCCATCTAGGGAAACCTACCAATCCCACACATTTCTGAAAAGTAGACACCCGGGGGCTTCCAAGGAGGTATGGCTTGCGTGGATCCTCCAACGTTCCTTTACCCAGAATCCCTTGCAAACCTCATTTTTTGCTTGGAAAAAATCAGTTTTTTCACACGTTTTAGTGTGGGAAAGCGTGGCATCACTGGGCTCACACAAATTACCTCCCACCCAGCGTTCCCCAAGGTCTCCCGATAAAAATGGTACCTCACTTGCGTGGGTAGGCATAGCGGCTACTTTAGGAAAAGGCCCAATTCATACTGTGGAGACCAAAACATTACCTTTAGCCAAATAATCTTACTTTTTGAGGGGGTCACCTGAGCTTTTGGCCCGGGGCTTGGCAGGCATCTTTGGAAACTACCAAACCCAAACAGTTCTGAGAACTAGACACCCGGGGGAGTCCAGGGAGGTATGGCATGCGTGGGTCCCCCAATGTTTTCCTACCCAGAAACCCCTGCAAACCTGAAATTTTGGTCAAAAAACCCACTTTTCCATACTTTTTTGGGTGGGATCTCGCTGCCGGAACAAATGTCCTACCACCCAGTGTTTCCCTTGTTCTCCCAAGTAAAATGATAACTCACTTGTGTGGGTGGGCCAAAGGCATGTGACTCAGGCTGGGGTGCTTAATTTGTAAAACTTAAATATGACTAAAAACTACTTTTTTCAAAATTCATTTTTGGCGTGTTCTGCTTTGGGGCACCCACACAAGTGAGGTATCCTTTTACTCGGGAGAACAAGGGGAACGCAGGGTGGTAGGACTTTTTTGCCGGCACGGCGATCCCACGCCAAAATGTTTGGAAAAGTGCTATTTTTACCTATTTTTAAGGTTTGCAAGGAGTTCTGGGTAGGAAAACATTGGGGGACCCATGCATGCCATACCTCCCTGGACTTCCCCGGGTGTCTAGTTTTCAGAACTGTTTGGGTTTGCCACTTTGCAAAGAATACCACCGAGCCCCGGGCCACAAACTCAGATGCCCCCCCCCCCAAAATCAAGGTAGTTTTGCAATAAGGTAATGTAAATTCACCACCGTACGATTTGAACCGTTTCCTGTTGCAGCCACTATGTCTATCCACGCAAGTGAGGTACCATTTTTTTCGGGAGACCTGGGGGCACGCTGGGTGGGTGGAAATTTGTTGATCCACGCAGATTCCAGAACTTTCCACCACAGAAATGTGAGGAAAATGTGTTTTTTGGGTCAAATTTTTATGTTTGCAAGGGATTCTGGGTAACAAAACCTGGGGGTAGGCAGACGAGTCACCCCATCCTGAATTGCCCTGGGTGTCTAGTTTTCAAAAATGTATAGGTTTGCTAGGTTTCCCTAGGTGCTGGCAGAGCTACGGCTCAAAAACAAAAGGTAGTCTTTTTGTCCGAATCGTGCTAAATTTCACTGGGAAATTGAGGTGCGACCATGCTGCGTTTTGCGCTGTTTCATGTCGCAGCCACTATGCCTACCCACGCAAGTGAGGTACCATTTTTTTCGGGAGACCTGGGGGCACGCTGGGCGGGTGGAAATTTGTTGATCCACGCAGATTCCAGAACTTTCCACCACAGAAATGTGAGGAAAATATGTTTTTTTTGTCAAATGTTTATGTTTGCAAGGGATTCTGGGTAACAAAACCTGGGGGTAGGCAGATGAATCACCCCATCCTGAATTGCCCTGGGTGTCTAGTTTTCAAAAATGTATAGGTTTGCTAGGTTTCCCTAGGTGCTGGCAGAGCTACGGCGCAAAATCAAAAGTTAGTCTTTTTGTCTGAATCGTGCTAAATTTCACTGGGAAATTGAGGTGCGACCATGCTGCGTTTTGCGCTGTTTCATGTCGCAGCCACTATGCCTACCCACGCAAGTGAGGTACCATTTTTTTGGAAGACCTGGGGGCACGCTGGGTGGGTGGAAATTTGTTGATCCACGCAGATTCCAGAACTTTCCACCACAGAAATGTGAGGAAAATTTGTTTTTTTGGTCAAATTTTTATGTTTGCAAGGGATTCTGGGTAACAAAACCTGGGGGTAGGCAGACGAGTCACCCCATCCTGAATTGCCCTGGGTGTCTAGTTTTCAAAAATGTATAGGTTTGCTAGGTTTCCCTAGGTGCTGGCAGAGCTACGGCGCAAAAACAAAAGGTAGTCTTTTTGTCCGAATCGTGCTAAATTTCACTGGGAAATTGAGGTGCGACCATGCTGCGTTTTGCGCTGTTTCATGTCGCAGCCACTATGCCTACCCACGCAAGTGAGGTACAATTTTTTTCGGGAGACCTGGGGGCACGCTGGGTGGGTGGAAATTTGTTGATCCACGCAGATTCCAGAACTTTCCACCACAGAAATGTGAGGAAAAGGTGTTTTTTTGGTCATATTTTATGTTTGCAAGGGATTCTGGGTAACAAAACCTGGGGGTAGGCAGACAAGTCACCCCATCCTGATTTTCCCTGGGTGTCTAGTTTTCAAAAATGTATAGGTTTGCTAGGTTTCCCTAGGTGCTGGCAGAGCTACGGCGTAAAATCAAAAGGTAGTCTTTTTGTCCGAATCGTGCTCAATTTCACTGGGAAATTGAGGTGCGACCATGCTGCGTTTTGCGCTGTTTCATGTCGCAGCCACTATGCCTACCCACCCAAGTGAGGTACCATTTTTTTCGGGAGACCTGGGGGCACGCTGGGTGGGTGGAAATTTGTTGATCCACGCAGATTCCAGAACTTTCCACCACAGAAATGTGAGGAAAATGTGTTTTTTTGGTCAACTTTTTATGTTTGCAAGGGATTCTGGGTAACAAAACCTGGGGGTAGGCAGACGAGTCACCCCATCCTGAATTGCCCTGGGTGTCTCGTTTTCAAAAATGTATAGGTTTGCTAGGTTTCCCTAGGTGCTGGCAGAGCTACGGCGCAAAATCAAAAGGTAGTCTTTTTGTCCGAATCGTGCTAAATTTCACTGGGAAATTGAGGTGCGACCATGCTGCGTTTTGCGCTGTTTCATGTCGCAGCCACTATGCCTACCCACGCAAGTGAGGTACCATTTTTTTCGGGAGACCTGGGGGCCCGCTGGGTGGGTGGAAATTTGTTGATCCACGCAGATTCCAGAACTTTCCACCACAGAAATGTGAGGAAAATGTGTTTTTTTGGTCAAATGTTTATGTTTGCAAGGGATTCTGGGTAACAAAACCTGGGGGTAGGCAGACGAGTCACCCCATCCTGAATTGCCCTGGGTGTCTAGTTTTCAAAAATGTATAGGTTTGCTAGGTTTCCCTAGGTGCTGGCAGAGCTACGCCGCAAAATCAAAAGTTAGTCTTTTTGTCCGAATCGTGCTAAATTTCACTGGGAAATTGAGGTGCGACCATGCTGCGTTTTGCGCTGTTTCATGTCGCAGCCACTACGCCTACCCATGCAAGTGAGGTACCATTTTTTTTGGGAGACCTGGGGGCACGCTGGGTGGGTGGAAATTTGTTGATCCACGCAGATTCCAGAACTTTCCACCACAGAAATGTGAGGAAAATTTGTTTTTTTGGTCAAATGTTTATGTTTGCAAGGGATTCTGGGTAACAAAACCTGGGGGTAGGCAGACGAGTCACCCCATCCTGAATTGCCCTGGGTGTCTAGTTTTCTAAAATGTATAGGGTTGCTAGATTTCCCTAGGTGCTGGCAGAGCTACGGCGCAAAAACAAAAGGTAGTCTTTTTGTCCGAATCGTGCTAAATTTCACTGGGAAATTGAGGTGCGACCATGCTGCGTTTTGCGCTGTTTCATGTCGCAGCCACTATGCCTACCCACGCAAGTGAGGTACCATTTTTTTCGGGAGACCTGGGGGCACGCTGGGTGGGTGCAAATTTGTTGATCCACGCAGATTCCAGAACTTTCCACCACAGAAATGTGAGGAAAATGTGTTTTTTTGGTCAAATTTGTATGTTTGCAAGGGATTCTGGGTAACAAAACCTGGGGGTAGGCAGACGAGTCACCCCATCCTGAATTGCCCTGGGTGTCTAGTTTTCAAAAATGTATAGGTGTGCTAGATTTCCCTAGGTGCTGGCAGAGCTACGGCGCAAAAACAAAAGGTAGTCTTTTTGTCCAAAACGTGCTAAATTTCACTGGGAAATTGAGGTGCGACCATGCTGCGTTTTGCGCTGTTTCATGTCGCAGCCACTATGCCTACCCACGCAAGTGAGGTACCATTTTTTTGGGGAGACCTGGGGGCACGCTGGGTGGGTGGAAATTTGTTGATCCACGCAGATTCCAGAACTTTCCACCACAGAAATGTGAGGAAAATGTGTTTTTTTGGTCAAATTTTTATGTTTGCAAGGGATTCTGGGTAACAAAACCTGGGGGTAGGCAGACGAGTCACCCCATCCTGAATTTCCCTGGGTGTCTAGTTTTCAAAAATTTATAGGTTTGCTAGGTTTCCCTAGGTGCTGGCAGAGCTACGGCGCAAAAACAAAAAGTAGTCTTTTTGTCCAAAACGTGCTAAATTTCACTGGGAAATTGAGGTGCGACCATGCTGCGTTTTGCGCTGTTTCATGTCGCAGCCACTATGCCTACCCACGCAAGTGAGGTACCATTTTTTTTGGGAGACCTGGGGGCACGCTGGGTGGGTGGAAATGTGTTGATCCACGCAGATTCCAGAACTTTCCACCACAGAAATGTGAGGAAAATTTGTTTTTTTGGTCAAATTTTTATGTTTGCAAGGGATTCTGGGTAACAAAACCTGGGGGTAGGCAGACGAGTCACCCCATCCTGAATTGCCCTGGGTGTCTAGTTTTCAAAAATGTACAGGTGTGCTAGGTTTCCCTAGGTGCTGGCAGAGCTACGGCGCAAAAACAAAAGGTAGTCTTTTTGTCCAAAACGTGCTAAATTTCACTCGGAAATTGAGGTGCGACCATGCTGCGTTTTGCGCTGTTTCATGTCGCAGCCACTATGCCTACCCACGCAAGTGAGGTACCATTTTTTTTTGGGAGACCTGGGGGCACGCTGGGTGGGTGGAAATTTGTTGATCCACGCAGATTCCAGAACTTTCCACCACAGAAATGTGAGGAAAATGTGTTTTTTTGGTCAAATTTTTATGTTTGCAAGAGATTCTGGGTAACAAAACCTGGGGGTAGGCAGACGAGTCACCCCATCCTGAATTTCCCTGGGTGTCTAGTTTTCAAAAATTTATAGGTTTGCTAGGTTTCCCTAGGTGCTGGCAGAGCTACGGCGCAAAAACAAAAAGTAGTCTTTTTGTCCAAAACGTGCTAAATTTCACTGGGAAATTGAGGTGCGACCATGCTGCGTTTTGCGCTGTTTCATGTCGCAGCCACTATGCCTACCCACGCAAGTGAGGTACCATTTTTTTCGGGAGACCTGGGGGGAAGCTGGGTCGGTGGAAATTTGTTGATCCACGCAGATTCAGAACTTTCCATCACAGAAATGTGAGGAAAATGTGTTTTTTTGGTCAAATTTTTATGTTTGCAAGAGATTCTGGGTAACAAAACCTGGGGGTAGGCAGACGAGTCACCCCATCCTGAATTTCCCTGGGTGTCTAGTTTTCAAAAATTTATAGGTTTGCTAGGTTTCCCTAGGTGCTGGCAGAGCTACGGCTCAAAAACAAAAGGTAGTCTTTTTGTCCGAATCGTGCTAAATTTCACTGGGAAATTGAGGTGCGACCATGCTGCGTTTTGCGCTGTTTCATGTCGCAGCCACTATGCCTACCCACGCAAGTGAGGTACCATTTTTTTCGGGAGACCTGGGGGCACGCTGGGCGGGTGGAAATTTGTTGATCCACGCAGATTCCAGAACTTTCCACCACAGAAATGTGAGGAAAATATGTTTTTTTTGTCAAATGTTTATGTTTGCAAGGGATTCTGGGTAACAAAACCTGGGGGTAGGCAGATGAATCACCCCATCCTGAATTGCCCTGGGTGTCTAGTTTTCAAAAATGTATAGGTTTGCTAGGTTTCCCTAGGTGCTGGCAGAGCTACGGCGCAAAATCAAAAGTTAGTCTTTTTGTCTGAATCGTGCTAAATTTCACTGGGAAATTGAGGTGCGACCATGCTGCGTTTTGCGCTGTTTCATGTCGCAGCCACTATGCCTACCCACGCAAATGAGGTACCATTTTTTTGGAAGACCTGGGGGCACGCTGGGTGGGTGGAAATTTGTTGATCCACGCAGATTCCAGAACTTTCCACCACAGAAATGTGAGGAAAATTTGTTTTTTTGGTCAAATTTTTATGTTTGCAAGGGATTCTGGGTAACAAAACCTGGGGGTAGGCAGACGAGTCACCCCATCCTGAATTTCCCTGGGTGTCTAGTTTTCAAAAATGTATAGGTTTGCTAGGTTTCCCTAGGTGCTGGCAGAGCTACGGCGCAAAAACAAAAGGTAGTCTTTTTGTCCGAATCGTGCTAAATTTCACTGGGAAATTGAGGTGCGACCATGCTGCGTTTTGCGCTGTTTCATGTCGCAGCCACTATGCCTACCCACGCAAGTGAGGTACAATTTTTTTCGGGAGACCTGGGGGCACGCTGGGTGGGTGGAAATTTGTTGATCCACGCAGATTCCAGAACTTTCCACCACAGAAATGTGAGGAAAAGGTGTTTTTTTGGTCATATTTTATGTTTGCAAGGGATTCTGGGTAACAAAACCTGGGGGTAGGCAGACAAGTCACCCCATCCTGATTTTCCCTGGGTGTCTAGTTTTCAAAAATGTATAGGTTTGCTAGGTTTCCCTAGGTGCTGGCAGAGCTACGGCGTAAAATCAAAAGGTAGTCTTTTTGTCCGAATCGTGCTCAATTTCACTGGGAAATTGAGGTGCGACCATGCTGCGTTTTGCGCTGTTTCATGTCGCAGCCACTATGCCTACCCACCCAAGTGAGGTACCATTTTTTTCGGGAGACCTGGGGGCACGCTGGGTGGGTGGAAATTTGTTGATCCACGCAGATTCCAGAACTTTCCACCACAGAAATGTGAGGAAAATGTGTTTTTTTGGTCAACTTTTTATGTTTGCAAGGGATTCTGGGTAACAAAACCTGGGGGTAGGCAGACGAGTCACCCCATCCTGAATTGCCCTGGGTGTCTCGTTTTCAAAAATGTATAGGTTTGCTAGGTTTCCCTAGGTGCTGGCAGAGCTACGGCGCAAAATCAAAAGGTAGTCTTTTTGTCCGAATCGTGCTAAATTTCACTGGGAAATTGAGGTGCGACCATGCTGCGTTTTGCGCTGTTTCATGTCGCAGCCACTATGCCTACCCACGCAAGTGAGGTACCATTTTTTTCGGGAGACCTGGGGCCCGCTGGGTGGGTGGAAATTTGTTGATCCACGCAGATTCCAGAACTTTCCACCACAGAAATGTGAGGAAAATGTGTTTTTTTGGTCAAATGTTTATGTTTGCAAGGGATTCTGGGTAACAAAACCTGGGGGTAGGCAGACGAGTCACCCCATCCTGAATTGCCCTGGGTGTCTAGTTTTCAAAAATGTATAGGTTTGCTAGGTTTCCCTAGGTGCTGGCAGAGCTACGCCGCAAAATCAAAAGTTAGTCTTTTTGTCCGAATCGTGCTAAATTTCACTGGGAAATTGAGGTGCGACCATGCTGCGTTTTGCGCTGTTTCATGTCGCAGCCACTACGCCTACCCATGCAAGTGAGGTACCATTTTTTTTGGGAGACCTGGGGGCACGCTGGGTGGGTGGAAATTTGTTGATCCACGCAGATTCCAGAACTTTCCACCACAGAAATGTGAGGAAAATTTGTTTTTTTGGTCAAATGTTTATGTTTGCAAGGGATTCTGGGTAACAAAACCTGGGGGTAGGCAGACGAGTCACCCCATCCTGAATTGCCCTGGGTGTCTAGTTTTCTAAAATGTATAGGGTTGCTAGATTTCCCTAGGTGCTGGCAGAGCTACGGCGCAAAAACAAAAAGTAGTCTTTTTGTCCGAATCGTGCTAAATTTCACTGGGAAATTGAGGTGCGACCATGCTGCGTTTTGCGCTGTTTCATGTCGCAGCCACTATGCCTACCCACGCAAGTGAGGTACCATTTTTTTCGGGAGACCTGGGGGCACGCTGGGTGGGTGGAAATTTGTTGATCCACGCAGATTCCAGAACTTTCCACCACAGAAATGTGAGGAAAATGTGTTTTTTTGGTCAAATTTGTATGTTTGCAAGGGATTCTGGGTAACAAAACCTGGGGGTAGGCAGACGAGTCACCCCATCCTGAATTGCCCTGGGTGTCTAGTTTTCAAAAATGTATAGGTGTGCTAGATTTCCCTAGGTGCTGGCAGAGCTACGGCGCAAAAACAAAAGGTAGTCTTTTTGTCCAAAACGTGCTAAATTTCACTGGGAAATTGAGGTGCGACCATGCTGCGTTTTGCGCTGTTTCATGTCGCAGCCACTATGCCTACCCACGCAAGTGAGGTACCATTTTTTTGGGGAGACCTGGGGGCACGCTGGGTGGGTGGAAATTTGTTGATCCACGCAGATTCCAGAACTTTCCACCACAGAAATGTGAGGAAAATGTGTTTTTTTGGTCAAATTTTTATGTTTGCAAGGGATTCTGGGTAACAAAACCTGGGGGTAGGCAGACGAGTCACCCCATCCTGAATTTCCCTGGGTGTCTAGTTTTCAAAAATTTATAGGTTTGCTAGGTTTCCCTAGGTGCTGGCAGAGCTACGGCGCAAAAACAAAAAGTAGTCTTTTTGTCCAAAACGTGCTAAATTTCACTGGGAAATTGAGGTGCGACCATGCTGCGTTTTGCGCTGTTTCATGTCGCAGCCACTATGCCTACCCACGCAAGTGAGGTACCATTTTTTTTGGGAGACCTGGGGGCACGCTGGGTGGGTGGAAATGTGTTGATCCACGCAGATTCCAGAACTTTCCACCACAGAAATGTGAGGAAAATGTGTTTTTTTGGTCAAATGTTTATGTTTGCAAGGGATTCTGGGTAACAAAACCTGGGGGTAGGCAGACGAGTCACCCCATCCTGAATTGCCCTGGGTGTCTAGTTTTCAAAAATGTACAGGTGTGCTAGGTTTCCCTAGGTGCTGGCAGAGCTACGGCGCAAAAACAAAAGGTAGTCTTTTTGTCCAAAACGTGCTAAATTTCACTCGGAAATTGAGGTGCGACCATGCTGCGTTTTGCGCTGTTTCATGTCGCAGCCACTATGCCTACCCACGCAAGTGAGGTACCATTTTTTTTTGGGAGACCTGGGGGCACGCTGGGTGGGTGGAAATTTGTTGATCCACGCAGATTCCAGAACTTTCCACCACAGAAATGTGAGGAAAATGTGTTTTTTTGGTCAAATGTTTATGTTTGCAAGAGATTCTGGGTAACAAAACCTGGGGGTAGGCAGACGAGTCACCCCATCCTGAATTTCCCTGGGTGTCTAGTTTTCAAAAATTTATAGGTTTGCTAGGTTTCCCTAGGTGCTGGCAGAGCTACGGCGCAAAAACAAAAAGTAGTCTTTTTGTCCAAAACGTGCTAAATTTCACTGGGAAATTGAGGTGCGACCATGCTGCGTTTTGCGCTGTTTCATGTCGCAGCCACTATGCCTACCCACGCAAGTGAGGTACCATTTTTTTCGGGAGACCTGGGGGGAAGCTGGGTCGGTGGAAATTTGTTGATCCACGCAGATTCCAGAACTTTCCATCACAGAAATGTGAGGAAAATGTGTTTTTTTGGTCAAATTTTTATGTTTGCAGGGGATTCTGGGTAACAAAACCTGGGGGTAGGCAGACGAGTCACCCCATCCTGAATTGCCCTGGGTGTTTAGTTTTCTAAAATGTATAGGGTTGCTAGATTTCCCTAGGTGCTGGCAGAGCTACGGCGCAAAAACAAAAAGTAGTCTTTTTGTCCGAATCGTGCTAAATTTCACTGGGAAATTGAGGTGCGACCATGCTCTGTTTTGCGCGGTTTCATGTCGCAGCCACTATGCCTACCCACGCAAGTGAGGTACCATTTTTTTGGGGAGACCTGGGGGCACGCTGGGTGGGTAGAAATTTGTTGATCCACGCAGATTCCAGAACTTTCCACCACAGAAATGTGAGGAAAATGTGTTTTTTTGGTCACATTTTTATGTTTGCAAGGGATTCTGGGTAACAAAACCTGGAGGGAGTCACCCCATCCTGAATTCCCCTTGGTGTCTAGTTTTTAAAAATGTATAGGTTTGCTAGGTTTCCCTAGGTGCTGGCTAAGCTACGGCTCAAAAACAAAAGGTAGTCTCTTTGTCCAAAGAACGTAAAATTTCACTGGGAAATTGAGGTGCGACCACGTTGCATTCTGTGCAGTTTCCTGTCGTAGGCACAAGGCCGACCCACACAAGTGAGGTACTGTTTTTATCGGGAGACCTGGGGGAACGCTGGGTGGGTAGAAATTTGTTGATCCACGCAGATTCCAGAGCTTTCCACCACAGAAATGTGAGGAAAATGTGTTTATTTTGTCAAAATCTTAGCTTTGCAAGGGATTCTGGGTAACAAAACCTGGTGGTAGGCAGTCGAGTCACCCCATCCTGAATTGCCCTGGGTGTCTACTTTTCAAAAATGTATAGGTTTGCTAGGTTTCCCTAGGTGCCGGCAGAGCTAGGGTGCAAAAACTACAGGTAGGCACTTTGCCAAAAAAGGGTCAATTTGTAACTGCAAAATTTAGGTGTGACCACGTTGCATTTTGCGCCGTTTCCTGTCGCAGGCACAAGGCCGACCCACACAAGTGAGGTACCGTTTTTATCGGGACACTTGGGGTAATTCAGATTTGTAAATCAACTGTTATTACCAATTGAGCTTTCATGCATTTCTCCCTTTCAATGAAAGACATTGTGTAAAAAAAAAAATCTTTATGAAAAATGACCAATAATTGTCATGCTAGTATGAGTATTCCCAACTCTGAAAATGTGCAATTATATACTGTTTCTGAACTCTATAATTTGTACCCAATTCAGAAATACATAGGTGTCTTTCATACAGATTATTCCATGTATACATTTTCCAAGACAAAGTGCACTATACCCAGTAAATGAAAAAATACCATTGCAAGTTGCTGCTCAGTTTTTGGATCTGGGTTCGTCGGGTTCTTGGTGCAACTACAAGTCCTATATATCCCCACAACCAGGATTGTCTAACGAATGTAACAGTATATTGCTTTCCAAGAGCTGTCAAAATTAGAAAAAGTTATAGGTGAAAACGTTGAGACAAAAGGCTGTTTTTTTCAACAAAATTTCAAATATTCCAATATCTAACTGTTAGTTTCTATAACGAAACCTTCATGGATTTAGACAAATGACCCCTTTGTGAATTCAGAATTTTGTCTACTTTTTGAAAATGTAAAGCTTTCCAGGATCCATTATTGCTTTCAAACTCATTTCTACCATTAACTGGAAGGAGGTGGAAAGCTCTAAAAATAGCAAAAATAGGCTATGTCCCAGAAAAATGCCAAAACTGAGTAAACAATTTCGGTTCTCTGACAAAAGACTGTCATTCCCTGAAAGCTGAGAAAATGGAGATTTCAGCCCCACAATCCCTTTTGTGATACCATTTTCAGGGAAAAACCCAGAGGCTTTCATTTGCAGCCCGTTTTTCCCATTTTTCTGAAAAAAACAAATAAAATCACTATATTTTGGTTAATTTCTGGGACCCCTCCAAGGGAATCCACAAACCCTGGGCGCCTTTAGAATCCCCATGATGTTGGAAGAAAAGGACGCAAATTTGGCGCGGATACCTTATGTGGTCAAAAAGTTACAAGGGCCTAAGCGCGCACTACTCCAAAACGCCAAAAAAAAGGCTTAGCACAGGAGGGGAAAAGGCCTAGCAGCGAAGGGGTTAAAAATGCATGCTGTGCATTTGCATGCACAAAGCGGCAGGCACCGCGCGGTGCCTGCCGCATTGTGCATGCAACTGCAGGGGGGTACCATAGGTACCCCCCATGTGCACCCCCCACAACCCCCTTCACCCCGGGGGCCCGCAACGGGCCCCCAAAGCAAGGACCGTATGCCTTTTCGTGGCGGCATTGCCGCCATGGAAATGCATAGCCCCCACCACATCCTAATATGGCTGGCGGTGTATGATAGACAACGCCACCATATTAGAGCTTTTCCGCCGCGGTTGCAAGCCTACCCCGGCGGACGGTCTTCAGGTCCGCCACGGTCCCCCCCGTCATTGTAATATGGCGGGGGGAAATAGGTGGCGGACAGGCAAGGATGGCGGACGGATCGCCACCGCCTGCATGGCGGTGGGGATCCGTCCGCCATCCTAATTGACCCCTTAGTTTTGGTATTATGCTTAGCAAAAGAAGCAACAACAATTTTCCAATTACATCATTACAGTGTATGTGTTATAAACTAGCAAGTGATTAATGCATCTGCTCTATCATTGCCCTTTGCCTTGCTGCTCAGTCTATGGGATGTCATCAGAATGTTGAAGAGGGTTTAAGTGGAAGAAGGAAACAGTTGGTGTGGAAGGGCTGAGCGGCAAGGAGGCTGCTCCTGGTGGGGCTTAGTATGAGGCATAACTTGGGTCCTATCTGAAGAATAAAGCTGTGATCCTAATATACACTACTGGACTATGTATCTTTCATTTAACTGTAACAGTATGACTCAGGTTTACTGCACTTATTTCACTTTAATATGAGCGGTAACTCGATTCTCATTAAGGATATGTATAATCATTTCATACATTTAGTGACTAAAGTTCCCATATGCTTTGCTCTCTTTGCTCTGCGTGTGTAGAATAAACAACACATTAAAGGAGGAAACTGGATTAATGAGACCGACCATGAATGGGGAACCTTTGCAAACCAATAAAGGAGATTCACTAGGTTCAGCAGCCCGTTGGTCAGCTCTTTTTACAGCAAGATATGCAATTGGCGTCCTGTTGCCATAATTATATGTTAGTGCATATTTTGAAGATTCCTCTGGAGTGCTCTATGATTACTATGATTTCACACTGTCCCCTACCTTGTATTTTCTGCCTTACTCATAGCTATGAGAAGCTCTTATTAAAATGTAATTATGTCCTTCCAGATACTATCTGGAGTCATCTATAATTTCTATGTGTTGTTTTGATATCTTGATTCAGTGTGCAAAATTGTCAGGCTATTCACGCACCCAAGATCAATTTCGTTGTGCAAATAGCATGATTCATGAGTGCCAATTCATGCTTACAATTAGGAACATGTGAACTGAATGCAAATTGATTAATTTATTTGTAATATCATAACAGCTTTGTGTTTTAATAGATGTAAGTAATGCACCCAAGGGCGGGGAATGAATGTCCCAGGGCAGGAAAGACCTGCAAAACAGGTGTACAGTAAAAAACACATGTTTTCGAGGTATTCATGATGTTTTGTACAGCAAAGGTTAACCTAGGATACGATCAGAGATTTACTTCTGTCATAAAGTAGGACGGCAAAATCTGTATACAGGATGTGAGAATGGAGGGATCACCCCCCCCAAATTGGTGCAGATTTAGGTAAAATTATTTATCTGTAGGGAATAAAAATTGGTGCGGAGAAGGAAAAATGCAAATGCACTGTTGCTCAGCAATATTTGTATGTCTAAAAATGCATACATCCAATGAGTACACTTCGAGAGCTGTGGTTACATAATTTTTGGAAGCACCAAAAAAGGTACCTCTCTTCCAAAAGGGATGATAGAACCACGGTGCAACATTTTTAAGACTCAGACCACTGCTTCGTAGTATTGGTCCAACTTTAGAGACAGGCACTTACAGAAACTTCTGGAGAGTGGGTGAAAGTGCCATGTCATTTAAACAGAACTTGATAGCACATTCCTCGTTCAGGGCTGGGCTAGATTAAGGGTGCCAGGTGGTGCTTATGTTTTTAGCACAAATAGTAGAGGAGTGTTTGTGCACCCTGCCTGTGTTGTATTGGATTATGGAATGCTGTGGGCTGCATTGAATACAGTGAAGTGACTCAGGGCGTATCAGCTTTTTGCTAAAGCATTGCAACGTTTGTCTTTCTGTTTCTCCCTTTTTTCATTTAGAACATTCTACCCCCGTGAGTGGAATGTTCTCATAGTCTTATAGCCCCTGTCCCTCAGGCAATATAGGTTGCTAAAGGCTCCTCTCCTTACTCTGTTCCCTTTGTTCAGGGCATTTGGCAACCGGGATAGCTCTGGGCAGCAGGCTGTAAGGCTATATTACATATGGCGCATAATTTGCAACTGTATTTAATGCCACAGCAGCATTTATTTTAAAACGTGTCTGTTATTAGGAAAGTTTACCTTATTAGTGTGTAATTTAGCTAAAAAGTTGTACTCTTCGGAGTACTAGTCTTTGTATGCCAAGGTGAGATTCATTTTGTATAAAACAATGAAAATATCTATTTTTATGCTAAAGCACTTTGTCAAAGAATCTTCTGCCTTCTGCTTCAGTTTTTATACTCTGTTATAGAACAAATGTTATTGGCTTTGGTTGTGGTCCTAACCACATATATAGAAAATGATAAAACGTCTTGTGCTACTGTACATTTTTCTAATCGTATTTTCGAAAGTGAACTCATTAAAAGACAACGCCAATTAAAACAATGTTTCTGGTTACTTCATAAATATGAAATGTATGTAAAAACATACTGTGTATAATTTTATTTGTTTCATCAGCTTTGTTGGCGTGTCGGACACAATTAAGAAAGCTAAAGATTTGCATGTTGCCCATTAAGTCTTGTCGGCGGACTTAGGTTCATTTACATGAAACCACTTCGAGCCTTTAATGTCCATTATAATTTATTGCATTGGGCTGGGATTATTGTTCAAGTGCTTAACATATTATGTCCCTAAGAGGCTTTGCGTTATTACTCAGAGTAGGGGTAGGGAATGCCTTTGGGACACCTCTTTAATATATGCTAAGAGATTTAATCAATGTTTGTCAAAGGTCAATATCTGTTGAAACCATTCTAATCATATTATTGCTCAAATATACAGAGGGTGGAAGCCTAATTGTTATAGATTGTAAAGATGAGCTTCATATCGGCTAGGCATTTTTATGTGCTTTAATGCTAAATTAACGTTTAGCTATCTATATGTTTCTGAAGCTTTTTTCCCGTGGAGCTTTTGAAATTTGATCCTGGTTCTCTACAATATAGGTATTTAAAGCAGATGTTTCTTTGTATTTTTCATTTAGAATTTCCAGTCGGTAGTGAGCTGTAACGTTTTAAGTCATGAGCAAAGTGGGCTCTGTCCCAAGGCCCCACCCAGTCTTTCAGGGGTGGCCCTGATAGAGCCATCTATGTTCTGCAGAGGGTCAGGCCCTGATGACTTTGAATAATTCTTAAACTGATTGTTCTAAATACATTTTCCTTTAATGTGGGTGACGTGTGAGAGTTTATGACAGACATTTTGCAGAGAAACGTTGTGTTTATGTTTCATGCAACATCCATAAACAAATTTCTCTTAGATTAAAACAGGACCTCACATATGAGAAAGGGTAGGGTGTAACAGAGATTATTGTCAGTAATATAAGTGAACTTCAGCTGTTATACACATGTCACTATCCCTGAATATTGGGTGTGAACGTATTTCGAATTTGGGCAAGTGTGCCTGTGCAGTCAGTGACCTGGCTAAAGAAGGCATAAAAGAGATAATTGGATCGTAAATTCAAACCTGTTCTGATGATGGCCTCCAAAATCCTTATGGTTGTAAGAGTGGCATTCTGGACTAGTGACTTGAATTTGAATTGGGGAGGCAGGAAAAAGGGGACTTCAAAGAGTAAATAATGCGGTGGTAGAAAATAGAGTGTGTTGCCTAGCAGGGTTTTATTGGCACACTCTCTAGGTATCTGGGATGAGTGGGGGGGCAGCAAGGACTGAGCAAGGAGTCCTCAGGTGTACCAGGGATCCTACGGAAGTCCTGACTGTGAGGGAGAGGGTATATCCCAGTGATCGTCACCCCACATGATGTCATGTAGGCTTGTGGGGGAAAGGGGAACAGTCACTAGCACTACATGGATCTTTTAATTATGAACCTGGATGTTGGGTGAATATATGATGAGGAGCTGAAGGCCCAAGAGAGTCTATACTCCTTTAAGGGACAAAGGGTTATCTCTGGGGGTGGGTACCCAATGTCGGACAAAGCTCATCCCAGTCTTCTGGTACTAGGTATTTATGCAATCTTCTGCTCTCCTCTCTATGAAGGGCTTTACTTTCTGCTTGAGCCAATCGCACAGTTACTGGGTGCTGCATGTCTACCTATGGGTATGCTGGTACCTTCCACCTGTTAATGTTAGCCTTCTTAATTAGGAGAAGGCCGAGATACATGAACTGAAAAGCTGTCTTACGTCTGTGGGGTCATTGGAAAATTCTCAATGCACAAAGTTTCCGGGTGGCTGGAGATGTAGACCAATACAAGTAGCCAAAATTCTAAAGACATAGGTCCACTAATGTGCCAGAGATGGGCAATCCCACAAAATATGAGAGAAGTCCACTGGCACCCAATTACAACACTGACGACAGGCAGATGTAGCTGGAAAACGTCTGTGAATCTGTGGAGAGATTAGCTTAGTTCAGTATATATTGTTGTGTAGTACTCTCTTAAATTCTGTCTCCCGTATGTCTTGCAGTGGTTGAAGTGATGCTTGCAAAGTGGGAACATCACTATCTATAAAGCCAGCTCACGCAATACCTACTAATGACTATACACTGGGTGTGCATTGCTGGCTCTATGTCGACTACTGCCCTTGAGGTACGCAAAATGTGTGAAAGTAAACTGTATGTCAAAAATTGCCCTTCATGTATAAGATAATTGTCTAGCAAGACCTGAAATGATTGTCATTGACTATTCTGAAATAAATCTCCAATTACTGCCAGGCCAAACACCGACCAATGCGTGTCTGCGTTAGATTACCTGATTGGTTACAAAATGGCTGTGTTTTAAAATATCTTACAGGGTTAAGAACCTGCTGCAGAGATCTATGTGTGCCTTCCAATTTCGAGGCAATTATATTAGTGGTGAGAGAACTCTAGTGGTTGAAACCTTCTAATATAGTGAGTGATCTTTACCAGCATCAAGTAGCTGCAAACAAATTGTCAGTTGTGAGTTTATATCCTTATTTTTGTACCTTAAACCCTTGTTGTATTATGCAACATTTCCTGCACATTGATTTACACACTTGTATGACTTATTTTGCCTCTGTGTGTGATGTATAATGTTCTAAGAGCCTACACTGGGATGAATAGTGCTAAAAAGAAATTACATAAAAACTATTTGTAGATGCCATGTAAATCAGTACTTAAGTAATTATTCATACTGACAGAGAAATCTTGCATGCTTACAGTGCAAGCAGATCTCTTGCATAGGGAGTTAAACAAAGTTTAACAACATGCCTCCTATAGCTTCTCTTAGGTACTGGTGAAGTGATAGCAAGCTGTGCACATTTGTTTCTTTCCCTTTCATTGGTGTATAGTGTTAGGCTCCAGATAGCTCCCAGCCAGGATGATATGTGAACACAAAGAGGGCTGATTGCCCTTTGTATCAGTCCTTTGCTTTGGGCCCAGCTGGATGTTAAAGAAAGTGCATTCCCTGCCTACAAGTTGCTGCACCGAAAGGAATGCAGACAACGTGCAGGCGCTGCTGAATTATGTTGCAAACTGACACCAGTACAAATTCTACATATTTCACTGGGTTGTGCAGATACCAGACCTGGCTAAAAATAGCTCCCAGTACCGGAATCCAGCCTGATCCCCCTACTTTTCAGCACTGACCCCAATTATTAGTTGTATTGTAGTTGCTTTGAATTTGAAAGCTACTCCTGTCCGTACAAATCAGCACGACCTTAAACAACAAACGCCAACAACAAATCCAAACTCCTGAATAAGCTTTGCTTCAGGCCCTACCACATGCTGCATAGCATGCACTTTGTGGGCTAGTTCTGTGGAAATCTGGCTGTTTTATATTTTCCTGCAAAGTGTTTTTGAGAGAGAATTTTCACTGTAAGGATCTGAATGCAAGTTGGTTGGTTTATTCCCACCCATGCATAAATGCCTGTTTATGCAGGGGTCGAAATCATGAGTTTTTTTTAAATACATTTGACACAACTTGGGCCCCCTCTGTGCATACACACCAGTTCCTGCAGAGTCCATGCCATGCAAGAACTGTTTTTGGCGTTCCCATTGCTGTGCCCATTTTCAGAAGCACCAATGTGGGAACGTCAAAAATCAGCCCACCAGACAAGGAGAAAACTCCTAATCTGGTGGGTGGTCTGACCATGGCTTTGGCCCAGCGGTGTACTGCCAGGTCCTGCTGCGCCAAAAGTCGTAATTGGGTCCTACGTGGGTGGAGGCATGGGGAGTTCTTTTGCGCCGCAAGTTAATTTAAGGAACAATGGAAATTTGAATTTGATTTTTGTTTTATCATTCGGTATTCCCAGACTGTACTTGGCAGCCTGAGATTATAAATATGTATCAAAATATGCAGATTCAGGTACTTAATCAACTGGTTTTTTTTTAATGGACAGGTCTATATGATTTGTGTCAGAATTAAAGAGTGCGAAAACTAAATACAAACTATAAGGGAAAAACAATAGCAAAGGAAAATTAATCCTGGACAACACTTGTCTCATCTTTGAGAATCCAAAGGGGATTTGAAATTATTTTAATTGTGTATTAAGAGTAATATGGTCTCAATATATACCGAGTTATGGGCCACATGTATCAAATTTGGAAACAGTGATTACTTTATGGCGATTTTCTGAGAATCGCAATTAAGTTATCGATATTTCCAATGTATATTTCATATATTGATTCCTAGTGGGTCGCAAATCGACGTACCTCATTAACATTAATGAGGTAGATCGCAAATTTGGGGCCCCCCTTAGAATCGCGAATATCAGGGGGATGGTGGCCTGCAGGAGTTAGCAGACCACCATGTCTAGGATTGCTTTTAATAAAGCAATCTTTTTTTTAAATGCAGCCCGTTTTCCTTAAAGGAAAACGGGTTGCATTTAAAAAAAAAAAAGGAAACGTTTTCCTTACATTTTTAAAGCGCAGGAAGTGGTCCTTGGACCACTGCTTGCTCTAAAAAAAGTTTTTACAACCATTCCCTAGGGAGAAGGGGCCCCTTGGGGACCCCTTCCCATTTGGGAATGGGTTACCACCCATTAAAGTTGGCAGTAAATTGTGAATGTTTTGCGGCCACTTTCACGGTCACAAAACATTCATACATACCGTTACGATTCGTTATTTGGAAGGAACGCCCTAAACATGCTCCTTCGAAATACTGAATCGTCAAATATGGTTTGATACATGTAAAAAGCCATTTTTGCATTTGCAAATAGTTGCAACGCAAAATTAAGAAAATTTAGATAGGAGTGAAAAAAAGAGCAAACATGAATGCATTATGAAGATGATTTACCAGTGGGATGTAGCAAAACAGGAAATAATGGTTCCTAGTGAAAGTAAACTGATATAAAGAAAGAATGTAAGAGAATACAAAAAGTAAATAAATCTAAGTATACATTTGGACAGGAAAATAGCTGTGTATGCCATTTCCTAAAAACCAGAAGTATTGGATTATATTTTTATTTGTCATTTATGTACCATATTGTTTCCATTGGCATTTTTCTGAAATGCTGTGCTGTCCTTGACCAAAATGCCTGCTTGGGATGTACTGTGTTGTCTACGGTGTATGATGTAGTGCGCCTTATCTGTTAAATGTTGGGTGTCATGTGATGGCCAGGGCTGCTCCAGTTTTTTTTTTGCTGCAGCCTCTGTGCTGCATAACTGATACATACTACCTCTAGCAGAGTTTGGGATGTCGACTGGTTGCCAGGTGGCGGTGTAGTCATTGAGACGCATTTTTAAAACCCAAACTATGCCTGTATATTGATTCACCATTGGTGGATTGGTGAGTTTATAAGGTGGCAATGAGAACAAACAATTCTTTATTGATTTCTGGAATACAAGATGATTAGATAGATTCCTTGTTTGGATTGGGAGGAGAATCTGGAGTTTAATAGCCTGTCCTGAAAAAAGGCTACGCTTATGCAGGATTTTCCCAACCATGGGGATGGCCACAAGAAGCTATTCTTAATGTGTCTGTGATTGCACGTGTGAAGAATGTGTTGCAGAAAGGCAGGACATTTCAGTGGTATGATGCACATTATCTTGTAGGAGATGTGTCCGGCTTCTGTGATCGGTGAAGACCGTAGAAACGTGATCTCCAGTTAGGAGATACTGGCATCATGTGGCTGTTTTTTCTATCCATATAGTTTGTGTAGAAGGAAGTCATCTGCTACAAGATGTACAACAAAAACAATGTGATATGCAAGAATGGTAAATGTTCATAAGAATATCAAGTGTCAGAGGAAGGCATAGATGTCTCTGGCTTTGATCGTTATTGTTATAGCTCTAAATATAATGCAGAAAATCAAGGCACACAAACAGTGTCACTGTAGGAAGTAGTGAATGTACTGGGAAATTAAAACTGGTAAGTTGCTAACTACTAGTTGAACTTAGGTAAAACATAATAACACTAAGAAAAATGAAGCAATTCAAGGGTCAAAACGAAAGGGAAGGAAAAAGCATATCTGAGGTCCCCGTGAGCACAGCTGTTTTGTGAATAGTTTAGTCTTACTTCTTTCTTATGTGTCAGTTGCACCTGGATTCCCAGGCCGGATTCAGAAATCATTTTCTTCAGTAGGTGTGCCTTGCTGCAGCCAAATTCATCATTTTGCAGGAATTATACATCCTTACTAATGAAAAAAGGTTTTGTGTATTGGTTCCAGCAGTGAATGTATTACTCCTGGAAGATCACAAGATCTAAGTCTAGAGTAAGATACAACTACTGATAGAAAACACATTTTAAAAATCAAGCTTGGAAATTCAGGGTTTATGCACCCATTTGGAAAGTCTAAAAAACCAACTACTCACATAGCATTTACATCGATGTTCTTGGTCATAGTACTATCTCTACTATGGTGGAATATGACACTGAAGTAAATCCTTCACCAAAGGCAGAGTATAGGTGTTTCCAGAGTGCAAATTCTCTGGAAAGTTTGGAAAACTCTATGGGTCTGTTGGTATTCAGAATGTTACCCATAGCCCATAACTGGCCCCAACACATTACCACTTTGCAAAGGTAAATAAAATGTAAATCCAGTACTTGTATAGCGCACGAATCACCCCCGAAGGGGTATCTCGGCGCTGGGGGCCGTTGGAAAGATTAACCGAGCTATTGCCCAGAGTCGCATGGTGCTAGGCAGACCCCTGCCGCCAGAGCCAGGGATCGAACCGTGATCCCCAGCGTCCAGCGCAGTGGCCCTGGCCGCTGCGCCACACCTCTCCCGCAAGCTACACAAATTTCTCTTCTATATCTGGAGGACTATAGTTTCTTAATAGCAAAAGTAAAACATCTATGTGTCCTGATTACAGACAAAAACAACCCCACATAATTGACTTCTGTAACCAAGGACGGCAAATCATCAAAATGGCAATGGCAGCAGGGATGACATCAGACACTCTTCAACACTTCCATCACAGGAAGTGATACCAATTGACACCTGACCATAATCTTGTCCAGGTAGTGATGTCACATGACCCCTGAGCCTGATGTAACCACAAAAGTATGTTACTGATATTAGGAACCCTACCATAAATGCAAAACTAGAGATGACATTATCACACACACTGTACAGAAGGTAACTGTGCAATCCTCTTTCACACAACGTAGGTACTAAACAAAAAGGAACAGTGTAAGCATTGGTCACAACATTGTTGGTTAGGCTAGACTGTGATGTCTCAAGAGAACTCTCCTTTAGCAGCTAACAACCAGACAGAACACCCCCTTAGAATCCACAATCATATCGGTAGCTAGTCTCTAAACTTTCAAGTAAATGACCAATTTACTAAATTAAATATAATTGTTGACTTTGGGATCACGAATAGGTGCCCTGTTCTTGGTCTCTAGGGTTTAAGGGGGAGCTACTGACGTTTGTTGTGGTCTTGTAGACTTCATATTGGGTCAGGAAAAGCTCTATAAAGATGTGGGCCAAGTCTAATTTTGGAACAATTGATTTCAAATATGACCAATCCCCTAGCAGGGGCTTTCTTAGAATCAAGAGCCATTCGGGTGGCAGGCAATTTTGTACCTCTCATAGCTTTACTTTTGTAGGCAGCTCTACATACTCTATGTACTGTGCAACGTGGTGTGGTGTTCTTACACAAAACCTGCATCATCCTTTGAACAAGATTTTGGAGTCTTGGTTTCTCAGAGCAATATATGCTTATGACAAGCATTCTGTTTTGATTCTGAATAAAATAGATTGTTGCTTATCTTATTTATATTGATGGCCCTAGAAAGATTCACACATATCTCTCTGTGCTGTATTGTTGGATCCTTATTGTGCTTTATAAAGTTTGGCAGAAAATTCATAAAGCACTTGAGAAAATTAACCCTCAGAATTACCTGTCATTGTATGTGACCTAGTAACGACCCCAGACGGAGATCAGAGGCATTCTTTATGCCAAAAAGTAAGTCAATCTGCATTCAGATTATTGAATTCACATAACATGTTGACCCACAATTAGAGGTATATTTGCTTACAACCCGTAGTCCTCTTCTTTTTAATCCCATCCTATGAGACCACATAATAATAAAGAGATGTTGTCTCCTAGACACAGTTTTAATTTCATTCCAATTCTTTTTGCACTATGCCCCTCACCATCCTCATCTTTGGTCCCTTCCTCAAAATCCCTCTTCTAATCCAGAAGAGTTGTAGCCCACACCAGGGACCTTTCGGCCCTGGTGTGAGGAGGGAACCCCATGCAGAAGCATGTCACCCTAGGGTGAGCAAGGGATCTCGTCTTAAGAAAGGTCTCTCCTCCTACGAAGAGGGCACATTATTTCTTGGCCCCTACTTTGTTAAAACTCTACTCTGGTGATCCCCCCTTTTTCTAGTCCCCCCCTATTTCTATTTTTGAGAACATACTTTTACTGAGTCTACATTCAGGTAGGGAGTAGTAAAGTTTCCCATTTGGGCCTCTTCGTTTGATTCCTTGTGTGTATTTATACTGTTATATTGTATTGTATTGTATTGTATTGTAATTGCATTTATATAGCACTTACTACCCCTGACGAGGCGTCAAAGCGCTTTTTCCGCGGGTAGAATGCTACTCCGGGACGCATGTATAGGACCTTCCACTTTTGTCAAACTCTGAGAAAAGTTAAAGTTTGATTTTTTAGTTTTAGGCTTCTGTGAGTACTTGCTTTACCCCCTTAGCCAAAGAGATCTGCAAAAGGAAATTATGAGAGGGGGGTTCAGTTCTGTTTAGTTCACATTTTTGTGTGTTTGAGTCACCCAGTTTTTTTTACCTCTGCTGTGAATAAGTCTCACTACACAAATCCCACTCACTGTAAGCTCTGTCAACATAGATTGGGAGTGCTGATTGCCAGTGGCTGCTTTTTAAAATGAGGTCTGCTGCTGCTGCACAGCTTGGATGAGAGGCTCTGGGCTAGTTGCACAAGAATACATATGTACATGCACGTAGGTTGAGTGAGGGAGATACATTTTAACTCAGCCGAGCATCCGCATTCAGAGTGACTGTTGCAGGAGGGACCCTTAATACATTGGTGATGACCTGTGCAGACCTTACAATTGGACTTGGACATTCATAATATGAATTTGTATACCTGAAATGCTTCACCAAAGTATTTAGAGTGCTCGACTGTATTGTACACTATAGGTGAAAGCTGGACTAAAGTACTTTTTCATATTTATTGGGCCTAGAGAGACACTTGGCACATGTCAGTCTAGGTAAATAAAGGACTAGAATGCAAATAATAATATAATATTTTAATCTAATTTTTATAAAGCGCAACTTATGCCCATGGGCGTCTTGGCGCTGTAGGAAAGGGAAAAGCTACAGCAGATTGTCAGAAGAGGGTCTAACCAATGAGCTAGGTGCCTTCTACGCCTGCAGGAAAAGCCAGCTCTTTAAGGCTTTTCTGAAAGTATGTAGGGAGGGAGCAGCTTTAATGTCAGTGGAAGGCTGTTCCATAGCACCGCTGTGGCCCCGAAAAAACTCTTCCCATCCCAGTAGGTTCTCCTAAATGGGGGGACAGTCAGGTTCGCGGCGAAGCCTGAGCGAAGCGTCCTTGCTGAGATGTACCTTTTAAGTTCCTCCCTAAAGTGGGCTGGCCCCAATCCGTGCAGTGATTTATAGGCCAGAAAAAGAGCCTTAAACCTACATCGTTGTTTAACTGACAGCCAATGTAGTTTTCTGACTCCTCTGGCCGATTCATGTTTTGGGATTTTAAAGAGGAAATCTGTCATCAGTGTCCACATATTTGCACTCCTCCTGATATTTGTCGTTTTTGGTATTCAAAACAACTTGTTGGGCCAAGTTAATTACTCTGCTGGTCAGCAGCAGGACCAATAAGGCCAATTGACAGTTAATAGAACTGTTATAGATGAAAAGGTGGGGGCAGAATCTGCATGTTCTAATGAGATGTTGACACTGCCAGAGAAGGCTCAAATGCATAGAAAATAAGGAAAATAGCCAGAACCCTGGAGACAATCACAGGAGGGGCTCTCCTTTGAAGTTTTAATGGGAAGGGAATAGGCAGCTGTGTCAGGTAAGGGCAAGGTTTAAAGTTCTCAAAGAGATGTTTGAACAGACTGCTTGAAATCACCATGTTTTAATTAAATAGGGTTGGGGGTAGCTGTACCAGTTAGTGGCAAGGCTTAAGGCTCTTAGGGAGTAGTTTCAACAGACTTCTTCAAATCACCATGTTTGAAAGTAAAACATGCTGTGCAATAGTCTTGGGAAAGGGTGAAGTGATGATATATCACCTTAGGGTTGTGCAGAGGTGTCTACCTTCTGTAACTTTCGAACCCCTCTTTAAAACCACTGCACAAATAGGCATTTGAGACCATCCTTGACTTGGGGAAGCTACACCGCCAGAATACTCCGCTGGAACAGAGAAGATACCTGGCGTCTGATGAAAAGGACTCTTCATTGACTCCTGACTCATCCCACACAGATGAACTCAAGATGACTCCCAGTGGAAAAGACGACTCAAGTGCTTCTGACTGAATATAGAGCCGAGAGATTAAGATTTGTCTCTCTAGAGCCAGTGGTGCTTTTCCTTCCCCACACCTATCTGGGTACCAGTAGAGGGATGCACCACTGCTCAGGGGATCCTGGAGGGTTTCCCTGAACATTCTGTTGACTGGGCCTGTAGGTGGCAGACTGGGTGGGTGACCTCCAAAGGTGAACTCCTGACTCCAGCTGATATACATTTGCATTGCAAGTAGATAGGAAGCATTGGGGCTTGGATTGCGGAGAGGGTGCTAAGCCTTGGGTCAATGGAGTGCTGCTAAAGAAGACCCTAGACTCAAGAGAGATACTAGCAGCGAAGACAGGTCCTGGGACCAGAAGGAGTTACAGGGCAAGAGAGCAGGAAATTAGCTTTCCATCACTTGTGGAAGGTCAGTTAAAATCGAGCTCCTATGAAGCTTCAAAATATTTGCAGTCAGGAGACCTTAAATAAATACTGCTGGAGGATGAGCATGTTCCACCAGTAGCAAAACGCCACCTTCCTCATCAAAATTGACCCTGTAGGTCGAGAGAAAGCAGAGTGTATCATTTCCTCTTGTAGTGTAAGCTGCCTGGATGGCCCACAATGTTGAAAAACCAGTCCTGCAGTCAGGGCCGGTGCTAGGCATGGGCAGCATGGGCAGCTGCCCAGGGCCCCGAGCTCAGCCCACCAACATGGGGCCTCGCAAAAGTGTTTCCCCGTCTTAGGCCTCGCACCTATGGTGCAGCACTGCGAGGCCCAGGGAAGGGATGTCTCTCCCCAGGCCTCTTGCAGGCATGTGTAGCGCTGCGAGGAAAAGGGGAAGAGGCCCCCTTCCACTGTGGCTGCTAAACCCTGGGGAGGGGCCCCTTCTCCACTGGGCCTTGTAGCTGTGAGGCCCTTCTGCATTTGGTGAGTTTGGCATGTGAATGCAGATCCAGATCACTTTCTACTGAAAGGCAAAACGTGATGCCATTATCACGCATTTTGGCGCCTGGCAGTTTTAATCGTTTAAAAAGACAAGCACATCTCTCTCTTTCAGCCGTGAGCAGTGAAAGAGATGCTTGTCAGTGGCAGATAGGAAGGCATTGCAGCACAGGAGGGGGTCATGCTCCTTGTGGGGTTTGGAGCACCTCCCGTTATTTAGATGCAAATAGCCTTGAACGAGTAAATGAAACACATTTTTTTCCCTGAAGTTTTGATATAGATCAAACTCAACTCAAAGGTACTGGAGTGCTTTACACGAGCACTAATGACATATTCCTTATTTAGATAGGGAAAGATACAGGGCCTTATTTGTGAGGCCTTGCGACAGTTTTGCGCTTCTGTGGCGTCACTTTTTGTGACGCATCTGCGGCGTAAAACATGCCTCCTGTTGCGCCCTAATTACAAAGTGACGCATTTAAGCGTCTCTTTGTAAACCCCTGTGTTACATTATACCTGCGTCAGGTATAATGTTGGCAGGGGGTGCGTTCCCACGTAAGTAAGCCTCGTAGAAGTGAGGCAGTGAAATCTACCAGATTTCACTGAATCACTTCTAGGGTAGAAATGAGTCAATATCAAGACTGACACAAGCCATTTCACATGGGGCATGCCCCATGTGAAAAGACACATTGCTGGAGTTGCGTCACTTTTGTGACACACTCCAGCAATGTGTCACTTTTGCGCTATACAGATACGTCAGAAATACTGACGTATCTGTAACTCCTTGCAAAATGATGCGTCATACAGTAAATATGATGCATCAATCATGTCGCAAGGAGGGGGCACTGACAAGTGACGCCTCGCTGCTTTCACGCAGTGATGCGTCACTTCTCATAAATGAGACCCTAAGTGATTTGCCCAGGATCACAGGATGTTCAGCCAAGACCAGACTCAAGTAGGATTCCTCAGTTCCAAAGTCGGCAGCTCTGACCTCAAGCTCCATTTTCTACCCTCCTCAACCCATGCTCAGGACCTAACCAGGGTGTACGCTCTTAATATCCAATTCATACATGAAGCCTGTTTCAATGTGCTGACATATTGTCACATCAGTGGATGAGGCACAGGGAAAGAATTATTTGCAGAGGATCAAACAGTTGTTTACATTAGTAGACCCAGGACTGCATTGCACTCCAACTTGGGGAAAGACGATATATTTACCACTGTATTGCATTTACATTTCTATACCATGCGACTGGACACCCTCTATTGTCCTGTGAAGTGATAATGGAAAATTGGTCACCCTACTTGGCCTTCACAGCAATGTCTGGAGACCAAGGCTGCGGGTCCGAGGGAAGGGGACCCTCCTCTCCTGGGCCTTGAAACACCAGACCATGGATGTGATACCCAGGGGAGTAGGCCACATCCAATGGGGCATGCACCACTAGACTACAGCTGTTAAGACAAGGGGTTGGGACCAACCTTCCCTGCACTACGCCACTCTGCATCATAGTGGAGTAGTTCAGAGGAGGGAACACCCATTCCCTGGGCTTACAGTGCAACACTATTGCTGCTAGGCACATGGAAGAGGACTTTCCTATTCTGGGTCACTTCCGCTTGATCTTGCATCACTAGACTGTGGTTGCGAGGCCTAAGGGATTGGAGGCCCCTACCCTACATCTCGTAGCCATGGTGGATCAATGAAAGACCTTGCGAAGGGCCCCTTTTCCTGGGCATGCTGCCATGGTTTAGTGCTGTCAGACCCGTATGTAGTGAGCTCCCTCTCCTGATTTTCTCAATGCTACATCATGACTGAAAGGCCCAGGATAGGAGGGTGGCTCGTGTGGGACCCCACCTGTGGGCCCAATTGTATTTGTTTCACAGCATTTTTCCCTGGTTCGGTGCATGGGTCTATGTGAGGGGTATAGCAATCATTAGTGCAGCAGGTGCAGTGGCACCATGCACAGGGATAAAAAAAAGTCCAAATCTTCTCAAATTTTGGCTTTACTGTACTGGGCAGCCAGTGTACGAGGGTGAAGGGACACTTACTTTTACTTTGCACCATGGCTCCATTGCTGTGGTTCTTCCCTCTCTTTTATGGGCTTCACAGCCATGTTCCAGAGCTGTGAGGCCTGGAAGAGGCCCTCCATTCCCTAGTCCTCGCAGCCATGGCTGTAAACTCAGGGGAGGAGGCGCACACCCATGAGCTTAGCAGCAGTAGACACTATGGTTGTGAGGCCCATGGGTCCTCCATCAGCAGGTATAGTTAACAATGGTGCAGCAGGTGCTGTTGCACCAGGGCTCAAGGATGTTAGGGACATAATTCACCCAAATTATGGCTTTGTTTTACTGTCTGGAATAATTTTCCTCATCAGGGCTGATGGCTACATTACTACTATGCCACTGGTTCCTTCTCCCATGCACTGCACAGCCACGATCCAGAGGTGCGGAGTTCAGACAAGGCTAATCTCCCCTGGGTCTCACAACCAAAGTCCAGTGCTGGGAGGCCCAAGTAAGAGAGTCTGCTGCCCAGGGCTTTGCAACACAGTTTCTGGATTCCATGCCAAGGGCAAGTGGAGCCCTCTATAGGGCGTCCCTAGCACTAGTGTAGGAAGTGCAGTGGGACCATGGTCTAGAAGAGTTATGAGCCCAATGCACACAACTTATGGCTTTATTTTACTGTCCAGTCAGTAACCAGAGGGTAGTGGAAAAAATACAATAAAGCTTGCTTGCATGATGGTGCATGGTATTGCTACA
Organism: Lissotriton helveticus; assembly: GCF_964261635.1. NCBI lineage: Eukaryota > Metazoa > Chordata > Amphibia > Caudata > Salamandridae > Lissotriton > Lissotriton helveticus. Next base: position 858,597,273 of record NC_136059.1, read on the forward strand.
CCACTGTTCCAGCTCTCTTGCGCCACGCAGCATGATCCAGTTCTGCAAGGTCCAAGAGAGTCCTCCTCTCGCCTGGACCTCACAGCCATGGTTCATTGCTCTGAGGCCTACCAAAGTAGAGTGGCAGTGTGCAGGATTGTTCATCATCTTAGATGTTTGTCCTGAATCCTACTGCAAGCTCCTGTGGATGCCAAATTTCCAACTTTCTTTGCTTGCAAGGGATTGATGTAGGCAAGCAGTATAATCAATAGGTGGTGCAAAACAAATAGATTAGCTGGTAAGCCTGGGGCAGCCCATCCCAGCGGTATGCCACAGCAATGACTCTGGGAACAACCACTATGCAGAGGTGGCCAGCATTTGCTAACATGATAACTGGGAGGCAGGACTTGTATCACAGGACTAATAGAATGTATTTCCATGTATAGAACTTAAAAATGTGTATACTTGTTTTATTAGTTTTAATATTTATGTTTTATTGTTTTACTGTAATGCTCACCAAGATAATTGCTTCTTGCAAAGCCGCCGAACGATAGTCAATTGATGGGACTTATTGTTATGTTATTTCCTGTGATTTCACACTGTATGCAAATTATAAGGGCCCCACACATTCCCTTTCTGCCCGGGGCCCAAAAAGTCCTAGGACCGGCCCTGCCTGCAGTTCACTAGAATGCCCCAGAGGAAACCCGTCTTCCTGGTTCAATTGCAGTTACAGGGGAACGTGTGGCATTCCACTCCCTTTATCCTTTTATATGTCACACCTATGGCACAGAAGCCACGGAAAACAAACAAGTGCCCCTGCTCTCTGAAATTGGATTGTCCCAGACAAACACCATCAATCTGGGGACCTCCGAGGACATCGAGACCACTGCTGTGCAGCTGAAACAGCAGGTTCCTCTAGAGTCCAATGGCTCCAAGAGCATTGCGCCACCACGGACAGGTGTTTGGAAGCACAAGGTCCTGGTATTACTGCAGAATCACAAGTTGATCCCCTACAGCCGAGTATGGAAAGGGGAACAACATGCATGAATTGGGATTCCACCAACTACCACACCTAGAACCCTTATTCAGGGCATTTTACAGAAAAAACTCTCCATGTATGAACTTGGTAATTTATCAAACATAAAGTATCCAGAATTACTTCAACCAGGAATGCTAGGTGCAAGAATCCTGCAAAAGTTGTGATTCTTAATGCGGCCATTCATAATGAGGGGTTAGGATTCAAAATAATGTGAAACATTTATGTTTTAAAGGTGGCGTAAGTCACTTTTCAAAGTTGACATAATTCCACAATAAAATCTGATTATGTCATCTTCAAAAAAAAAGCAATGTGGTTTGCCCTTTCAGAACAAAACTCATATACCTCCCTCCGGTGTCATTGAAAAATAAGGTTACCAGATGACTCCGTGTCATTATGGACACCATTTTCCAGTCTTGGACATATCTCTATCAATATAATGTACTTTGGGATTTGTAGCCTTGGTTTATTCACCTAAATCAATTAGACTAACACTCATAAAAATTATGATTTGCAAAAATAAATGCCCAGTTCTGGGACTTTGAGTCATCTGGTAACCTTGTTAAAAAATTATTTCATTATACGACTTGTGTCTTACACTCTAAGTCGAATATTTAGATGTGATTTCTTAGATAAAATCATCTATAAAAGATATACATTCTAATATTAGTAATGTGTAATTTATAAAAATTATCTTCTGCCATCATGTCTCGTTGGCAGCCTTAGAAATCAATTCGCACAAATTGCACCTTGTGTGTTTACCAAGCTAAATCTGGTCCTCGTTTTGTTTTCATCTGAACGATGACATTCTGCAAAAAAAAAAAAAAAAATTAAATATGTAAAGCAAGGCACAGATGCTCCAATTTCACACATTAGACTGCAGAACTACCCCTTCAACTAGCATATGCCGGCTATGTGTTTCAATTCAAGCCTCTGCCTCTGTCAGTTTTCATCTCTTTGTAATTAGAGTCTTTCTGGCAGCCCTCCCCTCTGCTTGTCTTTCTCAGACGCCTCCTACCCCCGCCATGCAATCCCAGCCGTGTGCATCTGTGTACGCCTTTTTCAAACAACCCACAGGCAGATTACCACAAACAAATACCTTGGTGAGAAGCATAAAAGCACCGCAGACGTAGGAGAAACCGAGAGTAAGCCTCGTTTTAAGAAGAATCGCTGCCAGCAGGGCTCGCGCGGATCTGCAGACTGATAGCTGTTAATTGACAGCACATGGGACCCGGGCTGCAGGCTGAGCCCAAGTGAATAGGAGCCGCGTGGGCTTCATTTGGGCCGAGATAAAGCAGTTTTTTATGCACAGCGAGAGTGTAATTAACCTTTCAGAAGTATAAAGATTATGAAATTGTTATTCATTTTTTTCGCAAATGAAAAAACAGAGGAGCACATTTCTTCCTGCCAGTCAAATGGCAGCTCCAATTTCAAGGTCAGTTGATGCTCCGTCGGCAATGAAAGGAAAGAAGCGTCAATAGGAGGAGAAATGTCAGTGGGATCTGCACGAAGGAAGCAGCTGATAAAGCTGTAACAAGAAAAGGTTTCATTCACAGCGAATTCATACATAGAAGGAACTGATTGGTTGCTCTCGTGGCTGCATTGGCAGGCCTTTTGAAAGCGCATTATGAAATACTAATGGATTCTGCACTCTTAATGCAATGTTTTAATTCAAAAATTGTTTTTTCGTGTATTAGATAATTGACCCTTTTCATCCATTTGGACACATGATATTGTCAGAGCACAGAAGCTTTCTCGGGTGACTATAAAACTAATCACCCAGCAGTGCATCGCATTTTACGCATCTTTCCTGGATGCCTTGAACAACAGGTGATCCCATGAAAATACACGGGCTCATCAGATACATTCATATTTTATATTCGAGAGATAAAGTCACAGCCAACTAAATGCATTATCATGATTATGAAAGCACATGGGGTGTCGGCTGTGAACAGCAATAAAACTGAATGAAAGGTGTTAGATGAAAAGAGAGGTACCAATAAGATATTTCAACGAAAACGTTCTTATGCGAATCACAAATTAATCTGCAATGGAAGGCAAGACTTTTTGGTTGCCAAATTATGTATTATAATGTATTGTAATTGCATTTATATATGTGATGCAGTGTGATGATGCGATGTGCATTGATTCAAGCAGCACAGCGGCCATCTGAAAACATTTAAAAATCAATTTTCTATACTATTAAAATACCTGTTCCTTTTATCCTCATATTTGCAGAGACCGGAGTTCTTTTCCAAGTGGTGCTACATTTTTTTCTGTTTACACAATTTCTAAGGAGTGTGCCAAGACACCGTCTAGAGTGGGGGATGGAGATTTCTCAAAACCAAGACAGAATATCATCTCCTACATAGTACATAAAAAACACCGTGGGGCAGATTTACAAGATCCCTGCGCCACCACTACGTCATTTTTCGTGACGTACTGGTGGCGCAGGGGGCTCCTCCATATTTACAAGTAGAGGAAAAGCCACCCTGCGTGACTTTTCCTCTCCTCGTAAATATGGCCCCTTCACACGCAGCACTGTGCGTGAAAAAGGGGCGTTCGCAGCCGTGGCCCGTGGAGGGAGTTCCGGTGGGGCAGGCAGGCGGGCGGGGAGGGGCAGGGTGGAGGGTGATAAACACCAGAATATGGATGATTGCAGGTAAGTAACCACTTAAATTAATAAAACAAATTTCGTTCCGTGCCCTGCATCGCAAAATGCGATGCAGGGCACGGAACGAAATTAGTTTTATTAATTTAATTCTCCGAAACTCCCTCCACGGGCCGCGTCTGGGCGTTCCATGGGTGTTGCTGTAGGTGTTCCCACGCAACATCCATGAAACAAGACACATCTCCAAATTTCCGAGAAATTGTAAATCTGGATATGCGTGTGAATGCCACGCAACCCTAGAGGTGGCGTAGCAAGGCGCAACGAGGAGAAATGTTTTCATTTCTCCTTGGTTTTTCCTCTTTCAATGCATGCTGCATTCTACTGTGGCGTAGCAAGGCGCAACGAGGAGAAATGTTTTAATTTCTCGTTTTTTCCTCTTTCAATGCATGCTGCATTCTACTGCACGCATTGAAAGAGGAAAAAGCCTCTTGTGATTGTTTTTGTGCAGGAAGGTGTCCCTTCCTGCACAAAAACAATTTCCTCATGACGCAGGCATCCTTGCACAATGGTGCAAGGGTACCTGCGTCGGCGCATGGCAGCAGTGTTTGCGCCAGTGCAGGGGAAGCACAGAGATGCGACATATTCTTGTAAATATGTTGCATTTCTGTGCTTTCCAAACTAACGCAGCACGGCGCAGCAAAATGACTTGCTGCACCGTGCTGCGTTACTTTGTTGTAAATCTGCCTCCGTGTACCCTGTACTCGTAGTCCTGGATTAAAATCCAGGTTTTTTCACTGACTTCAATTTCAATGTTCCTCCTGTTTGTTTGTTTTTAGCCACCTTCCCAGACCCTATTGGTGTCATCCTTCATCAATTGGTTTCATCCTGGTCCCTATAAACCAGGATTGGCTTGACTATATTTCAGGGAGCACTTTGGATATTATCATTGACCGGTGTTGGATACTATAAGATAACAGGCATTGCCATAGCCAATAGGTCTCACCTTCGGGATCTTTTACGTTTTTAGTTATGTTTTATATTATTGTATGTGAAAGTTCTAATACATGTGTTAAAACTTTCTCATACAATAATATAAAAGATAACTAAAAAGTGAGAGTGGGGGCGCAGAGAGTAGAGACAGGGTGCTGTGGCATAGAGCTATCCAGGCAGAAGGTACAGGAAACAGGGGTGAGATTGGGGGGAAGGGGGGCAGAGAGTCGAGACAGGGAGCAGGGTGCTGTGGCATAGAGCGGACAGGCAGAGGGCACCAGAAGCACGGGGTCAGAGCAGGGTCGGGGGGGCAGAGAGTAGAGACAGGGAGCAAGTAGGGTGCTGTGGCATAGAGCCAGACAGGCAGAGGGCAAGTATGTCGTACGGAAAGATTGTGAGCGCTGTAACCCTAGAAGGTGTGTGCACAGGCGTGAGGCATTATACTGCTGCCCAACAGAAGGATTGTGAGTGCTGCAACCCTAGAAGGCGTGTGCAGAGGCATGCAGCACTATACTCTGGTCCGACAGAACGATTGTGAGCGCTGTAACTGTAGAAGGCATGTGGCACACAGCTCGGACTAAAACACACCCCTGTGGGCCTACTGCAAGGAGCGGCAGGAGAAGGGGGGGTGAGAGCAGCACTGAGCACCGAACTCGGACTGCACACACACTTGGAGGCGACTATTAACCTAATGACAAAGCCAGCTCGTCATGGGCTTTACCTATGCTGCGCTCATGACGAGCTGGCTTTGTCATGAACAAGCCTTTTTCTACTTCTTCAGCGCACAGCGGGAAAACGCGGTAGCGCTGTAGGAGTTAAGGAGCGGCAGTAGGACGGGGGGAGCTCCGCGCACACATCTCGGGCAGACACACACACCAGGTGCCGGGCGGCAGAAGCACTACACACAGCTCAAGCAGACTACACACACACACACCAGGTGCCGGGCAGCAGTAACAGAAGCACTACAGAGAAGGGGAGGGGGTGCGGCAGATGGGGGTGCTGAAGTTTACAGAGGGAAAGAGAGGGCAGACAAGTGACGGAGTGGAGGAAACAAACAGATGGGAGGAGGGTGATTGTAGATGTGACAGAGAGAGAGGAAAGACCTCAAGATAAAAGGTCTTATAATCACAATATTGAAACCAAGTGAAGGAATGACATTTAGTAGAAGGTGTTATGTATTTTACTCCCTGCATCTCGGGCAAACTGGGGTGAATTTAGTTGCGCCACTGCAGCGCTGCCTCTGCTTCCTCTGTGCTTGAGGGTGGCAGATATTAAATTGCGTGTAGTGTATCAAGGACCCCCTGATTGGGATATGACTCCTGGGTCAGGGAAACAAATTTTTGTGCAAGGTATATACCCAGGCAGACTTACAAAAAAACAGTCTGGCTTTTCCTTAGACCATATTATATATTATTCAGAATTCACAAACAAAAAACATAGAAATGGAGCAAAGAAATGTAATGATATCAAGATTAATCTTTAATTATGGTAAAAAATAAATAAATCCATATAGATAAATAAATATACATGGTGTACCCAAAAAAATTTTAAAAAATCATTGATATAATCCTTTTTTTTTGGGAGAATCACAAGATGTCATCAACAATTATCATAAAAAAATTACATAATCCTGATACAGGCGGACTTGGCTGTGTCTGTCTACGCGTTTCGACAATCTATTTTGTCTTCCTCAGGACAAGTGGTTTATCCAGCCATTTTTCTAAATAAAACAAAACATCGTTTTAATTGGCATCCAGATTACAGTGCATTACATCTTTGCTACTATCATTCCTAAAAGTTCTGTTCGGATATCGGATGTTCAAGGGAAAGAATTTCCTTTAGCCAGACATATATTATAGACAGCTAACAATTGATAAAAGGTTGGAAACAATCATTTTTTATTTTTGTATCTAATGCTTGATTCTTCGGATAATTCATGATGTGCTCAAAACATTTCAAGATAATCTAAATGATAAAACATAACGGTCTCAGAACAATTTAAACCAATCTAAGCGATAAGACATATGTTTAATGTTATTATCACAGCAATGACGTAACATCTATGACTCCAAAGTACCTATGTTCGAACTTACGTTACAATAGTATAGTCCATTTTTCTAAAATGGTACCATATTGGACTATTTATTCTTTTGTGTCTCACACTCGTGTGACAAATTATATGTTCCATAAGCTATTGATATTATCGCACCCTTACTTTTTATAACTGTTATAAAGAAAAATAACACCAAGTAAGTCTTACCTAAAAATCTTTATGTTTTCAACATATTGAAACTTTATTGAAACTTTTTTTGAAGGGAGTGAGGCACCTTTCTTTAAATTTTGGAGTAGGTATGTGAAATCTGTATAGGGAGAGAGTTGTATTCATAGAAAAGGGTTTTCACAATATTTTCATCCTAAGCTTTTCTAGGTCTTTTTTCCATACTCATTTATTTTTACCTGTTTAGATGTAATTCACTGCTCCCATCTCACTTCTACCTTCTTCTTTCAATCATCCTCCCAATGGTTTTCTTAAAAATTCTGAAAAAATAGCTTTACCTTCGACCTTTACCCCCTCTTTACAACAAGTAGGTCCGGAGATGGCCATTTTTGAAAGAGTTGTACTTAAACGGTTGGATCAGGCTTTGAAATTTATCCCAAAGCCTAGGTACAACATCTCAAAAGAGGAACATGATTCACTGGAAAAACTAAAAAATGATAACACACTCGTAATTAAAAGCAGCGATAAAGGTGGTGGCATTGTCCTACTGGACTGCAATACATACGAAAATAATATGACTAGAATGCTAAGTGATCCTAATTTCTATAAGAAAATTAGATCCAACCCAACAGAAAAAATAGTCAAAACTATACATAGGATAACTTCAAAAGCCTTCAATGAAGGGATAATAAATAAAAAAGAATTTGAATTCCTAAATACATCGAATAAGAAGGTATCTTGTATATATGGATTACCTAAGATCCATAAAGATCAGAAAAATCCCCCTTATCGACCTATTGTTTCGACAATAGGAACACCACTTGAGGCGCTTTCGAAATATCTGGACAACATTCTTCGTCCGTATATATCGCTTTCACCATCATACGTGAAAGATACAGGCGAAATAATAGTAAAAATAGAAAACTTGGCATACAATGAACATAATGATATCTTGGTGACTCTTGACATCGAGTCGCTTTACAGCAACATACCTCAGGTAGGAGCAATAGAAGCGACAATGTGGTTTATCGACCTACACCAGATTCCTTGTTCCAAACCCTTTATTAATGATTGCCTGACATTGGTATTGAGAGAAAATTTCTTTGAATTCGGTGAGGATCTGTATTTGCAAACCAAGGGAGTAAGCATGGGGGCCTCTATGGCCCCCTCGATAGCAAACATCTATATGACCCACTTTGAAAGCAAATATATTTTCAATGAAGTGGCCCGTTCTTTGAGTCTGTTTCCCATTGGCACCGATACATAGATGACATTTTCTTTGTATGGACCGATGGGGAACAGACTCTGAGGGAATTCCTCCAATGGATAAATTTGACGGATGAAAATCTACGATTCACCGCACACATCAACAAAACTAAGGTTGAGTTCTTGGATATATATATAAGAAACAATGAAGGCACTCTCGAAGTGGATCTGTATACAAAACCCACTGCCCGAAATACTCTGCTATATTTCCAAAGCTACCACCCAAGGTGCCAAAAAGATAGCATTCCTTTCTCTCAATTTTTGAGAGTAAGGCGTAATTGTACGAACATAAAAGATTTTGATATCCAAGCAGAAAATATGAAACAGAAATTCACCCAAAGAGGATACCCTCACCGTCTCGTCAGAGAGGCCTATAAGAGGGCCCGGTTTTATGACCGAGAGAGATGCCCTTCTGAATTCCAACAAGCAAAAATCTGACCCTAAACTGGTGTGTATTACCAAGCACTCTACTATGGATTCAACGGTTAAACAAATAATCAATTCCAACTGGCATTTGTTGAATGTAGTTGACAATCAACAAAAACTATCAAAACCGATGTTCGCCCACAGGCGAAACAAAAACCTAAAAGACCAAATTGTACACTCCCGACATAAAAGTAATACAAGAAAGGATTCCTTTATCCAAAAGTCAATTGAGGGAACCAATGCATGTAGAGGTACTTCACGTTGTGGATCCTGTCAGTCCTGTGATACCATCATTATTGGTGAGAATATGATCTTTAATAATGTAAATATTCATGCGAAAGAGCTATGGACCTGCAATACCAAAAATGTAATTTATCTGATTACATGCCCTTGTTGTTTAGGGTATGTCGGAGAGACATCCCGCATGATAAAAACTAGGCTGACAGAGCATAGATCAGCAATTAAAACACAGAAGCTATCAGCACCGCTTGTGAACCATTTCATGGAATACAAGCATGTACCAGAAGACCTTAAGTGGCGTATTTTGGAGAGAATCCACCTTCAGAAAACACAAGGAGGAGATGAAATACGTAAAAAAAGAGAAGTCTTTTGGATTTTTATCCTTGGTACATTCAACCATGGATTAAATCAGGATTTACCATGGGAAAATGCAATAACATAAGGGAGAAAAAAGGAGGAAAAAAACAAGACTAATTGCAGTTGATTGCATTCCCAACTGCCATTATGAATAATTATAACCGAAAATAGTCTTAATAAGAGATATAGCCAAAAAAAACAACTCACAAAGAATACCTGGGAAGTATATACTGATAATAAAGGATAAATATAATGGAAAGTATCACCATGCTACATCGTTCCGAGCTAAAATCATGAGTACCACTTTAAATAGGGGCAGGGCTTATTCAGAACGACCAGCGAATCCCATGATATAAAAAGCGGTAGAAAAGGGACTAATGGTAATCCTTCGATTCTGTACGAATTACTGACGGGACCGCACGCGTGTGAACGGCAAAGCAGCAAACCGGTAAGAACGGGGGAATATGTAATTACTAAGTTCAGTGCGGTTAAGTTACTTAGCGATTGTTGGATGCCCGATTCCAAACGTAGTGGGTGTTTGGCGCCTAATTTCTGATGCACATTCGCTATACCTTTGTAGAGCCGACAGGATCACTTTCGAATACAAGCCAACGACCCCGCCCAACGTAACCGCCAGGTCGAAGTTATCAAGATAAAGAGAAAACGTAGTAACCTGTTTGAGCTCTGTGATAATTCTAAAGACCTTTACAAGGTAAAAAATAATTTAGAAAGGCTGACATCTATCGATACCCCCCTTTTTCTGTAAACGAAGAATATACAGAACCACTCAATATCTGTGTTAAGGAGTGGACTACTTTTTAAAGGTAAAACTAATGAATATTGATAAAAATAATGAGAACGGAGGAGCTGCTTTGCTATCTGAACGAGCGGATATTGATAACAAGAATGAGAACAGAGTAGCCTTTTTGCTTACTAAATAAACAAATATTGTATTTATTAAAAATAGGTCACATATATAGTAGAGATTTACGGATAACAGTGTGAAATAAGTGGTATACGTATGAGGTGTCCTCCGAAGAGGTTTAGAGAAAACGGACTTATGACTAGGTGCAGTAAATGAAACATCACTCTCTGCCAAAAAATTGAGGCTAAATACCTGTGTAGCTAATATCTAACAAACCCTATTTCAGAATTTTTAAGAAAACCATTGGGAGGATGATTGAAAGAAGAAGGTAGAAGTGAGATGGGAGCAGTGAATTACATCTAAACAGGTAAAAATAAATGAGTATGGAAAAAAGACCTAGAAAAGCTTAGGATGAAAATATTGTGAAAACCCTTTTCTATGAATACAACTCTCTCCCTATACAGATTTCACATACCTACTCCAAAATTTAAAGAAAGGTGCCTCACTCCCTTCAAAAAAAGTTTCAATAAAGTTTCAATATGTTGAAAACATAAAGATTTTTAGGTAAGACTTACTTGGTGTTATTTTTCTTTATAACAGTTATAAAAAGTAAGGGTGCGATAATATCAATAGCTTATGGAACATATAATTTGTCACACGAGTGTGAGACACAAAAGAATAAATAGTCCAATATGGTACCATTTTAGAAAAATGGACTATACTATTGTAACGTAAGTTCGAACATAGGTACTTTGGAGTCATAGATGTTACGTCATTGCTGTGATAATAACATTAAACATATGTCTTATCGCTTAGATTGGTTTAAATTGTTCTGAGACCGTTATGTTTTATCATTTAGATTATCTTGAAATGTTTTGAGCACATCATGAATTATCCGAAGAATCAAGCATTAGATACAAAAATGAAAAATGATTGTTTCCAACCTTTTATCAATTGTTAGCTGTCTATAATATATGTCTGGCTAAAGGAAATTCTTTCCCTTGAACATCCGATATCCGAACAGAACTTTTAGGAATGATAGTAGCAAAGATGTAATGCACTGTAATCTGGATGCCAATTAAAACGATGTTTTGTTTTATTTCGAAAAATGGCTGGATAAACCACTTGTCCTGAGGAAGACAAAATAGATTGTCGAAACGCGTAGACAGACACAGCCAAGTCCGCCTGTATCAGGATTATGTAATTTTTTAATGATAATTGTTGATGACATCTTGTGATTCTCCCAAAAAAAAAGGATTATATCAATGATTTTTTAACATTTTTTTGGGTACACCATGTATATTTATTTATCTATATGGATTTATTTATTTTTTACCATAATTAAAGATTAATCTTGATATCATTACATTTCTTTGCTCCATTTCTATGTTTTTTGTTTGTGAATTCTGAATAATATATAATATGGTCTAAGGAAAAGCCAGACTGTTTTTTTGTAAGTCTGCCTGGGTATATACCTTGCACAAAAAAAAAAAAAGATATTAAATTGCGTGCCAGTGTGTGGACGTGGCATACCACTTAAAAGAAGATGCGTTCCTGTTATTGTCAGCCCTGGTTGCGGCTTTGAACAGCGTTCAACACTGATGAAGTGTCTTTTCTCCTGCGAACTGTGCTAAACACCAAAATAATGGACGAAGGTGCCCTCGTATACTACAAGGGGGCAGTATTGGTTCAGAACCTGTACTGACCGAACATGGCAGTTAGGTCTGTCTGTTGCACAAAATGTGCTCGGTGCACAGACAGCCCTGCACTCGGTAGCTGGCCACACCCCTGTTCCTGTGCCCCGTGGCTCACTGCGCCACTCTCACTTTACCACTTGCAGTGCAAGATACCTTCCAGCCCCACCTAAAAAACGTTTGTGGTCCGAGATGTGCCTGGCCATAGATATGTGGAAGGTCCCTGTTTGGGTGCCCGAAATGACAGGTTTAGAGGCGCGCAGAACAACATGTGAAGTGGGTGCAGGAGTGTTAGGGAGGCAACCGCAGTCATTTATAAAATTACTAGCAGCCCGTCCCGACGTTGTCCGAGTATGAATTGCTGCCGGCCAGTAGTATATTGTTTTGTAGGATTTCGTTTTGATAGCATTTCTTATCTGTGACAGGCCTGTGAAACGCTCCGATTCACAGTGCACTGCTGATGCACTAAAGAGTGCGCATTCAGTAGTGTGTGAACTCGATTTTCCCTACATTATTTTTCATTGCAATACTATATAGCGCGAACTCGACAACATGGCATGAGCACAATTTACATTACAGAAGAACACATTCATTTGTGGTAGGCACAGGGAGACAAAGCGATTTGCCTGGAATAACAGGATGTTGAGCTGATGCCGAGATTCGAACGTAGCTCCCCAGCTCTGAAGGTCGCAATTCTAGAACTTGTGGCAGGAGGTGTGTCTAAAAGTGTATGTCGGTGCTGGCCATCAATGAGAGAAACCTGTGCATTTTTCAAATCGGTGGTGAAAAGCATATGAGTATGTTGCTGGAGATGTGGGCCGCCGTGCCACCAATGTACTTACCGGGGGAGGGTAAACACCCATTATTCCGCAACTTTCTTTCCGCATACCATCACTCCGCATACTTTCATTACGAAAGTACCATGACTTCGCAATGCCATTATAACGCATGGCATTACATTTTATATGCTTTTACCACGCATACATTTACAACGAAATTCGTTGTAAATGCATGAATGGTAAAGGCATGTTTTTTAATGTTTGGATAAGGTAAGTAAGGTTATAGGGGTATATGTTTTGGGGTACTGAGGTATATGTTTTGGGGTGTTTGGGTATTTTAAGGGTTCAGATATAGTTTTGGGTTATGGGGTACAGGGTTAGTTTTAGGGTTTAGGGATAGGTATGGGTTTTGGGGTACAGGAGTATTTGTAGGGTTCAGGGCTAGGTTTGGGTTTTGGGGTATAGGGGTATTTTTAGGGTTCATGGGTAGGTTTGGGTTTTGATGTACAGGGGTATTTTAAGGGTTCAGGGCTAGGTTTGGGTTTTGGGGTACAGGGGTATTTTTAGGGTTCAGGGCTAGGTTTGGATTTTGGGGTACATGGTATATTTATAGGGTTAAGATGGGTTAGTGTTTAAGGGTGTTGGGGTATTTTAAGAAGTAAGGGTGGGTTATGATTATGGGGTGCATGGGTATTTAAAGGGAGCAGGGTGGACACCCGGAGCTGGAATGTACAGAACCTGGGAAGAAAAAACAATGAAATATTGGGCACAACGCTCGCTTTTTTTCCCCTTAATCCCGCGCCCTGCACACGCCCACGACCCCAGCACACGCCCACAGCACACGATATGAGACATGGCATGAAGGGCGAAACGTACCACACGCCCCCAGCGTTTGTCACGCCCCAGCACACGCCCACAGCACAATTCAGACACGCCCACGAGGGACTACTTTGCTGGCACGGTTCTTTTACCTTTTAAATGTATATGGTGGGCGTCTGCATAGCCTATGTCCTTCTGCTGCAACTGCCCTTTCCAACGCTGTATTGGGTGTTGTGATTGGTGCTGTGGTTCCTGAGATTACCCGCCTCAAATGTTTGGGCTCTCTCTTTATTATATTAGTATAGATTTGGCATGGATTTGCGAAGGGGGAAGGTGCTTGTGTGAGATCTTCCAACTGTCTAGAGCCTGTCCGCGAGCCCAGGGTTACACTGCAGCAGCCATTGGTGTGTGAAGTGTACTGTGTCGGAGAGGATGGGTGCGCAACAAATGAACGCCGCCAAATCAGGAATTTCCAGGCACCGTGCTCAGAGGGATTGTTTGTTTAGAGACAAAGGACTTATCGCAAAGGAGAGGAGGTCCTTCTGCAGAGCAGGAGACTGCTGTTTGTGATTCGGTGGCAGCCAACGGGAGATGTGCCTTGTCCACGAGTACTGGGAGGTGCTGTAAATGCGGCATCTGTTGCTAATTAACGCGAACGCGTGCGCGATAATTGGAAACAGATGCCGCACTGCACGTAACCGCAAGCCCTAGGCCGTGGGAGGTTACATTTGCTGGGAAAGGCAGGACATGCACCCACCTTTACCCAATTGCGTTGCTGTCTTTTAAGTAAGACACACGTAAAACCAAAAGAAATATTGGTGGAGAAAATGGCAAAAGTATGAGCTTGTGAAAAGTCCTGGTCAGCTGCAAGAGGTTGTTTTCCTATAGCAGCGCATGCGTGCTGCTATAGGCTCGATCTAAAAATACCTAGGGTGCACCCCAGCATCCCTTCAATTTGAGGTTCCCATGTATGGTTAAAAAGGTATGCCATAGGCCATAGTTGTGCCTAGCCCCAGGCCCCACTTACCTGTGACCAAACCTCTGACCAGTCAAAACCTTTTCAGCCCTGGCTCTCGCACCTCGTGGCTCCTGCTTCACTCCTGTGGCTCCTTCGCACCTCTCACCACCTTCCCCCTCTCCTTATGGTCTGGTCACCCTTTTTCTCTCTCAGACCTTTTACTTCTGCACATTTTACACTTTCTGAACCTGGCTCAGGCTCTTGCTTGAGCTCACTCTCTCTCTTAGCTGCCACTTTAGCTCTTTTGCCCTTTTAACCCCGAGTTTAATCTCCACTGTAGTTCCATTGCTCTTCTTGCACTCTGTTTTTTGCTTTCACTGAAACTCTTTGTGTCGTTTTCACCCCACTTTGTCCCTCCACTTTAGTGCATTCTGCTTTTCCCTTTTCAGGCCTTCAGCTCTCCTCTCTTTCACTAACCCTCCACCCCCCCATGCCCCTCCTGCGCCTTGCCCGCCTCCTCCTCCTTACCTGCTTCTTCCTCCCACGTCTTCTTTCCAGCTCTCGCATAGCCCGTCTACCATGTTCTGCACCCCCCACCAGGACCTACCTAATTGCTCCTGCTGCATATCAGCACAGCTGCTGTGGCAAAGGCACACCAAAGGCAAACACACTAATGGAGAGGGGCCAGTAAGGAATTCTTCAGGGCTAAGGATCCCTAATGAGATGGCCTAATCGTCAATAGTACCAGTGGCTGGGAGATGGTGCGTTTGTGTAGGTGCATTAACACAATGTCTTCTTGAAGAATGTGTGACTTTAGAGGACATCATCCCCTCCCAGACCAGGGTGACGGTATCCCTCTAATTAGGGAGTAATATATCTATGCTCAGGTAGGATTCACATGAGTATTTTGGCTTTAATATACTGTGTATCTGGCGATTAGGCCATCTCATTAGGGATCCTTATCCCTGAAGAATAATCTAGACCTATATATGCTAAACAATAGGGCAGGAACATGTTGGCTTCGGGAGATGTTTGAACCATTGACCTCAAATACCATTTCATTCTTGTTTTTAGATACACCTTAGGGCCCCATTATTAAAAGTTGATATTCCGGAGCACCACAAGGTATTTTTAGTTTATCTAGATCCCACAATATGTCCAGGAGATCTTTATCCACCAGGAGGTTGAGTCCACCTTGGTGGCATTGGCCTATCAGGGTGGTAAGAGTTTGCCAATGATGAAGAATGACACAAACTGAGTGTGATGCTTCCTCTTCCAAAAGAATGGTCGTCTCACGTACCACAACAGTATTCCGGTGGCATTCAAAGTGGGCTCAGACTTTTATTCCCAAATAGGGAAACAGTGTGTCTTCTGATTGTTTGAGCTACCGTACCTTGTTGTGGTGCAGCATTTTGGCAAGGGGGGAAGTAGGATGGCCTTACTTCTCCCACTCCGTTAGTGTGTAAAAAGCACCAAAAGCAAGCCCATCTGGACCCATCTGCACCTGGACTGTGCTCAGTGCTGCAAACCCTGGTCCAATCTCCCCCAGCGATTCCCCACCGCTCTCCTCTAGTTGCTTCACTCAGAACACCACTCCTCCTCCTGCTGCCACACCATGCCACAAACACAATGGGAGCCTTGACCTCACCCACTGCTGCTTCACCTGCAGCAACCTGCCTAAACATCCAACGCAAGCACCAGCAACACCATCAACATGCCCATACAACACCACATGCTACAGCAAATTCACACCCCAGCACCCACATACATACATGCTACCCAACACCCGCTTGCTCAGTAAACACACAACTGAAAACTGGGACCTGCTGAGCAGTGGCTCACCGGACCTCCTCTTCCTCACAGAAACCTGGCATCAAACATCGCCAAGGCAATCCCAGCAGGTTACAATATTGCATTACAGGACTGTCTGCACAAACCAGGAGGGCACTCACAATCATCTACAAAAACTCCATCAAGTGCTCAATGATCACAGAAAATGCCACTCCGTTCATGGATTACTTGCACTTCAGATTTCAAATCTTCGAAAACTTTACCCTAATTGAAACCCACACCTATTGAGTACCAGGACCGCAAGCTACATTCACCAGCCTCAAAAAGGGTTCATCACCCCTCCTCACCATGGACTCCAAGTCCTTTATACTCCTCTGTGACCTCAACTTCCACCTAGAAGACAAAACCGACCCCTGCTATACAGTACTTATTGAAACTCTAAGCAACATTGGACTAACCCAACTCATCACAGAACTCACCAGACTCACACTGGACACCATCTTAACCACATGCAACAGCATCAAATCCAACTCAAACTCACCCCTCATCTGGACCGACCACACCATAATTCACATCCAAATCATCACACCTCAAACCTACATACCCACCAACATCAGCATCCCCACCCAAACCTGGGGCAAAATCTCAGAACCAGACTAGCTCAACGCCCTCAGCGCAGATCAACCCGGACCCACCGAGATCTACACCAATGACATTGTCAACTTCAACAACTGGATCAAGAACATCGCAGACTCCCTCTCATCCATCAAACTCAACAAACAAAAAAGAACCATTAAGCAAACCAGCTGGTACACAGCAGACCCATGGGACCCAAAACGACACAGCAAACATCTATAAAGAAAATGGAGAGCCAGCCAAGAACCTATCAACAGACCACCTACAAAGCTGCACTCAAAAACGCTACCACCAGCAGAGACACCAAGGAAATAGAACTAGCTGAATGCATCCGATAGAGCTCAAACAACTGCAAGGAAATCTCCTCCATCATTAAGGACTTTACCTCACCCATGGACACTGTCAACTACTTTACCCCCTAAGAACTCTGCAACAACATTTCCAACTTCATCCACACCAAAATCGTGAACATCTACAGCAACTTCATACACCATCCAGACCCTAGTGAACTCAATGCTAACCTGCTCATCACTAATCTTGACAACAACCTGACCGCATGGCAGACTATCACCAGGAAAAACAGCCACAGTCATACAGGTTATCCACTCATGAGCCCAAAAGATCCATGCCTCACCACATCTTTACCCTCAGTCCATCAGCACTCAGCACAGCCCTCACCAACATCATTCACACTTCCATCACCTCCGCCGCCTTCTTGGAAGACTGGAAGCATGTAGCAGCAATGCATGCCTCAAGAAACCTTCAGACGATGCAACCCAACTGGTTAACTTCCGTCCTATCTCTCTGCTCTCCTACCCAGTTAAAGGGATTGAGAAGGCCATCATCAACCAACTCATAGACCACCTCAAGCTCCACTATCTACTGGACAACACTCAATCAGGCTTCAGAAATAACCAGAGCACAACATCTGTACTCATTCTGACAACCAAGGACATCAGAACCGTTTTGGACTTAGGAGAAACAGCAGCATTCATTCTGCTCGACCTCACTGCGATATTAGACACAGTTTTCCACAACACACTCATCAGAAGACTCCATGAAATCGGTATCCAAGGACCAGCATTCAACAGGATCTGCGCCTTCCTTACAATGAAGAACTCAAAGAGTCATACTGCCACCCTACATGTTGGAGTCCAAGAAACTAATTTGCGGAGTCCGAAAAGATTGTCCCTCATCCCAACCCTGTTCAAGGTCTACATGACACTGCTCGCCAACACCATCTGATCCCAAGGAATCACCATCATCTCCGTTGCAGATGACAGCCATTTCATCCTCTCCCTGACAGACAAGACAACCACCATCAGGACCAGGACCATGACCATGGCCATAGTGGCAGAATGGATGAGAACTATCTGCATGAAGCTTAACTCTGCAAGACAGACATACTGGTCTTTGGAAACAAGAACTCCTGGTGGGATGCCATTTGGTGCCCAACAGAACTAGGACCAACATCGACACCCACCACCCACACACTGGGATCATCCTGACAATAAGCTCAACATGATACATGTCAACGCATTGAGCTCAGCCTGCTTCAACATCCTGCGAATGCTACGTATAATCTTCAAGAGGCTGCCACAGAACACCAGACATATTGTCAATCAACCACTGTAAGAAAAGGGGATATTTGTAACAGCCTCTAAGCATGCCACAAAGAAAGATATCTTTCGAGAAACCAGCTATCTGCATTGAACAATGCCACTTGTACTTAGTGAATTATATTGTTCACTAATTCGAATTCCTCGATAAAGTTAAAAAATTTCAGATTTTAGGATATGACCAGATATGTATAAAGCGAAACAAGACCTGTTTTCCTTTAAATATACATTTCACTGACTGAATGAAGACAAGCTTCCCACCTATGTTTTTTTCTGCTGTGGTTTCGCCTTCTCTTTAATGAAAGCGCCTGAGTTCTGTCTAGTTATCAATACGTTTAACCAACTTTACGAGGCACTTTACCGGTTCCTCCAACGGGGCCCTGCTGCTTGTGAGAAAGAACTATTTAATGAACGCGCTGCGCTCAGATTATGTACACAAAGAGCTCGTCTTTTTAGAGCAGACATCTGTTTGTGCTCGCCGCTCGGCTGTAACTATCCTGGTGGCGTAACCTCGGGGTGACAGGAAAACATGTTTGCAAGGCTAAGTCAACATTCCAAATGCAATCACACTTAGCATGTAATGTAACCAACCAAAATGTGTTTACTCATTTTCCGTGACAAAGGTTATCTGACACGGGGACGCTGTTTCTGTGTAATGAATGTGGACAGTTGAGCGGCAGCAGGAGGCTAAAGGGCAGGAGGAAAACGGGAAAAAAAAGCAAGGAGAGCCGCCGAGCTAATACAGTCAAACATCCAACGAGATGATTTAATGTCATCAATGCCACATCGTGTTTATTTGAACATAAATATGCTGTGTTCCCCGAGGGGCATGGGGGCGAAGCCCATTTTATGGCTCTTTAAATCTTTTATATTGTAAAATGCTGCTGCAAGATTAGAACTGCGCGGCTGTATTTCACGAGTCCATCTTTTTTTGTGAGCTGCTTTCACAATAATTGTAATTATGCCTGAACAGACCAAACTGCAGAACATCACAACTATGCCAACATGTGCCTAAATGTAACAAAGATGACACCCCAGTGGAACAGCTGTGTCGTCAGAGAAGAATTTGTAGGACTTGTAGGGGTAAAACCAATACACCAGAACTGGCAAATGTACTTTTAGAACTACTGTGCAACCCAGTGCACGGGCACGAGAAGGAGAATTCGTAAAATAGATTCTGAGTTTGTGTGAGCAAGATGCAGGAGAGAGGAAGAGAGGAATGTTTCTTAGCTCTCTCTCTGAATGAAGAGAGAGGTCAGTTCTTAATTTTCGTATATTAGGGTAACATGCCAAACAAAAGTTCCCCTGTTTCCAAGGACCTAACAGATTCAGGGAAACACCCAAAACACCAGTTAACAAAATACCACCTCATCTGTGGAGGTGGGCGAACCACAGAAAACTGGAGCCAGGCTCGAGCCTGAAGCCTGGCTCTGGCTCAGCTCGAGGTCAGGGCCGCCTTTCACGCTGAAGGCGCCTGGGGTGACATTCCATTTTGGCACCCCCCTGTGACTACCACTGGGCAAAAGTGCCCCTTATCTCTCCCTAGCCCCCTTTATCACATACATTTCATTTGTTTTAAAGCACCGGTAAAGGCTGGATTTACTAATAAGAATGTATATCTACCTGAACTAACCCTTTTTAGCAACAACCCCCCTGAGGTCAGCGCTCCCTCCCCAGGTCAGTGCCCAGTGCGGCCGCACCAGTCGCACTGCCCTAATGCCAGCCCTGCTCGAGGTCCTATTGACACCTCGATCCCATGACAAGCTGAGCTTTCATGTGGATCTGCTTGACTCCCTCTCCATCCACGATGTGGCATTACGTCAGAGTAGCCAACTGTGAAACTGGGTAAACAGGTACGAGTCTCCGCGTCGGATTAACATCCTTTGATTCTGAGCAAATCACTTAATCTCCCTATGCCTATAAATAATGCAGATGACCTTGTGTTTTGTAACTGGCACTTATGCAAAGTGCTCCAGAATCCAATACCTTCGGGTCGAGCTAGTGCTATTGTTTAAGAACTGCAGAAAAAATGCCCTGAATGGTAAAAAACAAACAAAAGCTATAACATAAGGAAAGACAGATACCCATTTACTGGATGATTTAAACAAAGTGAAAAAATTGCCGCTTCCCTGCTTAAATTGTGTAATATAGGTAAATATTTAATTTCACCAAAACTCCTTTTTCTTCATTATCGAGAATGAATGCTCTTTCAAATTTGTGAGTTCATACTACCTGATGTACAAAGCTGTCACTTTTAATAAGTACGTATCTGTGCAATAGTATAATTATTCTTATTAATGTTAAAGCTTCTACATGTTAAAGGAATACACTTTTTCAAAAATTTGAACAGACTTTATCATATTTGAAGTGGTGTTTCTTGTGTGATTTACATAACAAATATGTACAGGGCTCGGCTCATGCAAGGCCTCTGAGATACTGGCCAGAACCTGGGCTCACCCCTGGCTGGTTCTGCCTGTTAATTAATTGGCTTGCCCACCTCTGGTCATCTGCCGTCCTTGTCGCACTCTTTATGATAGGAGAGTGGTTCTATGCCTATCAGACAGGTATACAGTGTCATAAAAAATACGTGTCGTCCTCTGCTCTATTTAATTGTTTCTACAGATAGATACGTGTCTTGATTTTCTCTGTCTAGGTAAGTGTCTTTATTTTCTCTGTCTCTCACCGCAGGCATGTTCTGTGTGTGTGCCACATAATGACAGATATGTAAATTTTGTTTTATACTGTGCTGTGGTCGGTTCTTCTATTTAGCAAGAGTAGGTCAGGAGTGTGAGATCAAGGACATCTTTGTAGGGTAAACACGTGGTTTAAGTGTTTGATTTTAACTGATTGTGCGCAAGTGTATCTTACTGTCCCTCCCACACCTATGTTGACACATGCTATTTTAAGGAGGTCTATCATGGTCCATATATTAGCAAGGTTTGCTGATCTGAGATTGCCTTTCTTAATATGTGTGTGCTTAAAATAGAGCTTGCAACGGGGAGGAGCTTTGCTAATATTTTAGTGTACGTGATATTTCTGCTTCACAGTGAGGTACCATGGTTTTTGACTCCGCTTCGTATCTAGCTGCCATTTTGTGTCCAGCCGCCATTTTGTGTTGCCTCACTCAGGCAGCACGGCGAATAGTGTTTTTGCTCTTTCAGCTGCTACGTGTCTCGTCTGTTAAAGAGTAACCCCTTGTCCTTGTTTATGAAACTGATGTCAGGGCCTGGCCGAGTTTGCTAAATCCATGTCTAGACTGATTAATCCTTGTCTTACTCCACTGTTTGGATCCCACCATTCTTTTTTGCTTTATCTTATTTGACTGGCCTTCGCTATTCTCTTTGTGTATTCTCTTGTTACATAAACTATCCTTTGAAGCATACAACCATGTTCTACCACCTGCAAATTGAATTAAGGGCACTAGTGTTGATTAACTTGAGGGGGGGAGAGCACACAGGGTCAGAAAGGAGGGCGTGTTTTGGATACTCGATAGCTTGTTTTCGAACTATTCCTATTCGTTGGTTTTGTATGTTTTGGGAGTGGGCATTGTAAACATATGATCTATAAGAGATTGTAAGCCACGAAGTTAAGTGGCAGTGTCCTAAGAATATACAACTGTACTTCTAGGACAACTGTGCTTGGCTGCAGCTAATAAATCTGATTTTCTATGCCTAACATAGTGTCTCGTGTCTCTGTCTGACAAGGCAGGTGAACCCGGAGATATTAGGCGTGCCCTGCGCCGCTTGGCCCATAAGGCCTGGTTCTCCAACAGTTGTTCTGAAACAATGGAAGGGTTTGAGGTTTTGTTGACTATGGATAAAATCAATTCTAAGACGGACTTTAATGTGCTTCCTGGGCTATCTTGGGACTCTGCTCTGCTTCATAAGAGGCAGATCAGAAGGTAATTAAGGGGCATAGCAGTAATAATGGGAGGCAGAGTTTTGGTTTTGTCTGTGGTCCAGCTAACTCAAGCAGCAGTGGTGCCGCCAGGTATTTTGCTGCTGTGTGATATCAGCATTCCGGGTGGCAATGGGGGACTGTGTAGTCATGTCATGTGCCCACAGAAGAAACTGTGGTCTTTTTGATTGTTGGCTCCTTATGCTGTGATACAGGAGATGGAATAGATTTGGAAGACTAAGGATTTTTTTTTTAACAGGTCAGTGTCATTTGTGTCGTTCATGATCACCTGGGTGTTCAAAGTTTAAAATACATTGGAAACAGAGAACTAAAGTCACAGAGAAGGCAGGCGTAATTGGAGGAAACCTGATGATCATCACTCCAGGTAGACTAAGATTGTTTCCTCCTCTCTTCATGCACTATTAATTTGCTGCTTCTGATTTTGGGACCCAAGCCTTTTAAACCTTAATTGGACAATGTCCTCATAAAGGTGTTTCAGGTCTGTAATTTGGCTCTTCCGTTTTAGGAGATGGCATTGACAATGAATGACAGCAAAAGTATTTTTAGAGTGCTCTGTTACGTTAAGCACTTGTAAAAAAATCCGTTATTACTTGAGAGAGGTGAGACCCCACTCAAATAATAAACACAGTCCTTGTTAGAGTGAACCCCAAAAGTCACTAGATAACCTGTGCTCAACCTTCTAGTAGCTTGGCACTAAAGCAGTAAGACGTTATTTAGAGGCAACGGGTAAACGATTTATGTAGCACTCAAACAGTAAACACATGAAAACAAAACACTAGAGACATCCCAAACCAATTTTGAAAAATAGAGTTCACTTTAACATATAAAGTGACAGCAAAACAACAAAAATCCATTCAGTTGTGTATGAATTTCTAAAGTAAAAATAGTGCCAAAAAGCTGGAAGCTCCAATTGCAGTTATCTGTTCGGGCTGTACCAGGTCAAAGTCACAAGTTCACACTGACTGCAATAGAGCGCTGGTCAGATAGAGGGATGTGGTCTTCCCGATGTAGAGTTTGACCTTCTCTGAGTCCAAGTCCATGTGGGAATGCAGCAGCGGAGCTTCGTATGGATGATTGATGCGAGGAGACCAATGTTGGTGTGAAGAACAGGTCAGGTGTTGTGAACAGTTACTTCTTGGCATAAAAGGTCAGTTGTTGCTGGAGCTTTGCGCTGGAGGTCGATGTAGACTGCTGCTGTTGGAGCAAGTTCTCTGAGCAGATGCATAGAGCAGATCGTTTCTGGGGATTGCCATCAGCGGACATAACAGATATTTGGCGGGTGGCGTGAGGAGTCTGGTTGCGCAGACCCTAAAAAGCACTGAATCTTCACCTGTAAGTCGGGACTTGCGGTTGTGACCCTGAAAACTGGCAGAAAGGCACATTTGGTGTGGCAGAAAAATATCAACTTCCTAAAAGAATTATTTTCAGAATAGTAACTTAAAATCTGACTTTACTGTTGAAGAAGATTTTTAAATTACAATTCATTTGAGGTGAAGAAGCATTTCTCTATCTGGTCCCAAACAGTTATCACTTATTAAGTGTAATAAGGTAACCCAGAGTGGTCTATGGAGGAGATAGCCGTTAGGAGTTTTTTCACTGTCAGGACATGTAAAACTTAAATACACTTGTCCTACCATTTAAATACCATGCACTCTGCACTTTGGGTGGTTAGGGTGTCCCTTAGGGGTGACATATAGGTATTAAAAAGCATTGGCAATGGCCAAAGGTTTCACCTTATGCAAAATCTATTGGTTGTGGGAATATTTTTTAGACATATTGCACAGCATTGAGGCAGCTATGCAACATGGCTTAAAGTAAAGTAAAAAAAACGATATGATGCGGCTAGCGTTGACTGTATCATAATGCTTTTTAGGTCTCGCCTAGCTATCGTGTAAGCGATGCTATGCGAGATATTTAGTAAGGGGCATTTGAACGTGCTCCCAAAGGCTGCAGGCGGATCGGGTACAGTGCATGTGCGCCGGGCGCGTGCACCATTTGTCAGCCTGCATGATCACTTTTGTGGCCGCTTTGATATTCTTAGTGAGCTGCACGGCCACTGAGAACATCAAAGCGGCCATGAAAGTGATCACCATTTGCGCACGCACAACTCGCGTGTTCCCCCCCTCCCATCACTTTTCCTACTGGCATTCCCCCCTCCCTTCTCGCCTAGTCCTTGTCACCGTGGCGTGCAATCACCCCTCCTTTCTCCCCTTTAGGCCGTTTGATGTTCTTGTGCTTGTTTTTATTTTTTCATACACACACAGCACCTCCTCCTTTTCTGTGTGAGGCTACTCGTGGACATCACGCTTCATCCTCCACGCCTTTATGAACCTGCCTGAGTCTGCTGGAGTAGAGGACGATGCGCTGTGACAACTACGCTATAATGGCATATTTTCACTGTTGACCTTTTTAGGCAGCATGTGCTACACTTTGTGTGGAAAAAAATAATATAATACGGTAAGTTTAGAGAAATAAGCACATGCATATATATAATATTTTTGCTCACTATACATAAAGAACTACCCAGAATTGCCAAGATTAGGATTACACCCATTCCAGGATGCTGGCTTTACTTGCCAGTAGCCGTCCCAAATACACTGAGAGATTGCACTTTACTACATGAAATGTGCACTCCGACTCCACTCGATCCTCTAAGCAAGCATCACTGGAGCACTTTTTCAGCTCTTTTTTTTAGGTCACCTGCTCGCACCTAGTGCGCGCGAGCCCCGTGCGGGATTTGCAAGCCCTCCCAAATGGAGCTGAAACCTTGTTTTCTTTTCTTTTCTTGTTATTACAAGCTTCCAAGCTTCCTGTGTTGCGGCAAATGCTTGTTTAATTAGATGCTCCTCTCAAGCAATCACCCTTACATTTGAGCTGTATTCGATTTGCATCTGGACCAAACAAAGCTTGATGTGTGTTTTACATAGCACTTCATGCACCCCAGACTTTTTAAGCGCTTTAAATAAACCGTGTCTATCTTGCTGGAATGCACATGCATTTCAACGTACCGGTTTTTGTTTGTTAAAAAAAAATGAGAACACGGTCTAGTGGATGATACCCTTTTTTGGCCAACGTTTGCTGGTGGATGTTACATTTCAGGGTGCCCAGCTTTGTATACAGATGCTTCTATTTTATCAAATTGTTCTGTAAAAATATTAATTCAAATATCTTACCAATTGATAAACACACTGACCCACAAAAGTCAGGACTAATCATTAGCACATTTGTTTTTATTCTATCTTCTCCTATTGTTCATTTTATTTGAATGCGTGAATTGGTTGTCTTTATAGCTCAGACGAATACGCCATTGGGTTTTTCACCCACGTCCAGCCACAGCGTTTCTGGAGGAGACATTCCCCTCAGTGCTGTGTATTTGGGGTCTTGGCTCTACAGAAGCACCCTTCTTACCGATCTAAAACTCTGGAAAGCACTGGTACAGATGAAGCAGCCTCGGTACCCTTTCCTTAATCTCTCCTCCCCAACCCGCGTAGACTTGCTGAGACCTGCATAGAAGCACTCTGCCCCCCTACCCACAAGGAGTGTCTGCCCTAGCCTCACGCCCCAGCTCAATACACGCCTCCTCCCCCATTAACCTCCCCTTTCATCCCCGGAGTGGCGTTCCCTCCCCGCACATCCCAGACGCTTGTCTCCCATTCTCCGTGCCTCCGGCACATCTCTCTCTGGTGGGCGGCTGGCCCTCCGCCGCCCACCCGCTCTGCCTTTCATCCATTATCCATGTCATGCCCCATGCGGAGACACCCTCCCACCCCCCACAATCAGAGCAGCTCTGCCTCTTGTTATAAATGAAACCTCCCTCTTGCTTCAACCTCCGAAATTATCTTTGGCGCAAAGACAGTCGTTCTCCACAGCTTCTCCCACATTTTGGAACGCCTTACCCAACAAATTAAGAATGGTACCCGACATCCTTGCCTTCGAGAAGCAACTTAAGACTTTTCTGTTGAGAAACCACTTTCTGTCAACTTTCTGAGGATGTGGCCTAATGGTGGGTAGAGCGGTCGATCAGGAAGCTAGGGAACCAGGTCCGAGTCTCGGCAGGGACGCTCAGTATCCTGTGATTTTGGGCAAATCACTTAATCTCTCTGTACGGAACAAAATTTATGTGGTCTGTAACGCAACTGGTGCTCATCTAAAACCCCCTTATACAGTGGCACAGCAAGTGGGTGGTCTGCCCCAGGCAGCATGAGTTTTGGGGTGAGTTTTTGGGGTGGTGTTGGCCCCTTCCCCGCTCTTATCTTCAGTCATCGCAGGAATCGCCAGCAAATCCCCACTCTCCCTCGCAATGCTCTTCCATGTGGGGGCACGGGCAGCAAACACTGGGACCGCCACAGGCAGCTAAAGGCCTGGCTACGCCACTGCTCTGACACCTTTGGGTAGAGTTCACGCTATATAATACAAAAAACCAAAAAATGACGAGATCTATCGCCTTCCCTCTACTCTCTCCCCTTCTCTCAGCAGAGTTATCTACCCTCCCCTTAAATGATCCTCTCATCCCTAAACCCTACCCCGGTATTAACATTTACTATATCAATAAAATCTACATTACTTGTACTCGTTAGGTTGCAGTAATGGGTAATCTGAGCGCGTGACTTCACATCTGTTTACATCCACAGCTGCACGCCTCTTCCCTGCAACGATGGTGGGAGCTTGGATGGGGCACATGTTCCGTATTTGATGCTTGCGTTTCTTTCTCACAACAGCCTTTCAGCTTTTGCTTTGCATGTTCAGTTCAAACATAAACCATTTACTGTGCATTACCCACATCGATTTTTGTTTTGTATGTTAACCAGCTCTAGTAATGCATTTTAGTGCAGAGGTGAAAGAGGTCGAAGATGTTCTTCTTTTCAACTTGTAATTGTATTATTATTCCTGACAAATACTCTTCTTACTTTTCTGGATTTTTCCAGTGTATTTATTGTTGGCGTGTGTGTAACACACGTCTCTCCTTTCTACGGTCTTTTTCTCATGGCAGTATATGTACAAACTATTTTAGCATCAGTGTGCTAGACGGGCATTAAATATATGGTTGCAGCTGCTATTTTGCTCCCATGGTATTTGTATTATGGAGAAGGCCACACACCTTTGTATGTCCCTCGTCAGTAATCTCCATTGTGCAAGAGCAAAGATCAATGCAGTCGGTTTTTTCCAGGGCTTTAAGTAGGATGACAAAACTGGGGAGGTCTCTCAAAGGGGCGTGACCGATATAATTAAGGGCGCAGCTTAATATATATATGCTAAAAACATGTGCTGCTTCTGTTATTGCCTCCACATATATAAAACAACAATATTACACCTACAACAAGTGAGGACTATTGGCTTTGTCAAAGGATGTTAGTTGTATAACATAAATATACTACATGCATACATAAAACTATGGCTTCGTTGTATATAATATTGAAAATACTTAAGTTATTGCACAAGAGGTTGTGGCACAATGGCCAGAGCTGCCAACTTTGGAGCTGAAGAAGCAGGTTTGAGTTTCACTCTTCTGTGTTTCTGGGCAAATCACTTAATCGCTTATGCCTACCAAAACAAGCATTTGCAATACAATAGGTCTCGCATTGTTAAAGTTTGAGCTATTGGTGTTGCATTATTTAGCAATGCCAATAACTCAAACTTTAATATTGCGAGACCTGTTGCATTGCAAATGCTTGTTTTCTTCAAGCCTTGTTGCACAGCAGCCTGTGCTGCTTTGCAATATCTCTAAATAAGCACATGGGGTCAAGTTACACAAGGGAGGTGTGGCAGAGGAGGAGGGGAGCAGAAACAATGAATGGGGAAAGCAACCCCAGGGAGGAGGGAGGGAACAACCACGGACAGTGGGAAGAGGGCATGGTGGAAGCAACACCAGAGTTTTGCAGGGTAGGGAAAACTTCAAACAACAACAGATTGTCGAGAGAGCGCAGTGGGGTAGACTGTTCAGTGCCTGGCGCTCTCATAGAGTGCACAGCAAAACGTGAAAAAAAATACCCGGAGAAGCATTCTGTCAGTGAAAGGTCCCTGGCTGCAAACAAGAAGCTGCGCTAGGTCCATGATCCACAAGTGCTTGGACAAAAGCCCCACAAGAAAGCAGGAGGAGGCGAGCAACCGGAAGGAATCAGTACTCATGACCAGTAAGCAGCAAGGGATCAAAAGTGATGTAGAAGCCGACCAATGGTGTGTATTGGTAAATAATTGGCAGGCTCTAAGTCCATTTGAAGCTTTTTTTTTAACAAAAAAGTTTGTCGACTGCGCATGCGTGCTGTCTCAGACGAAAACTAAAATGCAAACTTTAGGCTTGGCAAAAGGTTTATTTTTCCTGGTCGAAATTGCAGTTTAAAATTTTAATATAAGCTGCTGTGACAGACCAGAGACATGTTTGACAGTGCCTGTTTAGGGCTTGGAAAAATGGGTTCGGCTGCTCACGTCTAGCATCTAATTTACACGTCTAGCATCTAATTTACAGTCCCTCTGTACATATAATACCATGTACTAGGTACTTAGAAGCACATTTTATGTGCCAATTAGGGGTAGGACAATTGTCTCCAGTGCAGGGAGAGATCACAAGTACTATACCACTGGTTGGCAGGAGTAAACTTCACAGAGTCCTAATGTCAAGGAAAACGGGTTCAGCAAAAAGAATGCAGGAATACCACTCCAGGGATGTCAAGTGTAACAAGAATGTACTAGCGCTGGGGAGGAAACTAAGTAGAGACACATAAAGCTCTAAGTGGAGCAATTGAAAGAGGAAACCCAAGCCTTGGATAATTTTCACAATAGAAGATGATCTTCAAGAAGACACAGAAAGGAAGGCTATTTATTTCATTGCCTGGCATTAAGAAAGTAAATGTGAAGTGATTGATCCCGATTTTAAAGAACGGAGGTACTAACAGAAAACCCGCTCAAGCTCAATTCATAGTACAGACAGGATCACAGAGATGAAATTTGGTTTTAAGACAGTGTGGGTGCCTCCGCGAAATAACAAGATAAATCATACAAAGGATCTTAATGGTAAACCTTTACTTCATGGGGAGCCAGTGGAGTAAAGAAATATGTGGAAAGGTATGGATGTGACGAGTAAGATCAACAATGAGATGAAATACTTCATTTTATTCCACGTGCAACCTGGGGAGATTATAGAGAAGGTGGGAATTATGTACAAGGTAGAGATAGATGCATTAATCCAGATGAGATAGGATAAAAGCCTGGACCATGCTTGGATTTAAAGGGAAGACGAAGAAATGTTTTAGTGCAGAATGTGACTACAGTATAAAGAAGAGGAAGGCACCTTGTAATGTAACAGCAAAGAAAATCAGGCATCAAACAGAAGCCTAGTAGGATGTTGTTTCTCACTATCCCTACTCTCCTACATGAGTCCATTGAGCGCATGGAAGCTATAGTCAGGCAGAGGATGTCCACCCAATAATAGTGACCCAACGCCAACAAAATGAATACATATTAACCCCAGCTCCAGCCACGGAGTAAATCTAACAACATTATAGAATCCTGTCATATGTTGTTTAGCTTGAAAATGGGTCAGCAGAATTGATTTTTTTAGTTTTGAACTTTTACATCGGTGGCAGCTGTGTCTCTCCCAACATTGTTGCCAGCAAGGAACGTTAGTGCACTTTACGTTAAACGAACAATGAAGATAAAGAAATTTACATACAGAGAAGGGACACAAGCCAGGAACTAAAAACAAATAAACCAGTTACCGGTAGGAAAAGATGTATATTGATGTATGCCAAACTCTGTGTTACACTTGTAAAATGATTTGTTTTGCCGACTCAATCAGACAATTTCATATTGCCTGATGGACTGAAGATCATTGTCACAATAGGAGACAGATCCATCATTTCATGCTCATGACGGATGATAGTCTCTGGCTTACTCCAGGGGAGCTTGTCTGCCTTGTTATCCATTGGCAGGAACTAAAAGCTGTGAATGTGTCATCAATCATTGTCTGCAACTTGCTCTAGCTGACGTCTTCAGACTGTGGTTGCCTGTGAACAAGCCGGGGGGAAAGCAGATCCCACTTCAGCCTCAGGGGGCATCTTCTCCTTCGTGGATGTCAGCATCAAGGACTACTTTCATATAGTCCGGGGGCTGTGGACCCAGAGTCCGCTGTCGACTGTGACATACTCCTACAAGTCTGTCTCTTTATTGTTCATTAAAGTGAAACCAGTGAGCTGAAATAGTAGCTGCATAAGCATGCACCGTGAAACGTCACACGCGCATTCAAAAGGGTGGAAAAAGAGACGGCAGCTGCAACCAGTGGATTAATAATTCAGCATTATCTTATGTACTGGCAGAACCGACGTGTGGGACAGTAAAAGGCACAGCAGATCACTTTCATAAACATGCCCTCAAAATGAAGAAGCACAAAATGGGCAAATCTGTTTCTAGTCCTGCTGACTCAGCAGACACTTGTTAAGAATACTCACTTATTGGGAGGGACGCTTGATAAATTAACTCAGTGACTTATTGCTGCTATTACCTCGATCTGCTAACTTTCTTGATAAGGCTGAAACCAAATTAGATATCTGCCTTAATTTACCGAATCTCTACCTTTCTGAAACTTGAACTCAACTCCAGTAGGCAAAATATGTTAATAGTATATTCCTAATAACTTAAAATGACGATGCACAGAATATTTATGTATTTATTTACAAATTTAACTGTGCTATTTGCAAATGCATTAATGCAGATTGCAAAAGCAGAGGCCATAGAGTAGCCACTGCATTGTTCTTACGGGTGTTCACTGAATATGTAAATTTTATATCAGCCCTCTAGGGCAAATATCATTCCCGTTTAGCCTGTACATCATATGTAAATGATGGGATTTTCTTGTGCATATGAAAAGAGCAATGTTGATGGAAGATGGAACTGTTGACTCAAGGGTAAGCGTCTTTGAAATAGGAAACATCTTCTCATTGAATGATAACCTGCCTAACCAGGCTGGAAGGGCCATCACTGCAGGGAAATAAATCCTGGCATCCGTCTCCAGCCCTATCGAATACAGGCTCCTGTTTTGACGTTCAGCAAAACACCAAGGTGTTAGTTAACAACGGTGTTATTTTAAGACGTTTGGAAAATGGCCCTGTAAAAAAAGATTGTCTTAAAAGGGTTACTCGTTTTACACGGACAGCAGAAAAGCTGCTGGCTGACAGATATTTCTGTTTTTTTGTTAATTCTTTCTCACGTGTGCAGGACTTGTGTGTGAGAGCAGCTGCACTGGGCCAGCGCCAAATTATAGGGGCCGAATGTTTCCCCTGTGAAGGTTAGAGCTGACACTCCAGGGATTTGCTGTTCATTGATTTATTTCGCCTTTTATTGTATTTATCAACTATGTCAGCGTTGGACGTGGTCCTTTTTGCAGGGTTATCCCCAAACGTTTTGTATTCCTCAGCCTATTTTTCTGACACTCTTTTGTTGGCTTTAGGACACTTTACCAAAGCTAATCAGTGCTTAAGTGCATATGCTCTATGTTCTAGAACATGGTATGATTTGTTTCTCCATGATTGGCATATTCAGTCTACTTGTACGTCCCTAGTACAGTGCACTACATGTGCCCAGTGCCTATAAATCAAATACTACTAGTGGGCCTGCAGTACTGATTGTGAAATCCGTGTGAGTAGCTCTGAAAGCCTGTCTCCTTCCTGCCACTGCAGGGCCTATGTGTGCAGTTTTAAACTGCCCGACCTTACTTTTTATTGCACATACGACCCACCTAAGGTAGGCCCTAAGTGGCACCAGAGGCACGGTGCAGTG
Organism: Lissotriton helveticus; assembly: GCF_964261635.1. Lineage (NCBI taxonomy): Eukaryota > Metazoa > Chordata > Amphibia > Caudata > Salamandridae > Lissotriton > Lissotriton helveticus. The sequence goes on from NC_136059.1 coordinate 858,629,243, forward strand.
TATTTAAAAGGTAAGACTTGTGCTTTTATGTTTTACATGCCCTGGTAGTGAAAAACTGCTACATTCGTTTTCCGCAACAGCAAGGCCTATCCCTCCCATAGGTTAGCAATGGAACTGCCTTGTAACATCTTAGAAGTGTTTCCTGGTACCACAGAAGCATAACATCAGCTAAGAAGGATTGGGAGGAGGAGCACTGGCAGCAGCTTAAGGCCGCAGCCTGTGGGAAAAATTCAATCATTTTTTGGAAACTGATCAATGCTCTTGACAGAAGGGGGGCAGAGCAGATCTTAAACCATATAAATGAACACCAATGGTACTCCCATTTTTTAAGTTTGTATTGTGAGGACAGTGCCGAAGGCCACCCAAAATCCCCAGTTATGGTAATTGAGAGTGAGCCCAGCATAGAGCTAGGCACCAAGGAAGAGTCTTTCTCCCTTCGAGAAGTCTAGGACGCTATTTTAAAAATACTTCCAGGGAAGGCGGCTGGCCCAGACGGCCTGCCGGGGGACCTGCTACTTCATGACCCCAAACTATGGACAGATTTTATAGCCTGTTTAATGAACCATATCCAGTCCGGCCACCCTGTCCCTGAATCCTGGAAGGGCGCGGAGGTCATCACCATATACAAGAAAGGTGACAGAGAGGACCCTGCCAACTACAGACCAATAAGTCTAATTGACACCATCCAAAAAGTAGTTGGCAGGGTAATCATAAACCGGACAGAGTCATGGTTAATGGAAGAGGACATCTTGACCCACTTCCAGGCGGGGTTTAGGCGCAATGTAGACGCGATGGACCAGGTTTTCCGGTTCTGTGCAGTCTTTTGGAAGTCAGTGACCATTACCAAGGGTAGTCTGTACCTGGCTTTCATAGACTTGAAGACAGCTTTTGATGTCATCCCACGTGCTAAACTTTGAGAGGTCCTCCAGGACATGGGTTTCCCTAGTTATCTGTTGCAGTTTATTATTAAACTCCATGAAGATAATTATGCAAGGATTCGGTGGGGGAACCAGGGTCAATTAACAGGGAGGGTACCAGTCAACAGAGGGGTGCGGCAGGGATGTGTGATGGCGCCGACTTTGTTCTCCCTCTTTATAAATGGGGTGGTGGACCATTTGAGGGAGGACCCCGCGGATGCCCCTGTCCTTGCTGGGGAGAAAACCCCCACACTCCTCTTTGCGGATGATACCCTCCTGATATCTAAAACCCCTAAGGGCCTGCAAAAACTGCTTGATCGCTTCAGTGTTTTCTGTAAAGACCGTGGGTTAACGGTCAATACGGCGAAAACGAAGCTGATGGTATTGTCTGCCAAAAGAAACCTTAGGAAGGTTTATCTTTCTTTGAATGGGTCCCCTCTAGAGGTAGTGGACGAATTCGACTACCTTGGGGTTAGGCTCTGTAACAACATGACCTGGGACTCCCATTTGTCCAAAATGGTTTTAAATCTCAAAAGGGTCTCTGGAGCAATACTTAAGAACCAGCGCCTTTCAATCAGTAGACCAATAGCCCCTGCCCTGGCAGTTTATGAGGGGAAAGCTTTAGCTTCGGCAGTTTACGGCTCTGAATTATGGGGCGCTGAGAACACTAAGGCATTGGTAGTTGCAGAGAATAAGTTCATGAGAGATATGGTCTCGCTTCCTCCTTCAACCCCTCTGAAACCACTATTTCTCGACATGGGCAAAAGATCGATCTCTGAAATAGTCCAACTCCGTCCGTTGCTATTCTGGGTGCGTCTCAGAAGGACCCCTGAATTAGCAAAATATGCTTTAGTGTTGGACGAGCTAATTAGACTGAATGTATCCAACAAAATAAAGTGGCTCAACAATTTAAAGAAGCTGGTGGTCTCTATAGGTTTGGTAGAATCCTGGGCCTCACAATCCCACCACCCAAACAAACTGTTAAAAAACTATATTGGGATTGGGTAGAGGCCAAGGCCTTGCACAAATCAAACTGGGGTCCCCTAACGAACAACTTTATTGAACATAAGCCCCTTGGAAAGTTAGAGCCATTACTGGACTTCATCCAGGCTCCTCGAGATAGAACTTTGTTCCTGAAACTAAGATATGGTACCCTCCCCCTTAAAAAAATCGTGGAAGGTTGGAAGGTCAGGAGGGAACATGATCTAAAATGCCCAGGTTGCCCATGTCCGGAAGAATCACTTGGCCACTTTTTGTTTGCTTGTAAAGCTTACAAGCAGGCTAGAGTAAAATGGTTGAAACCAGTGTGTAGGGAGCTAGGAGTTAGGGACCATAGATCAGCTTTACACATTATTTTAACCAACACTACCTCTATGTACATTGTTTGTGGGGTCGCCAAGAATTTGGCGAGCGCCTGGATTATTCGGTCAAAGCTGTTATCCAATGCTTGTACAGATCCTTCCCAAAAATGAATTTTAATTATGTTGAGGCCCCCCCGCTCATCTCTTAACCTGTTTGTAATGATGACATGTTTTTAGAAGAAACTGTAATGCTTGATAAATTGTCTTATGTATTTTTTGTACGTTTGCACTTTTATGATACATCTATCGAATAAAGTATTACAAAAAAAAAAAAGTTTCCTGGAAGCAGATAGAAAATTGGAGTTTGGTGACTCTAGACTCACAATTTAAAAACACGTTTTTTTACCAAAGTTGTTTTTTAAATTGCAGGTATGGAAATGACACTTTTAGAAAGTTGGAATTTTCTTCTGTGCCTCTGCCTGTTCCTAGAATACACATCTGGGTTGGATGACAGTTAGGCTTTGTGAATTCACTCTAGGCTGTCACACACACAGGGAGTTCAGGTGTGCCCTGCATATCCCGAAGGCCCATCACCAGACTCATTGGACTTTCTAAGATAGAGTACAGGGAGGAGTTGACACTTGCATCTGAAGAGGACTGTGTCTGTCCTTACACAAAGAGCTGCATACCCCCCTTTAGTGTGTCTGGAGCCAGGGCCAGGAAGAGCAGGGTCTTGTGCATGACAAGTACAGTTCTTTTAAGTTTCCCTACTTCAAAGGCTAAAATGGGTATAAGTACTCGACCTCTGATACCATATACTGGGAACACTTCTGGATTGAGGACATTCTGCCAGAAAGAAGAGCTGCGTTGCTGTCAGGAGAGACCGCCACTTTGCTGTTTTCTGTGCTGTACTGGCCTGCTGCTTGCTGTTTCTCTCCGGGAGCGAAAGACTTGGACATTGCTTTCTGCATCCTGCTTTCCAAGTTTCTCCAAGGGCTTGAGTTGAGCTTGCCTCCTGTTGGAAGTCTCAGGTCCATCAAAGACTTCATCTGCCAGCACCTGGGCTGCTGATAGCCCCGCTCTGCCAAATGGTGCCAATTCCATTTCTCGGACCTTGGACCTCAGTTCTGGTACTAAAAGAAGAAAACCATGCATCAAATCCAAATGTCACTTTGGAATTGGTGCACCCCAACATGAATCGCTGAATCGCCACTGCCTGCTCCAAAGCCTTGGTCACAGCTTACCGACTGCATGATGCCACCACCACTGTTTACAATGCAAGCTCCGAGATTGCCACAGAAGCCAGACGTATTGCAGATGCATGTGTCTCGAGCACCGCATCACCGACATCCGTGATACACCACTCTGCCTATGGTTCGACATTGACACCACAAATCGACACACTGCTTTGTGACATCGACACATCTTGGACACATCATGGCCTTCCGGAACCAAGGTATCACACTCGAAATCGACTCATCACCTCCCCTGAGCCTCACATTGTCACTGGCATTAGCGGCTCAGCGACCATGCACTGCCTCCAGAAACTGATGCATCACTTACACCAAGAGACGCATCACTTCCTTTGTGCAACGCACCATCACTGAGCACCAACGTGACAACAACTTGCATAGTATTAAAGAAACAATGCATCACCTGCTTAAACAAAGCCTTACCTCCGTGCGCCACATATTGTCTTTGATTTTTGCAGCATCAAAGGTACTTTTTTGTTGTTAAATTGTTAAATGCAACCATTTATTTCTAGGAGCTATATCTTTATATAACTTTGAAAATGTATATTTTGACTTGTGTATATTGGATTTTTGTCATTTTGGTCTTGTTTTACTCGGTTAAATATTGGCTATTGTCTTAACCGGTGTTGAGTACTTTGTGGTGTTTCCACTATGTGTTTATTTGTGTGTGTGTATGTATGTGTAAATACTTTCACATTTCCTCTGGGGATAAGCCTGACTGCTCTTGTCAAGATACCAAGGTGGTGAGCACAGATTATTATGAGGGTGTAAATTACTTCCCCTGACTAGAGTGACAGTCCCTACTTGGACAGGGTGCAAACCACTGCCAACTAGAGACCCCATTTCTAACAGTCAACTATGCATTTTCATGCACCAAGCCAACACACATATTCAAATAGGCAACAGTTTGCTTGTCTCTAAGGAAAAAGTGAACAACATTATAGATGCCCAAATATTGACTATCATTCATAAAAAAAAGTGGGAAAGTAACCATGGGGTATGCCTTGCATCTATAATTGTCACTCACATGAAAAACCTACACCACACTTACTCATTAGCCAACATTCCCACATGGTGGCCCGCTTGTGGTTTAAGCAGACAATTGAAGACTATCTCCACACAAAAGCTTTAGAAGTGTGTCTAACATCACATAACGTGACAGCTCAACATGGAATGGTGGAGCCTTCTGAACCAGCTGCAAGTTCAACTTCTTACTTTACTTTGATAAATTATAGTTATTCAATTCAGTGTGCTTGCTTCCTCATCTCTCTGTTTTACATTTTCAACACATACTTTTCCACCACAACAGTCCTCGGTTACTTTCTATTGTTCGCTTTCTCTTCCTTGTCTCTCTGTTGTTCTTATCTTTTAAATAGCAAGACACTAAATAAGCAAGGATCCAGCAACCTATGCATGACTCGGTTATTATATTGTTTTGCATTGTAATTGCATTTATATTGCAATTACTACCCCATATAAGGCGAGTACGCTCTTTACACCTGTCAGCACGCTGCCCTGGATCCCTAGGCTGGTGGTTAGAATATGATAATGTTAAATTATCTTTATCTATTCCTTTGTAGAGCTACACTGGTGCACTGGTTTCCCAGTGTGTTCTGCAGAATAGAGGATCCTATTGAGTTTAGTTACAGGTCAAGTTTTATCACACTTTGCTCAACCTTTGCTTTTGTCACCAGTATTAACAAAAAGAGACGATGGGAACATTAAAGGGCCTATATACAACAGTACATGTAGTACAGCAGATGTTGGGTCAAGCATGTTATACATAATGTAAGACATCTAAATGCATTGCATGCACCTTCATTAATTGGATATTGGCATGTTTGGGTAGCTATGAGACAGGTTTGGGGAATTCAGTAAAAAAGGGCTATGTTCTAGACGTGAAACATCAAATAATGTTGATGCACATCATTGAGTTTGTAAAAAATGTATCTATATATTTCAAAAGAGGCTTGCTACAAGCAGGAAATGAGAGAAGCACTAGAGCCTCCAGGATTGTTTTGATATTAGAACTGTGACTATAGCGCTTGATAAGGCTCTTTGAAAATGTTTACATAAACAGTTGAAAAAAGAGTAAGGTGATGGAAGGAATGCCTGAATTAATCTTAGCCACAGTTCCACTGCGGCTCTTAGCAGCTTTCCAGACCATAGGCCAAAACAATCTTGAGTTGATGGTGTTCCGATTCGGAGAGGGCTTTGCTTGGAAGTTTTGACTGGAATGTTCCCATTGGAGCAGGAGCAAGGCTGGTTTGCATATGGCTTGGTCTAACCTGAGGTGGACTGGTGGAGAAAAAGTGATGGAATACAATGCTACTGAGTGAGGGATTGCGAGTGGTTAGATTATTCACAAGCATTGCTCCCATCACCTTTTGTGTGTTTTACATGAATAGTTGAGCCAAGAGAGGAATTGCTGACCCACATGAACAGTTGAGCCAAGAGAGGAATTAAGCAATCAAACAGCATTTGTAAAGCATAACACTGTCACCCTTAGGGGTATCTGGGCACTGTGTCTCCATCGAAGGGCCAGGTCTTGAGTCTCTTTCTGAAGTCTGCCAGCTAGGAGGCTGTTTAAAGCTGGGTGTGGCGGTGGGAGGTCGTTCCAGGTCTTGGCAGTGATGTAGGCGAAGGAGCAGTCCCCACTGCAGCTGTGTTGGATGCGAAGTGTGTGTGCGAGGGCGATTGAAGAGGAGCGCAGGAGTCTAGTTGTTTGGTGGAAGTTCAGTCGATGATTTTGGTAGGCAGGTCCTAGGTCATGGAGGGCTTTGTAGGGAGGATCTCAAACTGACACCTTTTCTGGATGGGGAGCCAGTGGAGGTCTCTGAGGTGGGGGGTGCCATGAGTTTGTTTGGGGAGCACCAGGATGAGTCTGGCTGCAGCGTTCTGTATGGTCTGGAGTCTTGTGGGGAGCTGGGTAGAGATGCGGGATTGGAGGGCATTGCCATAGTCGAGGCAGCTGGGGTCGACGTCCTGAGTGACGGTGCTTCTGGTGTTCGTTAGGATCCATCTGAAGATTCTGCGGGGCATGCAAAGTGTGTGGAAGCAGGAGGAGGCAACGCGTTGGTCATTTCATGGTGAAATGGCTGTTGAAGATGATGCAGAGGTTGTGTGCATGGGAAGGTTGGTGTGGGTGTGGGTCCGGGTCCTGCAGGCCACCAGGTGTGGTCCCTTATTCTGGGGTTCTTCCCAAAGAACAGTACCTCAGTTCTGAAGGAGTTGAGATTGAGACATTGCTTACCTACACAGCTTTGGGAAGATGGGGAGGGTAAATTATACAAGAACATCAAGACACAAATGTTTTGAAAAATCAGGACATACGTGCTGTTTTCCAATTGTCTTTAGCGAATGAATGTGAGGCAAACAAAAATAAGGAAGGGGCACCAGAAATTTAGCAGTCTAAAACAAAGAGGAGTGGTCAAGAATGCCAAGAGCGAGGAAGGTATTTTAGTTCATTTTTTGGAACTAGGAATCACTCACAGTTTAAATCAGTGTACAGCAGAAGTTGATATCACTGCAGGGGTCCATGGAGTTTTGTGTGCACAACTACAGTGGATGACTTCACTGAAAACACAAGGAGTAAAGGGTGAAGTAAAAACACTGAGACTTTGAAGAATCAGGGTTCACATGAAGTCCCAGTTGTTAAAGGTTAAGTCATATTTTATTATTTTGGTACAACCAAGCTTCGAAGCAGAATTTGAATGCATCTCTGAAGATAGTTTACTAGAGCTGGAGATGAAGAGCATGATGATTTGGTTTCATATGGAGAGGCGGTGCCCAAGGCGACATTCAGCATACTAAGGAACAGGTGGATGTATTAGTTATGTCATGGGTTTCAAAGAACAGGATCAGAAATGTTGGTCCAGAAGAAGCCTGGGCCAGAAGGATAAAATCTCAGAGTGTGTCTGCACTTCAGCCCATGATTTTGAATTCGTACAGTTTGAAAATCATCATTAAGATCTAGGTCATAGGCAGCTGGTGGACAGGGCATAAGGCTTATATCATAGCTCTGCATGTGCTACAAGTCACAGAGACTGCCTTCCACAGCTGTTGTTGTGCTTGTAGTTGATATGCGAGAAACATAGGTTTGACATGAAGACACAGGATAACAGGTGGGAAAGCAGACAGTGGAACAGAAGACACAAGAGACACATGAAGACACAGGAAAACTGGTGGGAGAGCAAACAGTGGAACAGAAGACTCAAGAGACACATGAAGACACAGGACAACTGGTGGGAGAGCCAACAGTTGAACAGAAGACACAAGTGACAACGATGAGTAAGAAGATGGGAAACAGGAACGAAGACCACAGATGAGGTAGGTGAAACACTGTTATTGATAACTTTACACATGTGATCTTTGGAGTGGCCATTGAAGGCTCAATGTAATGTACTCCAACTGGTGAATGGGATAAGAGTGTAGCTCCACATATGATGTAAGGGAATGAGTAATGTGTGACTATCAACACAAGGTACTGGTATTTATGTACTTGAAAAGTATGAAAAAAGAGTTGCCTTAATGACAGTTGAGAAAGAGAACCTGAAGACTGGAGGAAGGACCAATGGGTGAGATGTGTTACAGGGAGAAGGTTTGCGCAATTGAGGAAAGGCAGCTAGTATTTCTGTTGATGCATCACTTCCCTGACTCCACCCCTGTGATCTTTAGATTGGCCTATCCAGTCAGCATCACCATTGCATCTTCACTGGTGGAAATGGCAAGGTGGACAGGGTGATAACTCTCAGGGCCTACACACAAAATAGATGACTGAGGGCATAAGCTTCTTTGCTCAATAAACACACACATCATAAAGCACAAAAAGGGATGCAGGACTACTTGGAACAGATGACGAGAGGAGTGATATGACAACAAAAAGAAATGGAACAGTGGAGACAAGAGACTAAGTGAAAGGAGGAGTATGATCAAAGGTCTCAGAAGCCTGGGTGGAAAGATCATGGTGAACAAGCAGATGGTGAGAGAGAGGGAAACAAGGTGCTGGAAGTGGAGCTATATATTTGTCCATACCAAAGTGTTCTCAGGAGTTGACAGGCAAAGCAGCATTTTGGTGGAGATATTGGTCAACAACTGGAGCTTCAATGGGTGGGTCAGGCATGAACCCGAACCACCACTAGGAAACAAAGCTGCTACCCGACTCCATCACACAGTTCTTCTCAACTTGAGATTTCTTCTAGATTTTCGACACATACATAACTCCACATCCATGGTATTCACAATATTGGCGATTTCCACTCTACAACACAGAGATTGCGTGGATGGGATTGCTTACATTAACACTGCATAAGAGACTGAGTTACAATGTCTGTCTCCTCCCTGTGAAGCTTATCTTCTTTTCATGCATTCTGTGCTATATTGGATGGTGACTATATTCCAGCACATTGTAGAAGAGGAAGTGATGCTGGAACAGAAAGTGACACGCCACTTGGTCGCACTCACTATTTACATTGTCGTTCATTCTTGGGGGTTAGAGTAAGTGCTTTTTCGGAAATCAGTAATAAAATGGGCTAAATAAATGCCTTGTTTCTCCTAATTTATAATTCTCTACTCTGGATTTGTTTCTGGAAAGGAGGGCGCCTTGCAATATGGGAAATCATACTTTAAAAAAATGCATACTAAAAAAAAATACTCTGAATCTTCTCGTTTGTGTGAGAAATTGTGAGTGTCGCTGCATGTAGACAATAGTCTGCATAGCAAATTTGATTACATTTTCTCTGCGAGATTCAGATTTTAGCAGGCTGTTTTATACATTTATTGTATGGGGCTTTTCAGTCGATGAACACAAAACATCTGGACCAGGCAAAAGGGATTAGTGGGCTGTCTGGAATGGGTGGTTGGTGACACAGTTTCCTGATTAATTTGATTTATTTTTTATATAGCAAATAAAGGTTAACGTTTTTGTAAAGTAACATATATATGTTTTATCTTTCAGTCTGACGGACTGTGGGTCCTGCATCTTTATTTTGCATTGCTATTGTATGATAACTAAGGCAGTATTATCCTTTTGCTGAGAGAACATTCCTTGGGGAGCTTTACACAGAAATAGTTCTGCATTTTGCCCCTGCTAGCCTTTTTCTGCAAACATTTACTGGAAGCATTTCCACTTCCTTGACATCTGCACGTGTGATTACTATCTTAACACAAACCATCTTCTTTGAAGTTCTATTATCAGCATTTTGGCCTAAGCATTCACTGACATCTGTGATGCAAGCACATCTGACGTCAGCAGTGTTATTTGTAGAATTTCATTTAGACTATGAAGCACGTCTGGCTTGTATGCAGTTCATGTATGTATCCAAAATGCATTTCATTCTGAAGTTCACTGCAGAAGAGACATTGGCCAGTGCCAATTTGTCCTGAATCTCACATTTCTTAGATAGGTTTGTATAATGTGCCATTATGATTCTTTTTACAACTTTAATAAAGCAAATCAATGGCCTTAAATGTATGTTAATTTTTTACGCGGATACCCTCTGGTATTTTTGTTTTATTTCTGACGTCTTCTGCCTGATATCTTCTGCATCATCCCCGTGACGTAACAAAACTTGAGGGGGCCCCCTGCAAAGCACATGGACGGGGCCCCCGGCGGTGCGGCCCATCATCTACCCCTTTGCCCTACCACCCAGAAATCTAGCATATTTTGATTTGAAACCTCCAACATTTAAATGAAATGCCTCTATATTGTTTTTCTCTAAGTTCTAATGAGAAAGTGGGAAATACTTTTAACATACAAGCTGCCATTTGTAACAATACTGTCAACAGCAGATTATTTAACTGAGGCAGCAATCAGAAAAAGCCAAAGAGTGATCCGGTTGTCTCAGGAACTGCCTATGGCTGAAGAACAAAGAACAACTATGAAGGGTCTGAAATAGAATTGACAATACCTTGAAACTTTGAAGGACCAACCCAAACCTGCAATTCCATAAAAACTCGACTGACAATATACATGAGAAAATGAGAAGTACACAAGCTATAACTCAGTATCCTGCGAAAGTCAAGAGAAATAGACTGGTGAATTATCTGCATGCCACACACTAGCGACTATCAAGGGTTGTGTATGATAATAATGTGAACTGAGGGAGCAATTTCAATCATAATGTCTTATTAGTAAGCACTGCAAAACGGGTAGGCAAACAAGGCTGAGAAAGAAAACAGTTTAAATGCTTCAGAACATTGATGCGGATGTTTGTTTTAATTTATCATTTCTGTAGTGTAAACAATTCTAAATACAAGATATAAGGCACACATATTACATACAAGTGCAAGCAACACCATAAATAACACTGCATGTAGAATAAAAACAAACCATATCAGCAAGTACCTAATGACAATCTATACGAACTGTAGTTGGCAAAGCAAAAGAAAAAGTGCAAATACTTTCAAAGTTCAAAATGAAGCAATCACCAGTCCAGCAATATACAAAAATCAAGCATGGTTTGTAAAACAATCCAACTTTCTTCTTGCATCAAGGTGAAAATACTTTCAAAGTGCATGGTAAAAACAAGTCCAGTAGCTTCTCTCACAAGGCCTGACCTGAACCACCAGACTGGTCCTTACTTCATAACAAACAGAGGCCTCAGACCTCATTGTGTCAACATTGGCGGTATTTACAATTTACTAAGAGTATAGACATGCCTGCTGAATTACAGATTCACCATTGCCTCCAAATGACTCTAGCGTCACGTGTAACAACCCCAGCCAGGCCTGACTTTTAAGCCAACAGCGCCTTGCACTGTGGGAGTTGTGCTGTGACCATCTAAGTAAGAGGTTAAACATTCCAGCATGCAAAGTGTTGTTGGATAAAAGCTATGAATGGACACAACATGGTGCCAATGCCACTTGGCAGCTATGTTTTATACAAGCACAAGGGGATGTTTAATTTCCTCAACACAAGCTACATACGTCTGGTGTCAAATAGCAAACACGTTGTGCGGAGAACCCAGAGACGTGCTGTGTTTAGCCCCCTTGTATGGACCTGAGGTGTCATTCTCTAAGAGACCCTGTGGTATCAATCAATCAATCAGGAGTTTGTTAAAGCGCGACTACTCACCGGTAAGGGTCTCAAGGCGCTAGGGGTGGGGGGGGATTTGAGGGGGTGCAGGTTCCATTCCATCAAGGAGGGGGTCTGTCGAAGAGCCAGGTTTTGAGGTTTCTTGCGAAGATGGGGAGCGATGTTGTCTGTCTGAGGTGGAGCGGAAGGGCGTTCCATGCCTTGGCCGCGAGGAAGGAGAAGGAGCGGCCTCCCGATCTGGTCTTTCTGGTGCGGGGGACCACAGCGTAGGAAAGCTGGGCTGATCGTAGGGTCCTTTGGGGTGCGTGGAATTTGAGTCGGCTGTTCAGGTATGCTGGTCCGGTGCCGTGGAGGGCCTTGTGTGCGTGGGTGAGCATCTTAAAGGTGATTCTCACCTCGACGGGGAGCCAGTGGAGTGTGCGCAGGTGCTGGGAGATGTGGCAGTGTTTTGGCAGGTTGAGGACCAGTCTTGCGGCGGCGTTCTGGATGTTCTGTAGCTTGCGGATGAGGTTTTTGTTTATTCCGGCGTAGAGTGCGTTGCCGTAGTCGAGTCTGCTGGTGACCAGGGCGTGAGTGACTGTCTTTCGGTGTTCGAGGGGGATCCATTTGAAGGTCTTACGAAGGAGGCGGAGGGTGTGGAAGCAGGAAGATGAGACAGAGTTGATCTGGCGGTCCATTTTGAGCTCGGAGTCCAGGATGATTCCCAGGTTGCGTGCGTGGTCTGTGGGGGTTGGCGGGTTTCCGAGGGCGGTGGGCCACCAGGTGTCACTCCAGGCGTCGGGGTTTGGGCCCATGATGAGTACTTCTGTTTTGTTGGTGTTTAGTTGTAGGCAGCTGTTTTTCATCCATTTGGCGACGGCTTCCATGCCTTCTCGAAAGTTGCGTCTGGTGGTGTTGGGCTCGTTGGATAGGGGGAGGATGAGCTGAGTGTCGTCTGCATATGACACGATGTTGAGTCCGTAGGTTCTGACGATGGGGGCAAGTGGAGCCATGTAGACGTTGAAGAGCGTCGGGCTGAGGGAGGAGCCCTGGGGGACTCCGCAGGTGATAGGTGTGGGGTCCGAGAGGAAAGGGGGGAGTCTGACCCGCTGCGTCCTGCTGGAGAGGAAGGAGCAGATCCAGTCGAGGGCCTTGTCCTGGATTCCTGCATCGTAGAGTCTGCGTATTAGGGTGCGGTGGGAGACTGTGTCGAACGCCGCTGATAGGTCGAGGAGGATGAGGGCTACTGTTTCTCCTTTGTCCAGTAAGGTGCGGATGTCGTCTGTTGCGGCGAGGAGGGCGGTTTCCGTACTGTGTTTTTTTCTGAAGCCGGATTGGGAGGAGTCGAGGATGTTGTGTTTTTCAATGAATGTGGCGAGTTGGCTGTTGATGGCTTTCTCGATGACTTTCGCTGGGAACGGGAGCAGGGAGATGGGTCTGTAGTTTTTGAGGTCGGTGGGGTCCGCTGAGGGTTTCTTTAGGAGGGGGTTGACCTCGGCGTGTTTCCAGTCGTCGGGGAATGAGGCGGTCGCCAGGGAGCGGTTGATGGTTTGGCGGAGCATGGGTGCGATGGTGTTGGCGGCTCTGTTGAAGATGTGGTGGGGGCAGGGGTCCATGGGGGCCCCTGAGTGGATTGACTTCATTGTCTTCAGTGTGTCTTCGGTGGTGAGGGCTGTCCAGTCATCAATCGCTGGTTTCCGGGTGTCGGGGGTGGTTGGTAAGGGTTCAGTGTGTTGGTTGTCTTCGTCGAAGTTGTCGTAGATGCTCTTGATTTTGTGGTGGAAAAAGATGCTGAGTTTGTCGCAGAGGTCTTGTGAGGGAGGGATGTCGGTAGACTCGCTGGTGGGTTGGGCGAACTCCTTGATGATGCTGAAGAGTTCCTTGCTGTTGTGTGCGTGGGTGGAGAATCTGTCTTCAATCGCTTTTTTCCTCGTCTCACTGATGAGTTGATGGTGGGCGTTGGTGGCGGCTCTGAAGTTGTTGTGGGCTTCTGTGGATTTGGTGTTTCTCCAGGCCTTTTCGAGGCGGCGGCATTTGCGCCTGGACTCTCGAAGTTCGGTGGTAAACCATCTGGCTTTCTTGGCACGGGTATTGTTGTTTTTCTTGAGGGGGGCTAGGGTGTTGGTGCTGTCCGAGATCCATCTATGCAGGGTTCGGGCTGCGGTGTAAAAGCCTACAGTTGTCTCTAATGCATATTAGTGCCAGGCAGTGGTCGAAGTGTGAGAAAAATAATAGGGGAACTGTGGGAGGAGAATCAGAGGGTGGGAATAACCGATGGATTGGGGCAGAGTGAGAGGTGTGGCAGAAAGAGCAAAAGATCACAATTTTTAGAATTTGTTTCCCATTTCACTAACCAGTTACAGCTTATTACATTATTTAATTTAACCTGTAGAAACACATGTTTATTTAAGGTTAAATATGTGTTATTGACATTAAAATACATTCACAAAGTGGGATACGTTTCCAATCACAGATTGTCCCAAACATCCTTAAAAGTGGAATCGCAAGCCATTTGTCTCCCAGCCATGGAGTTTCTGTTAGCACTTCTCCCTTTTTCCACAAGAGCAGTTCAAACATGAATGGCAAAATATCCTAGTTCGCGATTTTTTTTCTACATAACTATGGCTTTGCCGTATTTGCCACATAATACATCAATTGCTGCATAATCTGACGATTTTAACTAATACATTGTTTATAGCTCAAACACGTCAAAAGTTACCAAAAAATGTTACTTGTGCTGCTGTGAGGTGGAGGTCCCTTTGCAAAGGTTGACTGGTCACCTTTCTAGTTGCTGCAGTTGTATGTTCCATTAGTACTAATAAGGAAAAATCTTTGCGGAGACTGTTAGCATGTGTAAAAATTTCAAAATAATAAAGTATCAGAAAATGTACAGCACCACTAATACCAGTGTAGGGTGTCAGAGCACTTTACATTACACATATTACGCACAGTAGCGGTTGGTGGTGGGAGTGGCTGCCGGGAGTTGACATGGGGAGGGGCTTGGTGGGGGATAGTAATCTATGGATTATGGAGGATTACAAGTAAGTAAACATATAAATAAATAACACAAATTTCGTTTCATGCACAGCACCCATTTGGGGATGCAGTGCGCGCAACGAAATCTGTTTTATTTATTTATATGTTTACTTACCTGTAATCCTCCGTAATCTAAAGATTACTACCCCCCAACCTGCCCCTCCCCTTCCCCACATCATCGCCCGGCAGCTTCTCCCACCACCGAACGCTACTGATTACACAGAGACAATCATTCATATGTGTGTAAATGACTGTATAGGAAATGTTACATAAGACAAAGGATTACAAGGTGTAGGAGTCACATGACAACCATACTAGTAGGCAGCATAGTTTAATAGTGATTGGTCTGCAGTAACACAAACTCCGAATTAAAAACATAATACCATGGTTGGGGGTTCTCTTTCATAATCAGAATTGATTTCTACCCAAATTAACCCTTTTTTGCAACATTAAGATAATCGAAGTCTGGGGAAAAAACATAAAGCTCTAATTTATGCCTTGGAGTTTGCATGCAGCTCTTACATGACAGTTAATAGCTCACTGTTCTATTTAAGGATTTTAACTTATTAACTGCAAGTAACAAGAGGGTCTCTCTGACAAAAGCAGTAACCCACTGACCTATTCACATTATGTGCACTTTGTGATCTGCATGGCACATGTTCTTAGCAGCATGCACATTACACCTCTGCCATTCCTTTTCATGAGTCAAACCTTCCATTAGACAAAACACAATTTCTCTCTACTAAGAACATTAATCACCGGAGTTATCAAGATATTTTTTATTGTTGCCCAAAAATTTCAGAGGTGAGGAAGAAGCCAGCAAGTGCTTTTAAAACCATATTATACTTACAAACACGACACCCCCACCTGAAGTTAGCGCCCGGTGCAGTCGCCCTGCCTTAGAGCCACCCTGCTCAAGGGTCCTGTAACTTCAGTGACAGAGTCACTGCCACTCTATGGTGTGCTGTTTCATAGGTTTGTCCCCAAGACTGGAGGTGAAGTTCATGGATAGTGGTGGACAGGCCTTCAAGGTTAATCCACACTTGCCACCGCTAGGGTCCACCTGCTGGTGCTAAGACACCAGGGCTTTTAAGATCTTGCTGCACCTTCTAAGGTGTAGCACAGGAATATGCTCCCTCAGGAGAGTGGTCTGGGACCTTGGTCATTAAGGCTGAACCTGTGCACCAGTTACACTTCAGCAGCTCTGACTGTGGCGCCACATCCTCTCCCCCCTGAACACCATACTGCCCCACTTAGAGAAACTTGCACTGCACTGACCTGCTATAAACACCTGGATGTGACTCAGTTCTAATTACGCACTAGACAAGAGCAATTTGCTGCCTAAAAAAATTAACAACATCCTAAAAAAAGCAAACACTCATAGGGAATGCAAGATTAAGTAAAGCATGTGAAATGTAAGCCGGAACACATGGTTACCTTTTTCCTTTTACACTCATTATTCTGAAATTAGTGAGTGCTTTTGCATGAAAAGGTAAGGCCATGACTATAGGGCCCAGAAGGGACCCATTTCAGTACCGATTGCTTATATCCTTTCAAAACATAGGCAGTATGGTTTAAAAAGACCACATTCGTAAACACACAGTTGCTGCACACATTTTGTTTTCCAATTCACCCATCAAGCAGGTATTTCAGTACTTCCAGGCAAGGTGCACTTTCCCACACAGGGAAAACAATATTGTTCAAAGAGAGAGAAGAAAACAAAAGTATCACTTAACTGGCAAGCACTGTAAAGTGGCGCTAATGTGTTTAGGTGTAAATACATCAATCTGGTCACCTTGCAACCACTCTGTCTTGCTTTAATTAGTTATTTATTTTTCACATTTGGGATGTTTTATTTCTCTCCACCCCGAGGCTGCACTTGTGTGAGAAAAAGACACCGTTTCCAGGAAAAATGTTTTTCTTTTTTGGATCCATTTCACAGGGGAGCAAATATACGAACGGGGGAAAGAGAGGGTAATACCAGTTTCTTGAAGTCTCGGTTTTCACTGAGGAACAAGACAGAAAGAGAGGGAAGACCCGGAGGTTTAGAGGCCATCACCATCCGTGGTGTGCACCATAGTTTAATTTATGGGGACTTGGGGAAGGCGTGAGCGCAGTAGCGCCATTTTATTTGCGAAGACTGAAGAGAATTGCTTGCAGGGGCAGCCGTCTCCCTCCGCTGAGAGTGAAGGGCCCCCTGGAGCGTGGGGACCACCCTGCACTGCGAGGGCTGCAGGGGCCTGTGTTAAGCCCCTGCATCGCCTGTGATGAATCCCTCAAGGCCAGAGTAACGCTGTACTGAAACCTGAGCGCAAATGACACGTTGCTGTTCCCAATTCGGGTTATGAGGCCATATTTGCTCCCTCTTCGGGCAATCTGGCAGCCTGTTGACTTTGTCTTCCAAAACAGATGCCTGATACTGTCCTGCTTTCCTCTGCTTTGCCCCAGACCCTGCCCAGAATATCTTTGGAAGCGTGTGATGATATATCACAATATGGTTGTGAGTTTTTTAAAGAAAATTGTCAGATAGTTTGTGACGTTAGTTGTTGTTTTCCAGGCCACTTGAGATCATGTGAATGAAATATATTGTTTATTTATGAACATTTTGGTAGTTCAGTCCTAACACGTTTATGAGCAATCGCTGAGTTGTAGGACTGCTCGATTTTTCAGAAAGCTATGGATGCCCTCTAGCCATATAGTGCAGGAACTGTCAGTAGACAAATGTTCAAAAATGTTTTTACTACTCACTCGCAAAGGTCTCAAGGCGCTTGTACGAATACCGCTGTGGAACCATCCTGGCTTTCCCTGTGAGGTGTCCACTCCTGGGCACCCCCAAGGTGGAGGCCAGGCATTGTGGGGGCCGTTGTGGAGATTAAGCAAGCTATTGCCCAGAGTTGCAGAGTGGGACTCCATGATTGGAATTGGCACCGAGGCGAGAATTATCAGGTCCGTGGAATTTTTGAGCCCAAGACCCGCCGAGGCGGGGAATTGAACCCTGGTCCCGGGCTAGACCTCTGCATCAGGGTCTGCCGCTCTAACCATTGAGCACTTCTCCACATAATAAACAGTAGCCAAGTATAAAAGAAAAAGCTGCATTACCCAGAAAACCCTGGGAATAGGTTTACAAACTAACATCACAATAATCCAACCACTAGGACGTCATGTATCCTGATAATTATCCTAGCTCAGAGCACAAACCCTCTTTTTGTGCTGCTTGCAGTCAAGATAAGTGTCACCTTCTTAACTTCCAATTCTGATGTGATTGGTTTTTACTTTGTGGTATTAATGTATGAGAAGTATTTCCCCTATTGCTTCTTTTAATTGCTGCAGTTGCTCTGCCTCCCAGCTTCCATCACTGTACACACTCTATCCAGTTGCATGTCTCCTGACTGAGGCGCAACAGTTTTTGCTCCCGGCTTCACTTGTGTTTGTGAAGTGGTACTATTTTGGCTCCTCCTGCCATTGTTCAGGATATTTCTGTGGTGTTCCCTCACTTCTAGAATTCCCTACCCTTTAGCATCACATCCTGCACAGACCTGTTGACATTCAGGAGACTCCTTAAGACATGGCTGTTTATTCAGGCATACGAATAACTCACCAGGAATTGGCTACTCCTTTACTCAGGGCCAAGAAACCGGCCGATGTACGTGAGCTCTATAAATAATTTTAAAATAACATAACATTGTTATAGGAGTTCTTTCCTCCCAGTTAGATGTTGTGATGCTTGTGCATCTCCCTCCAGTTCCTGGCTGTCAAGGAAGGATTCTCCTTTCTACACCCTCGTTCCTATTCAGCCCTCCTTAAAGAAGCCTCTCTCTTTGTTAAGAGTCGAATCAGGTTAACCCCTTGTGGTCCTTTTTACATAGAATACAGACTTATTTGACTCATTTTAGTGGCAAATATTTTCCCCCATAATATCGCTCTATTGGGGTGTTAATTATGGCAGAGGATGAGGAGGCCCAATTAGTCAAGCATAATTTACAGAGTTTTATAAAATACTCTATCCAACATGCCAAACATGCTGTTTCTATGATGGATTTGTCTAGGCATTTGGAAGCTTCTATTGCAAAAATGTTACCTAATATTCTCCTTCTACAAATGGAAAGAAACGTGAGGCATCCCAGGATGTTTTTTCTAAAGTCATTCCCTGCAAAATTAGTGCCCCCACCCGAGGGGTTCTGTACTCTGTGCTGCTTCCTTCTTCTCCATTAAACAATACACATACACACGATACTGATAATGACAATGAAGATGCAGATGAATTTGATAAAACCCTTTGATGTCTCAATTATGCATGGGAGAAAAGGTGTCACATTTCTCTGTCCAATAATGGTTTCACTTCTCACTCGGCATCCACTGAACTGGTTGACCATCTGGGGGAACCTAGGTTTGCCCCTGCACTCATAAAACCACCTTAACTCCACAGAGTATTTCCTATCTGAGCATGTGTCAGATTATATCTCATTTTAAGACATCCTCTAGATAAGGCTGAACGGAACACATTACACTCTGAGCGCCCATGTCCTTCCCTTCCTAACAACGTAACAGCAACTCCTATCATAAACCCGAACATGCTTTTGTTGTTCACCAAATTTAGCAACGATCTGAAAAAGGAGTGAAAAGGGCATGGTCTAATTCCCAGGATACAGTCTTAGGTCTGGTTGGTCCCAATGCCAGAATATTTGATTTAGTTGAGGAGGCTAAAATGGAAGATATGCTTGTTGACCCAGATAGTTTATCCAATTGGGCTGAGAGGGTTATTTGCATGTTGGGTAATGTTAACACATCCTTATCACAGGAGAGACGTAAAAGTCTTCTGTTGAAAATCGACCTTAAACTGAGCAGCCTTTCCCCCAAACAAGAAGGGCAACAAGCCAATGGCCTTTTGTTTGGAGACTCCTTCATCAAAGAGATGAGCAAATAAATTTCTACCTTCGCCACCATTTACGAGGCTCAGTTCTCCTTAAAAAATAATTTTTCTTCTTGTGTTTTTGGCAGGACCGGCAAAGGAAGGAGTTGCTTTGCCGGTCGTTATTTCTCAAGGGGAAATACCATTAATAAAGGCTTCTTCAATCAAGGAACCCAACAGAATTACTACCAGGACTACTGGACAAATTTCTACCCTGATCGTCACTGAGGTTTGTGGAACAGGGAACACTGGAACAAGGGAGATCAATACTCAGGGAAGATATTTCAATTCTGCCTTTCCTCCCATAGCAGGTTGACTGTCTTTATGTCTAAATACTTGGTTTTCCCTCGCAGCAGATCCCTGGGTGCTTCAAACAATTCAAGATTAGTGCATAGAACTTTATCAAGAGCCAGTTCAACTTAATTTATCCCACCGTCTATAGTTTTTCACAGGAACAATCTGTTTGTGAAGAGATTCAGTCTGTCCTTGTAAAACAAGTAGTAGTGTACATCTTTTTTGAACCTTCAGATTTTCTAAGTACCATTTTCCTAGTCCAGAAAAAGAACACAAAGTTTGGCCCGGTGCTCAGTTTGAAGATTTCCAACAATTTTGTGGTTTAACACCACTTCAAAATGGAACCTATCATTTACCTCAAAGGCTCTTT